>NW_024342475.1:1556490-1655250 GCF_902729225.1 Pteropus medius
GGGGCCCCCGCGCTTTTCGTCATTCCCTGGGTGATCGTCAGGTACCTGTACGAGAATACGCAGTGAGTCGCGGGGTTTGGGGCTTGGCCTGGGAAATGGGCGGGGCTTTGAGGGACATGGGCGGGGTGTGATGGGAACGAGGGTGGGCCTGGTGGCACCTCTGGGTTCGGAAGGAACGTGGGTGGGGTCTAAAGGAATGGGAGCTTGGAAAGATGGTGTTTGAGGACTACTGGAAAGGGCGGAATGGGGGGCTTTAAAGGAATGTGGGTGTGGCATCAAGGAAGGGAGGCGGGGCCTGCGGGTGAGCGTGAGTGATTCCGTTCATCTAATGGTTTTCAATCGCAGCTCTACAACCTCTCCTCCAGGTGCTGGGAGCGGAACGATGTCAAGGCCATTTGGTGGATCATACGCACCCCTATCCTGATGACCATCTTGGTACGACCGGCCCCGCCTTCTCCAGGCGGTCCGCAGGCATTTCCTATCCTAGGAATCGAGGGCTCCACCCTCTACCTCCCGGGACGGGATGGGGCTGGCTCAGCCTCTGTTTCTCCCCACAGATTAATTTCATCATCTTTATCCGCATTCTTGGTATTCTCCTGTCCAAGCTGAGGACGCGGCAGATGCGCTGCCCGGACTACCGGCTGAGGTGGGGCCGAAGGGGAAGGGGGCCGGGTGCAGGATGGAGGACCTGAGGCCGCGGGCCCACTGCCACCCTCTCCCCGCAGGCTGGCTCGCTCCACGCTGACGCTGGTGCCCCTGCTGGGTGTCCACGAGGTGGTGTTTGCTCCCGTGACGGAGGAACAGGCCCGGGGCGCCCTGCGCTTGGCCAAACTCGGCTTTGAGATCTTCTTCAGCTCCTTCCAGGTGCTCAGGCTGGGTGTGGCAGGACGGCTGCGGCCATTCTCCAGCACAGCCACCGATGGGGTGTGACGATGGGATTTTGTTCATTCATTCCATACAAAACACTGAGCTAGCGCTCTCCTGAGCTGGGGAAGCAGCAGGGACCAAGACAGGAGACAGGTGGCCTCAGCTCTACTGCTTCCTGGTGAAGATCCGGGGCTCTCTGACCAGACAGGGCTGGGGCCAAATTCAGGTCTGTCACTTCCCAGCTCTGTGTCTGTCACCTCAGGGTCAAAGAAGCTAGGCTGAGGCAAGAGAGATGCTTAAAGTGCAAAATGAAATTTAAAATTGATGCTACACTTGCTTCCCCTACCCTCGTCCCTACCCTGCTTTACCTCATTGGGCCTCAGTTTTCTCATCTCTAAAGCGGAGGCAACACTGGTCTCACCCCACAAGGCTGTTCATTCAGTAAAGTCAGCAAACATTTATTGAACACTTATTATATGCTAAGCACTGTTCCGGGTTTACTGTGGGGATAGGGTCAAGAACCAAATGGTCCCTACCCTCTAATGGGAGAGACAGATGCTAAATATGCTTTATGAGTGAAATATACAGAATGGCAGATGGTGAGATGCGCCTAGAGAAAGAAAAGCAAGAGAACAGAGGTGAAGATCAAAAGATGGGGTTATAGACAGGGGGTCAGGGAAGGCCCCCCTCAGAAGATGTCGGAGCGGAGATGGGAAGGTGAGGGATCAAACAAGGCAGATATTTACAGGAAATATTCCAGAAAAAGAAAGCTCAGGTGCAAGATTCCCGAGGTGGGAGAGAGAGCCTGTCAGGATGGAGGAAGGAAGGCCTGCAGGAAGCAGTGGGAGCCTGCGGGCGCAAGGGGGAGACAGGACAAGTAATATCTTAACAGTGACATATAAATAATTGATTTGTATTAATTTATTAAGTAATCTATTATAATTAACAATTCATAATGATTATATACTATTATATAATAATGGTAAGATACGTAACAATGAAATTAAGAAAAAAGTTTAACACTACGTGCCAGGCACTAGTTTCTGGCATAGTAACACAACCACCATTGTTACCCCATGTTCCAGATGAGGAAACTGAGGCCTAGGTTAAGCAGCTTGCCCAAGTGGGGAAGAAAGTAAGGAAGCGGTTATCACATCCAGGGGCCCCTGTTCTCAGCCTCTTTATTGCTCAGCAAACCGGGGAGGACAGAAGGAGGGGCGGGGAGCCAGGGAGTTAACTGCAGAAGTCTAGGACAAGGGCGGCGGCAGCCGGAGTGATCTGGAGCCTGGCAAGGGTCAGAGCTTTTGAAGGGGTGTTTATAATCCTGCCCCCGCCCCCGATGTAACCCGGCGCCTCATCTGGCAGGGATTGCTGGTCAGCGTCCTCTACTGCTTCATCAACAAGGAGGTAGGGAGAGTCCCGGCCCGCCGCCCGCGCCCTCTGGCGGCCGCGCAGCGAACTGCGCGCCCGGCGCCGCCTCTGAGCGCCGTCCCGTTGCAGGTGCAGTCGGAGATCCGCCGTGGCTGGCACCGCTGCCGCCTGCGCCGCAGCCTCCGCGAGGGGCAGCGCCAGCCCCCCGAGCGCGCCTCCGGGACCCTGCCCTTGGGGTCTGGACCCGGCCAGGTCGCCACTGGCCGCACCCTGTCCTCGGGGACCCTCCCAGGGTCCGGGGATGAGGCCAGCCGGGTCTTGGAAAGTTACTGCTAGGCAGCCGGATTCCCGTGTTCATTCGGTTAGCATGTATTTATTGAGCGCCTACTGCGTACCAAGCCCTGTGTGGAGGGCATGGGGAAATGAGGGGTAAGGGAACGAGACAGGTCCCTGTCTTCCTAGAGTTCACAATTAGGTGGTGGAAACAGACCGCGAAAACAATGCACCAAGTTGTATATACACTGTGGAATGGCTTATGAAAAAACTCGAAGGGGTCCTAAGGTGGTCTGGGAGGGCGTCTCTGAGGAGGTGACTTTCAACCATGACTGCAAGAGGTGAAGGAGACAGCTTTGGGAAGAACTGGCAGACAAGAGCCTAGGCAGAAGGAACAGCATCTGCAAAGGCCCTGGGGTCAGGAAGGAGCTCGGCCCTCTTAGGAACAGCGAGGTGGCCTGCACAGCTGGAGTGGCATGAGTCAGAGCCACCTACTGGGGAGAGAGCAATGGGAAGGGGCACAGAGGTTGGGGTTTTGTTCCAGGTGCACTGAAAATTCTTAGGAGCATCCCATGGGCTAATGTTTTAAAGTCTTCTGTCTACCCTGTAGGGGACCAATTAGGGGTAGGGGTGGAAGCTGGGAGCCCCGTGAGGAGACTGTAGGTGGGAGGAGATGGTGGCTGGACCAGGCGGGGGCCACGGAGGGGTGTGCAGTGGTTGGATTTTCAAGCTATTTTAAAGGCGGAACTAAGGATCTGGCAATGGAGTGCACGAGGAAAGTGTAGCATTCTTTGACTTGTGCCAGGACCAAGGGTCTGGAGCTCGTGGGAGAGGTCAGAGCTGGGGACAGAAATGTGAGTGACACTGGGGTCCAGAAAGGGTTGTGTGTGTAGATATGAATATCGGCAATTCGGGGCAGGCCGAGAGAGCTGAAACCCGACATCCAGAGAGGCCGGACCACTGCGAGCTGTGGAGTGTGGCCGCACATCCTGCCCGCCCCTCCCTGCCCCAGGTGGCCCCTGGGAACTGGGAGAATTTTGGGGAAGCCAACGGCTTCATTGTAGCTGGACCACCTGCACACATGCAAGACCCTTATTGTTACCCACCCCCCCCCCAGATACACACTTAGGTCATTAGCTCCTGGGTGTTGTTATTTTCCTTGGGGTCCCCAGCTCCCTGGACAGACACTGAGAGTCCTTTAAGCATGAGGTGGCCCTGCTGTACCCCCATTGTGGGTTCTGGGAAGGCAGGGACCCTAGGGCAGGGCCCTCATAAATAAAGCATGAGAAACAGCTTTTCGTTTTTTGCTTTGTGGGGTGAATCCTGGCGAGGCCACTGAGGGAAATGACTGAGGCGGGCTGCACGACTTGGTGCCTGTGGTGGCCTCACGGCCCCTGGAGGGTAGCACTCCTCATCTTCAGCCACGAGTTGCCACAAGAAGACGGACATCGTGCTGCCACTGTCGCCCCTGCCTAAGAGAAGCCCCAACTGGAGATGTTCACATGACCTCCTGATACTTGGCCATTTGCAGTGTATACAACTGAGTATGTGTGTGCACGCGCCAAACGTTCTCCGAGGGCTTTTTCCCTAGGAAGGCAGTGTGAGCGAAGCTGCAGGAGGCAGCCTGGTTCAAATCTTAGTTTGGCTACTTATTAGTGGCATGGCTCGGGGGAAATTCTCAGCGCGTCTGTGTGTCAGTTTCCACTTCTGGAAAATGGGTTCCCTTGCCTGTCGCTCTTAGGGGACCGCCTGGTGCGCGATGCACAGCGAACGCTTGGCCCGTGTGCCCAGTGCTGTTCCCGTGACCTGTGCTTTCGCTTTCACCAACGAAGGGAGAGGCGATAAGCAACCATTTGGACAGGGAGGTGAGGATGGAAATTCAGACTGATGCCAAGCAGGGTGCCGGGCTGGAATCTTTGCCGCCCGCCTGCCAGGCACGAAAACCAAGTCCCAGTTCCCAGGAAGGGCAAGTCAACAACCAAGGGGAGGTGTGGCGGATCAAAACACAGAGCTGTGACTCTGAATTGCCATGGAAGTCCCCTGAGGCAGCACCACTGTCCCCACTTTACAGATCGGTATATCGTGGCTCCATCCTGCTCCCTCACGGTCAAGACTGTTCACAAGGACCTGGCTCCCTGCGTCTAAACGTGGCTCCATCATTTCCCAAGTGACGCTGGGCAAGTCATTACCCTCTCTGGGCCTTAACTGTCTCATCTATAAAATGAGATGGTTCTCGTATCCACCCCAGGTGGCCATTCCAATTAGACCACCTAGTAAATACGTGACTTTATCATCCCCACAGCTGCCGTCCTGTGTGTGTCAGGCCCTCCTGTGGCAAGGCCTCCAGATCCGCCACTAAGGGGCTCACAGGGTGACTCGGGCTGTGTCTTCACAGCTGGGTCAGACACAGATCCTGACCTCGAACTCCTGCACCCACCTGGCGTCTGGCCCTGAGAACAGAGACAGAGACGCGGGCAGAGACAGAACACAGCAATCTCGGTTGGGGAGAGCCCAGTGTATATCGGAGGAGGGCAGGGGGCTTCCCTAATCCTCCCACAAGGCCCCCCCTCCCCTCCATCTCCCCGTGCTTGACAAAGAATTCCTCTCAAGGGTAATTGGGTTGTCATTTGAGGGCAGTGGAGCTCAGGGGTTAAGCTGCCGGCTCAGGAGCAGGGGCCTTTGAAGCACAGCATAACCACTCCCTGGCCGGGTGTCCTGGGGAAGTGACACCACTTCTCTGTACCTCAGTTCCATCTTCTGGAACCTGGGGGTAATAAATAAGAAAGCCTGCTCCGAGCTGTTGGGAGACAATCTAAACAGCACCGAGCCTCAGGCTGGCGCCCTAACCAGTGACAGCATGATGGCCATCGCCATGTAGGCACCGGCTGTCTAAACCTGGACCCCCTCCTGTCGGTGTGGGCAGGTCGGGGCTCTGCCAGGCGCTGATGCCCAACGCGCTGCAACACGGCGCTGGAGGCGGTGCCCGGGGGATGGTTCCTGACGGGACAAACGGGAAAAAAAGACCGGAAGACATTGCGAGCAAGGCTGACCCACTGAGAGAGAGGCAGGGAGAAAGGAGAGACAGATTGATGAGACGCTAGAAAATATTAAAAGAGGAAGGAACAAAAGCTCTCTCCATCCGATTCACGTCGCAGGTGGGGAAACTGAGGCCCGGAAGGGGCCGACACGGGGCCTCTTCCCCTGCTCAGAGAGCTCCTGATCCCAGCGCGTGGTCCTACACCCAGCTGCCTCCCTCCCCCCGAGTCCGCCCCACTCACGAGGCCCTGGGAACAGACAGAGGCCCCTAGAAAATACACAGGACTTTTATTCCCATCTCACAGGCAAGGCCCCCACAGCTCGGGGCCGCGCTCCGCCGCAGGGAGGACGCCCCTACTTGCCGGCGATGAGCGGGTTCCGCAGGACCACGATGACCGAGTCCCCGCGCAGGAACATCTTGGAGATGTAGCGGTCCTTGTTGACGGGCTTGGACTTCTTCTTGCCCTTGCCACTCTTGGGGACCTCGGTCCACATCTCCTTCACATTCTCCAGCACCATGTTGCAGTGCCTGGCGGGGACAGGGGTGGAGAGGCACCGGGAGTGAGGGGGCAGCCTTCTGACCACTCCTTCTCTGCCAGCGCTGCCTCCCCCTCCAGCACGGCCGCGCCGGGCCACCAGCGCCACCGCCGCAAGTCCTCAGGTCGAGGCTTGGGCACAGGACTTACCCCCTACGTGCCTCAATTTCCACCTCTCTGAAATGGATGTATTCATGGCACAGGGTGGAGGCAAACGAAATGGTTCTACTTGTCCCTTTTAACTCCAAGTACTTCTGAAGGCATCAGCAAAGGAGCGGCCTCTCTTTGGGGACCTGGAGACCCCTGGGGCCTGAGGTGGCACTAGAGCCTCCACCGCAG
The DNA here is from genome assembly GCF_902729225.1 of Pteropus medius. NCBI lineage: Eukaryota > Metazoa > Chordata > Mammalia > Chiroptera > Pteropodidae > Pteropus > Pteropus medius. Next base: position 1,562,913 of record NW_024342475.1, read on the forward strand.
TCTCGCTTCGTCCCTGTCCTCAGACTGCCGGGTGGGCCCGTGTGACGATAGTACGGATTGGCTCAGTCAACAAACGCAATGACTATGGCAATGACTAAAACATGATGTCCCTGCCCTCATGGGGTGTGTCGTCTAGGCGCTAAGCAAGTGAACAACACCTGTTAAGACGCTGTCAGGTGATGGTAACTGCTATGAAGGAAAAAGCAAGGCGAAGGGACAGAAGGGGACTGGGAAATATCCCCGAGTGGTAAGAAAAAAAGAAAAAGATGAAGAACGAGGAAGCTCTGTGCCTTGCTATGGGGTAACCTCCAGGGGACCCCGTTGCATGAAAAAGGCGCGGAGGGCAGGATGCACAGAAATTACCCACTGTAGGAAAACGCGGGGTAGGAGGAGAATACAGACTGCCCGCTTGCCCAGATGATACAGAATCCTTGGAAGACACCTAGAGATTGGTGGCAATAAAGTGACCTAGGGAGACCGGAAACAAGCTGGATGAAAACTTTTCATTGAACCGTTATTACTATTTTTGGAAATATGTGACTATATTACCAATTCAGAGAAAATAAAGTAAAAAAAAGTAACATACCAATATGGAAACGCTTCTGAGATATACAGTTAAGGGGAAAAGCCAAGGTCTAAAACTGCGCACTATGCCATTAGCAGCGATTTAAAAATAAACAAAACGCGCCCTCCTGTCTCTAAACATGTGATGCTATATTCAAGTGATACTCCAGAAGGAGACGTGAGAAATGAGTCACGGTGATGCCCCTGGAGGGCAATTGGGGGGCAGGGGGACTTGCTCTTCATTGGGCACATTTTGTATCTTTCGAATTCTGCTTCAACTATATACACTGCTCACTCAATAAAAGCAACGCGATTAATAAATCAATAATTTAGCTGATTTGCAGCGATGTCCTCAGACCACCGATATATGTGAAATACGAGACGCGTAAGGGCATACAGAAGATTCTATTTTAAAAACAATTTTATGATATCATGACAAGTCAATTATACCTCCATAAAGCTGTTAGCTACCACCACAAAGAATTCTCCAGATGTATGAACGAGTCAAAGGTGGCAGGATACGTACTAGGATGGGGCGGAGGGGTGGGAGGCTGATACAGGGGCTGAGGAGGTACTAGGGGAAAAGGAAGAAGACTCAACTCAAAAGGAAAAAAATATATACGATCTATACACATACGACCACCTAACGAGCACCCGCCACATGCCCACACCTCTTCTAAGCGCTTTCTAAGCATTAAGCCATCAATCCTCACTGCTCCTCGCCCGGGAGGTAAACACCAGTGTTCTCTGCCACCCCTAGAGCAGGAAACCAAACATAGCAAGGTGGCGGGACTCACCCCGGGTCACGCATTTTGGAAGCGGCAGAGCCTGTGTTCGAATCCAGGTCTGCCTCCGTGCGCTCGGCGCTTCCTGGAGTTTTTATTCTCATTTTATTCAAGAGGAAACTGAGGTTCAGAGGGAAAGACTCGTTCATGGTCACATAGTAGCAAGTGGCCAAAACATTCCCAAGCTTCGGCACAGGGCTTTGAGGAGAGCACTTCCCAGATGCCACCTAAAGGCTGCGGCTTCTGTGTTCACTGAACGTTTATCACGTGTCAGGTACTGAGCCAAGCGCTCCTCACACACATTATCATTTAGGACTCACGACTGTTCTATCCGGGGTATTCTAAGGAAACCGAAGCCCAGAGAGAAAAATCTCTCGCTGCTCCCTCCGACTGAAACACTCAGGCCCTCGCTCACTCCTTCATTTTATTCAGGTCTGTTCACCGCCGCCTCTTCCAATGGGGCCTTTCTGATTACCCGCCTAAGTGAGCACCCCCTTCCCACTCTTACCTGGCTTTACTTTCCTTTGTAGGACGTATCATCTCATCTTTTTGATACATTATTTATGTGCTTGCTGTTGGCTTCCCCACCCACAGTATGGGATCCCTGAGTACAGGAACCATGTGTTTTAGTCATTGCCGTGTGTCCCTCCAGAGCCTGAAACAGGACCTGGCACGGGTGCACGTTCTGATTACATAATGACTAGGTTAAGAGAATCCTGTGTGCAGGATGAACTTCTGGTGACTTACTACACTTGACGTCTATTAAGCCATTGAATCTCTGCAACCACCACGATTACTGCCACTGTACAGATGAGAAAGCCACTTGCCGAAGGTCACGTGGCTGATAAGAGGCAGAGCTGGGATGTGAACCCAGGAGGACTGGCTCCTAAGTACATGCCCATAACCACTGTACGGCACAGCTGGAGGGGCAGCAAGAGACAGTCACATTTCGGGGTTATAAGGTGCTTACTCTCCCAGCTTCTGAGAAACCTGGTATTCGGGCTCCTCGGACTGTAGCTGGGGCCGCTTCTCTGGGCCTGGAGAGAACACCTCCCAAGACCCAGGCGCTCACCTGTCAAAGGCCTTCACACGGCCCAGGAGTTTCTTGTTGTTGCGACAGTTGATGAGCACCTGGGTGTTGTTCTTGACTGACTGGGTGAGCACAGAGAGTGGACCCGTGTTAAACTCCTCCTCTTCCCGCTTCTGCAGCTCCTCTGGGGTCATCTCACTCTTGGGCTTGTTGAGGAGGCTCCTGAGTGGGCAAGTATGGAGTCCACAGGTCAGAGGACCCGAAGCTGGAGCACGGGTGGCCATGGCCTTGCACTCAGTGTCCTCCAATCTTCCCCCAACACGCCCGCCCTCCTGCTCGGTGCTCACTCAGCATCGCCATTTGGATGCCTGACAGATTTCCAATCTTGCACATCCCAGATTGAGCACTGCAACCAATGCCCAACCGCTTCAACTGATTCTATCCACAGGCTTCATCTCTGTCGATGGCAACTCCATCCTTCTAATTCTTTGAGCAAAAACGCTGACGTTGACTTGACTGTTTCTCTCACGTCCTACATTCAATCTGTCCGCAAATCCCGTCATCTGCCTCTAAACTATATCCGGAATCTGACCTTTTCTTACCACGATCTGAACGTCCATCATCCCTCTCCTAGAGTCTTATTGGTCTCCCCGCCCCTGCCCATTCTCCCCAACAGGATACTCCTCACGAAGCAGCGCCAGGGGTTGTGCCAAGACCTAATTACATCATCTCACTCTTCAAAACCCTCCCATGGCTCTCGTCTCAGTGTACAAAGTAAAACCCAAAGTTTTTACCTCGCCCTACATCTACCCCTCTCTCTCTGTCCCAGCCACAGTGGCCACCCGGGTGGGCCTTGAAGATATTAGGCCAATGTTCATCTTGGGCCTCTGCATTTGCTTTCTCTCCTGCCTGGATGCCTCCCCAGGTATCTCTGTGGTTTGCTCTTTCATTTTCTTCTGGTCTTTGCTCAACCGTTGCCTTCCCAATGTGCTCCTCTGTGCTAGTTACCAAGTCGCTGTTTCTCAAAACTGGCATTCTCCATTGTTTTTCCCCGGCTCTATTGTTTATTTTATTTTTTTATTTATAGCCCTGGTTACCTAATGCACCATATACTTTGCCTCTTTAGTAGCATTACATCAATCACCTGTCTCTTCCCACTCCATAAGCTACAGCCAGGGACTTTTCTTGGGAAGGAGTATTCACTGATATATACCATGTATCTAAAGCAGTGCCTGATAAATAAATACTTAGTAATTACTTAATAGATAAGTAAGTAAAATCATTCCTGTGACTCATTATCCGTAAACGTTGCGAATTCGGTCCAAAAGCCAACCGTCTCCAGCTCAAATTACCCCGATAGCCCCTCACCTCTAATCGTTATTCCTAAAAGTCCGCACTCCCTTCTCCCAGATTCGTTCTTTGTAAAGCCCTCAGCCCGTTATCTGATAAAGCTGCTCCCTCTCCCGAACACAAGATCAGTCAAAGGCCCCCATGGCTGTTCTCAAAATCAACGAGAGAAAAGCACGCCACTTGGCCCCTAAAATCTCCGTTCTGCCCATCCCCTTCCACTGATCAGTGGCCAAATTTACACCCTCCATCCCACTCCCGCCGCTTAAGCCTCGCCGGGCCTCACATGGTGGTAGCGGCTGCGTTCTCGAAATGCTCGCGTTCTCTCCGCGTTGCTTCTGCCTCTGAAGAGAGAGCGCGAGAGGCGGGACTTCCGCTTCCTTCTGCCCACTTCCGCAGGCGCCTGCGCAAATCCAACTAGCGGGGAGGGCGTGGCCTGTTGCTATAGCGACCCCGGTCAGCCCCGTGCACGCTGGCGTAAAAGCCTTGCTTAAGTGGTTCACAACCATTCAGGACCGTACGGGGCAGATGTTCACAGCAACGGAGAGAAAAAGAAAGCTGGTCCGACTCAAAACATTTCGTCGTAGAACGGCACAGGTTGCAGGAGGGAGAGGACAAGCCATTTTCAAATGCCCGCCGGCCCTCCCTTCGGGGGCGAGGTCTCCGAGAAGCCAATCCACTCCTCACTTTAGGGATAGACTCCGCCCCTTTTCCTTTAGGGACCGTTCGTTTACGTGTCAATTGATCTTTCCGACTCCGCGAAACCAATCCTTTGCTTACATCCGGGAGGGGCGTGGACCTACGCCCCGGAGGCCGATTGTTTTCCATGGTAAAACGCTTCTCATTGGCTTCCTCTCCAACGCTGAGGCGGAGCCTACCCCTTGCGCGCTCCCTTTTGGGTCTTGCAACACTCAGGGGAACCAAACCCGAAAGCCCCAGGGAGATGGGGAGGCGTGTCCTCAGAACCCGAGTCCCCATTGGCTTCACTGCTTAACAGGAGGGTGGGATGGGGCAGCCGCTCTTCTTGTTCATTGGTCTGGCGATTCCATGGGGTGGGACTTGGCTAGGCCTAAATTCGATCCGCGGTCCGGGACCGGTTTCAGGGCTGAGCTGCCATGCGTTCCGGGGGCCGCGGGCGGCCTCGGCTACGGCTTGGGGAACGGGGCCTCTTGGGGCCACCGTCAACGCCCAGTCGCCGCCTGCTACCGCGGGCGCAGCTGTTGCCCCTGCTGCTGGCGCTGGCCGTGGCCTCCGCGTTCTACACCATCTGGAGCGGCTGGCATCGCGGGACTGAGGAGCTGCCAACAGGCCGGGAGCTGCGGGTGAGGCCGGGCGGAGGCGCAGGCACCGCGGGGGGACCTCGTTCTCCTTCTCCCCTTTGCTAAGGTCTCAGGTTGACGTGGCTTTTTCGTATGGCCCTAGCGCAGGTGCTGCGGTTTCCGTCATTAGGACGCATGCCCCTTGTCAAAGGGATGAGGCTTCGGGCTTGTTCTGTAATAGTGACTCCCCCTTATGGATCTGAAGTAAAATTGGGAGTTCTGGGTTCTAATACTAGAGTCAACTATTTGGAAGAGGCAAAAGCAGCCCCATTTACCTTCCTCTCGCTGGGCCTCGATTTTCCCTTCAGGATTGGGGTGGGCTGGACCGGAGGGGCTTGGGAGGACTTTTCCTGCGCCTAGAATTTGTCCTAAAAACCTCCGATGCTGGAGGCCGCGATTAGGGAAAGGAACTGGGGCTTTTTAGCGGCGACGGCAGAAGTTCATCCCGCACACAGGTCAGCGTGAGGGTTGCTTTCACACTCTGCTCTTCTCTTCCCCATCCCGCCCCCCACCTAAGGGCCCGTTGATCGGAAGCCTCCCCGAAGCGCGAATGAGGAGGGTGGTGGGGCAACTGGATCCACAGCGTCTCTGGAACACTCATCTGCTCCCCCTGCTGGTTGTGCGGACCCCAGGCAGCCCTGGCAATCTCCAAGCCAGAAAGGTAAAGGGTGGCGCCTGACCCCGATGACTGCCAGGGAATGGGAAGTAGGCCTTGTGTCCAACATCCCAAAGCGCTAAGAGGCAGAGCTGGAGGTCTGAGTGGAGCTAATCTGACGCTAGAGTAACCAGCAGATTGTAGTGCCCTCGCTAAAAGCTTACTACGTGCTAGGCACAAGTTACAGCCCTGTGAAGTTGGTACCTACGTGATCTTCATTATGCAGATGGAGAAACTGAGGCCCAGAGCATTTTGCCAAAATCTCACAGCTAATATATGGTGTACCTAGGGTTTCAACCCAAACAGGTTGACTCTGGCTGGAACTGGTTCTAATAACATGCTTCCCAGAAAGCATCAAGAGTCATTTTAATACTGCCTGAGTTCAAATCCCATTTCAGCCACTTGGGGTATGATGTCGAAGTAGTTTCTTAAGCTCTCTGTGCCTTAGTTTTCTCATCTGCGAATTGAGCCATCGATGGTCCCTACCTCATAGAGTTCCTAGACTAGGGATTGGCACACAGTCAGTGCTACTGAAGAGTGAGCTGTGATTAGTCTTGGCATCAAGAGGCGGGGGTCACTGCAAGCCTGGCACATAGTAGACACTCTGCAGAAGTGTGTCAAAGGAATGATTTGAACCAAAGTAGGTCTTGTGAGTCAGCCCGACTGCTCTGCATGGCTCTGGTCACATGGCCCTTCTCCCGACCTCCTCCCCAGTCCCCACCTACCCGCCCACCTCTCTCTTGCCACTAGTTCCTGGAGACCACTTTGCGGGCCCTGACGGCAGGCTGGCATGTGGAGCTGGACCCTTTCACAGCCTCAACGCCCCTGGGGCCACTGGACTTTGCCAACGTGGTGGCCACACTGGACCCAGGGGCTGCCCGTCACCTCACCCTTGCTTGCCATTATGACTCGAAGCTCTTCCCATCTGGGTCGGCCCCCTTTGTGGGGGCCACGGATTCAGCTGTGCCCTGCGCCCTGCTGCTGGAGCTGGCTCAGGCCCTTGACCAGGAGCTGAGCAAAGCCAAAGATCAGGTGAGGAGCAGGGGGAGGGTGGGGGTGGAGGGTGGGGTCCGCTTTTCCTTGGTCTAAGCCACCACCGTCCCTTGCCCGATCTGTCTCCTGACTCCACTTCACGCACAAAGCCACACACACACAAAGGTGGATATTTCCACCTCCAGAATGTCAGATCCTGTCCTTCCTCTGCCCCAAACCCTCCCACGGCTCCTACCTCGTTCCATGCTTAAGCCAGAGTCCTTGTAGTGGCCCATGAGGTGTGCCCTGTCACCTCTCTAGTCTCACCTGCCACCCCTCACTCACTCTGCTCTAGCCACCCACCGCCTCCGTGTACTTCAAACTCACAAGATTCACATTCACCTCAGGGCATTTGCACTTGCTGTTTGCTTTGTCTAGAATGTCCTTTTCTCAGATATCTTCCTAGTTGGCTCCCATTCTTCAGGTGTCCACTCCAATGTCACCTCAGAGAGGCCTTCCCAACCACCCTAAGATAGTTCTTTGTCACTGTCCCATGGTTTGTGGTGCTTTATGTTGATGTGTCTGTCTGATGCTCAATTAGAATAAGCTCCATCTAGGCAGAGACTGGCTGCTTTTGTCTCCTGTTCAGTTCCCTGGGCCCAGAATATCGCCTGGCATAAAGCAGGATGTCAATAAAAAAACGTGTGGAATGAACGAATAAATGAATGAATGAAAACACAAGTCTCTTCGTGCTCCCTCCCCACTCAGCTCCCTTCCATGGCTTGAACTCCAGTGTCCTAAAGCCCAAGCTCCCTGACCTTGCCAACTCCCCGGGCCTCTTCTCAAGCCTCTCTGGCCCCAGCTCTGGCCCACATCGCTTCATTGCCTGGGAACATTCTTCTCTCTGCTTCATTTGCCAGGCCAGCTCACCCTCACCCTCAGTGCAAACATCCTTTTCCAACAGACCGGAAGTCTCCCCAGGCCATGTTATCCCCCGCCCACTTCCTGTGCCTTTTCAGGTCCCTGTAGCTCTTGGAAGCATTCATCTCAACTGCATTTCATTCATTTGTGGTCTGTCTCTTTTGCCAAAGGAGCTCGAAGGATAACCATAGTGATGAGAGCTGGTCCTTATTTAGTGACTATATGCCAGGCGCTGTTCTGGGACCTGGATTCGAATCCTGCCCTAGGAACAGAACTGTTACTAACCCCATTTCTACATGAGGACACCGGTGCTTTGAGAAGTTAGTAACTCACCTGTGACTGCTGGGCCAGGAAGTGGCTGAGCCAGGATCTGAACCCAGGCGGTCTGGCTCAGAGTCTGTATCCTTGGCCTCCTCGCTCCAGAGTGAAGAGACCTGGTTTGTCTCATTCAGCTGTGCAAGTGGGCAGAAAACGGGGTGAGGAGGGCGAGGCAAGGTCTAGCACTGAGCTGGCCCTGACCACCCGCGTTCACAGGCAGCCCCGGTGACCCTACAGCTGCTCTTCTTGGATGGTGAAGAGGCTCTGAAGGAGTGGGGACCCAAGGACTCTCTCTATGGCTCCCGGCACCTGGCCAAGCTCATGGAGTCTGCACCCCACAGTCCCGGCCCCTCCAGGATCCAGGCTATTGTAAGACAAGGGCCCCACTAGGGTTCTGACAAGGGGTGGGGGGCGGGCGGTGAGGCAAGGTTGGCAGCATCCCTCCCGGCCTCTCTCCCCAGGAGCTCTTTATACTTCTCGATCTCCTGGGAGCCCCCAATCCGACTTTCTATAGTCACTTTCCTCGCACGGCCCGCTGGTTCCATCGGCTGAGGAGCATAGGTAAGCGTGAGGGTGGACGCGGGCGCCAGCCTGGAATGCGGGCGGGAGGGTCAGGGTAAGGCAGGCCCCTCAAGGGGCCATCCAGCCTTGCCTCCACTGACCACCCTTGCCTCTCTCTAAGGCACTGACACAAAGGGCAAAACACAAGAAGATCCCATAGTATAGTGACTACAAACGGGTTGGGGGTCAGAGAGCCCTGAGTTCGAATCCTGACTGCCTTTACTAGCTGCGTAAACTTGGGCAAGGGGCTTCATCTCTCTGAGCCTCGATTTCCTATCTGTAAAGTGGACATGATGGTAATATTAGGGGTGTCTACCTACTAGACTCAGAGGGATCGAATGAGACCAGGAACATGGCACAGCTGCAGTAAGGGGTGACTAACATTCATTCTTGTTGGGGGATGACCGGTTCTTTACCTTCGGACCCCCTGCCCTCCTCTGGTTTGTGAGCAGGGGAACCCTGGACCCCTGAGGCTGATCCTTGCTCTCTGATCCCCAACCTGCAGAGAAGCGGCTGCACCGTTTGAACCTGCTGCAGTCTCATCCTCAGGAAGTGATGTACTTCCAGCCCGGGGAGCCCCTGGGCTCTGTGGAAGACGACCACATCCCCTTCCTACGCCGAGGTACTTCTCGCAGGGAGGGGTGGGGGCGCAGGAGTCCGAGGGAGCCACAGATGGAACGTGGCCCTGGCCTCTTCCCGGGGCGGAGGACTGGTGGCTGATTGCTTAACCTCTTCATGCCTCTATTTCCTCATCTGTAAAATGGGGATAACAGTAGCCCCTGTCTTGTGGAGAGGACTAAATGTGCTAATATACAATGTAAAGACCTCTTTCGGACCAGTGTCCGGCACACGAGCATTGAATACTGTGAGCTATCACTGTTTCTAGCTCTTGCCTTTCAGGGCCCTGGCGGCCTAGCAAAATCACTCGAGGAGCTTCAAAAAATGCCCGGTCACCTTTCAGGCCCACCGAAGTGTCGTCTCGGGTCTCTGCGTCATTTTCACAAAACTCCCAGGTGACTCCGATGCATAGCCAGAGCTGAAGACACCTAGTACAAGGGTTCAGAGCATAGGTTTTAGAACTGGACGGGTCTGGGTCCTAGGATCTGCAGCTCACCACTGGTAGACCTAAGGCAAATTACTTAGCCTCTCTGGTCCCGTTTCTTCTGGAAAATGAAGAGAGATATACATACAAAACATGTCTACGCGTACATTCATAATCACAGGCTTGGGAGGGTCAGATGAGATTAGGTATATGAAATGCCCGCTTACACAGTGCTTGCCATATAGTGTTAAAAACTGCTTTTAAGTTTTTTACCCCGTAATTTACTCATTCAACAAATACGCATTCCGTACAACGCCTTCTTTATTGATTCGCTCAGTGAATACTTCCCAAGGCAGGTGCTGAATGAGATGTCAGGGATATAGTGATGGGCCATAACCTGCTCGCCTCCTGTTTAGTGGGGGCACTGATATTTACCAAATCTGGACACACGCAGAGGGAGGTGCGCTGGGGACGAGAACCCAATGCAGTGCAGAGGTCAGGGACACAGACTGCCGAGACGAGACAGGTGGCCTGGGTGCAAATTCAGACTGCGCTGTTTACTAGAGGCAGTAAACTAGTGCCTCAGTGTCCACATCCGTAAAATGGTGGTAATTACGGTACTCACCTGAAAGAATTATCGTAAGGATAAAACGGGGTGTGTCTGTGTGTGATGTATGGCCTTAGCCCAGGGCCTGGAATGGAATCAGTACTATAGACATCCTGTCAGTAAGGAGGAGGAGAGCCTAACAGCATACCTGGTAAGGAGGGTCAAAGACATCTTTCCCTTCTTCTGGTTTTTCCATAATCCATTAAGATTTGAGTTTCTAATTCGTGTTATGAAAGCAATAGATATATCAGATATATTTTTTATTTTTATTTATTTGTTTATTTACTTTAGGTGAGGCAACCCTTGGCTGACCTCACAGATTGCAAAGACCTTGTCAGTTTACGATCCCTTATTTTTTAGGTTTTACGCCTACAGCACCTGGTCTTCCTAGGTGGTCTCCCATCCAAGTACTAACCGGGCCCGACCCTGCTTAGCTTCTGAGATCACACGGGATCGGGCTTGTTCAGGGTGGCGTGGCCGTAGACTGTGGATATGTTCTTTAAACTAACATATACCCTCATCCATTTAAAATCATCGTTCAGAGTTCTTCAAGTGCCAGAACGGAGTGGGTTCCGGGGGTTGGGGCGGGCCGGGCCGGGGCTCCTGGTGTAGCTGCGGCTCTGACCAGGTCTGCCCTGTCCCGCAGGAGTCCCGGTGCTCCACCTCATCTCTACGCCCTTCCCTTCCGTCTGGCACACACCCGAGGACTCCGAAGCCAACCTGCACCCACCCACGGTGCACAACCTCAGCCGCATCCTCATCGTGTTCCTGGCTGAATACCTGGGGCTCTAGCCTGCCTGGCTGACTCTGAAGGAGAAGCACCCAGCGGGGGATGCGCCAAGGGCACCTGGAGCCAGCGGAGATCGGGCCGGGCCCGCCTTACGTGTGCCGGCTTGTCCTTTTTTAATACCTTTGGCTCATCTTGTGCTATGACTGGAAAACCCTCTTTCCTTTTGCTCTCTCAAGCCGCCACTCTTCAAAGACGTGGAAGAGAACACTGTGGGGTGAGAGCCAAAGGAATAAGAGCTCGGCCCCTGCTCTGGGGTAAACACTTGGGATGCAAGTTGGCAGGGGCCGAATGCTGTTCTCGGTTTTAGTCAGCAAACCACGGACTGGCAGATGGACCGGCAACACCGCCCGACCAAATGAATTCTCTATGGCTTACATTTTTGGGTCAGTTCATTTTCCATAATGGCAGCTTTGCTACTGCACCAGTCCAAGCCATGTGAGGCCCACAGAGGATATGCTCATAAACAGGAACAAAGGAGATGGAAGCCAGTACTTGGCAACTCCATATTCTGCATGGTCCTGTGGGCAATAAACCAGTGTTTCTGCAAAATACTTTCCACAGAACTAGCCTAATAGGTATTGCATGAAAAAAAGGACCAAAGAAACAGGGTGAGACATTAGATGAGTTTCTTCATTGCATGGGAACTGTGAAGGGTAAGACAGAATTCAGTGTTTTCCTAAAGTATTTCACCACGGAACCCCTTTATTAGACAGCACCTCACAGAACTAGGGTACTTCAGAATATACTTTGGGAAACACTGGGTTTTGATCATTTGCATACATTTGTGGACTACGACAGACCTAGAATCACTGCAGATTAGTTCTAGCAAACCACCCTGTCCTTTTAGCTGTGGGTACAGGAGTGTGAGATGGTGGGCGTAACTGCAGCTCTAGTGGTGACCTGATTGTCGCTCAGCTGGGGTGCTTATTAAAAAGTGCAGACTCCTAGGTTTCACCTAAACCTAATGAATCAGAACTCCAGGCAGAGGCTGGGACTCTGTAATGAGCACCTGAGAAGTCCCATGATCAGCAACGTCTGGGACATGCTGTCCTTGAGGATAGTTCGGTGCGTTCCCAGCTGCTTAGCAAACCTACTCCAAAGCAAGCCGTAACATGGAGGGCACCTAGGGAGTCCTGTGCCTGCTGGCTTCGTGACTCATAGGTGGCGGGGATGTCAGATGAGGATGGAGGGTTATTAAGTAGTAAAGTGAGCGTCGGCCTTCCGAGCCAACTCAAAGCTGGAGAAGACTCAAGAACTCATGGACTGAAACTCAGGATATCTAATGAGAGAAGATAGATTCTTCGACAGCAGCTGGCATTTCCTGGGCACCTACTACGTGCCAGGTACCATGAGCAATTTACACATTATCAACGCAGTCTCCCCCAAATCCTCAGGTAGGTATAAATTTTGGTTCTCGTTTCACAGATGAGAGGGCCAGGTGTGAGATTTATGAATCAGTGGTTTACAGAGCCGATTCTCACACGTGGCTGTGCTCCTAACCTCATGCCCCACCTCCCTTCCAAAACTCACCTGTGCTGGACCAAGAATTTGTTGACAAAAAGCAGCTCCTCCCGAGGCTCTGAATTAGCTGCAATTCAAAGAATGGGGTTGGGGAGGGGACCATGGTGGCCTTAGAGGTGGAACTGGCAAAGTCCAGGGTTCAGAAAGGGAAAGTGATTGACATGTCAACAGGGTGGCAAGGTCTCAAACACGGGGAGCCTCCTGTCCATTTTTGTGTGGCAGGCACGCTAGCAAGCACTTAAAAGTGTACCACGTCCCTTCAGCCTCACAGCCACCCAGAAGTAATTGAGGTGTTAGCGGAAGCAGTGTCTGGCTACATCCCAGCCTCCATGCCTCGTTGCAAGGCGTCCTGGTTGAGTGCACAACACGCACATTTTCTGTGTGGATCCAGGGTCGGGAGTGTAAGCCCCATTTTACAGATGAGGTTTGGAAAGGTGTTCTCCCTAGCTCCCATCCATCTCCTAATCTTGGGGTTCCCCAGCCTCACACGATGAAGGGTCCACCAGGTGTTTTCGATGAGCACTCTAGATGTGACATCTCATGTGTCAATCTTTTTAGGAACCGTCAGTATTCTCATTTTTCAGATTAAGGAACAGCTTCAGAGAAATCCGCTGAAGGTCACGTAGCCGGACACTGTCACTGCAGTGTGTCCAGGTGTATGTTTCTATGTATTTATCCTGCTTAGGACTCATTGGGCTTATTGATCTTTTATCGGCCTGGAATTTGGAACCATTGTCTTTAAATTCTTTACACTATTCTCTTTTGAGTCTAGAACGCCAATTAAATATTAAACTTTCTACTCTATCCTCTATAACCTTTCATATCTTCTTTCGTCTCTGCTACTTTTCGGACTTATCTCTGGTTCAATAAATCTTTCTTCAGTTGTGTCTAATTTGCTGTTTAGCCCAGCCACTGAGTTATTACTTTTGATTATATGTTTGTGGGTTTTTCTCTTTCATATATGCTTAGGCAATTATTTAGTTCTGGGTTCCCAATATTTAGCTCTATTTCTAGACTTTAATGTATTCTAATTTGTGACTGACAGTCTCACCATCTGAAGCCTTCGTGGGTCTGTTTTTGCTCTGTCGTTTCTTGCTCATGCTGATTTACTTCCAGGCATGTCTGGGTGTCTATATACTACTCTGTCCGAAAATTATTTCTGGGATCCTAGATGACAGTTCTTTGCACCAGAGGGTTTATGTTTGTTTCAGCCATAAATCTCAGCTAGAAGTACCGTGGACACACAAGTGATGTACACCTGGGCTGCAAACCAGCCAAAGACCAGTCTGTGACCATAAATTCTCAAGTCTGCTTTTACCCTTTCCCTTGGTCTAGTGCTCCCCTCTCAGCGTTTAGAACATCTCTGCAGTCTTCTGGGCTATCCTTACCTCGGTGAGATCCCAGCTATTAGATTCTCCGTCTTGGGCAGGCTTTGGCCTTGACTCCTGCCTGCTTGTCCCACTAAAACTACAAATAGGAAACCCAAGTTTGTCCGTATCAGCAAATGCCTTCAGAGCAAAAGTGGCTTCAGGGTCCCATGTACCTTTCCCTTAACTTTTTGGCTTAGTGCGTCTTTAACTATTTTATTGGCTATTTGATGCTTTTAAGATTCCTTCCTGTTCTCAGCAGGAGAGTCCAAATAATCTGGCCCTCCCTCTACGGGAAACTGAAGTCCCACAAAATCCAGCCAAGGGTCAAACCCAGATCTCTTTGATTCTAAAATGTCAGCATTGAATAACTACTACGATATATCTTAGTTTCTCTGGAAACTTTGATTCTCTGATGAGAATATCACAGACTGTTTGCTGCCTCTCAATATCCATTTTTCCCTATTCTTTTATACTTGAATTTTTATATGTCTTAATTCCCCCCTTTTTATTTAGTAAATAATTAAGTGAATATTTTAAAGCTTTCATTACAGGAATTTTAACAAAAGAGTTTTTTGTTGGGCATAATCACGCAGCTAAAAGACCACATTTGCCAGTCTCCTCTGCAGCCCTTCCATATGGCTAAGTTCTGACCAGTGAGAAGTATACAGAAGTACAGTAAGTCCTTAACACAGTCGATAGCTAAGGTTCTGCAATGTTAAGCGAGATAACGTATAAGAAAAAGTTTTACCATAGGCTAATTGATATAAACAAGAGTAACTTCCTACAGCATCTCATCATTATGATGAAGTGATGTTGAACAAAATGATGCTGAGGACCTGCCTGCTGTATGGTGCAGTGCACCTGGAAGGAAGGGGGCTTCTCTTCCTGCAACATGGTGATGACTGGCATTCTCGCAGCCATCTTGGACCATGAGGATGAGGGCCGCAGATGAAGAATGATGGAATAGTGAGCTAGAAAGAGCCTGGGTCCCTGATGACATCAGGGCCTGTCCGACACTGGATTTCTACAGAAATAAAAACTATCTTGTTTAAACTACTACTATTTTGAGATTTCTGAGTCCAGACTGACACAGATGAAGAGTCAGAAATCTCATGCTAAGGGATATGGCTAAGGATCCTTTTCTTTCAACTTTTTCCATTTCACCAGGCGTGGGGCCCACGTCTCCCTTCTTTCCCAAACACCTTCCCCGAACAACACACAAACCAGTCTGGGCCCAGCCTTATAAATATGGATTTTATAGAAAGGACCAATTCAAAACTGGTCAGATGCCACACGCCAGAAGCTTCCAGAACCACAAGGATGAAAAAAAACAACAAAAAACCCCACCTAAACAGAATAAACAGAAACACCCCCACCCAAATTGCCTGAAAATCAAGGTCGCAGTTGACCAAAGGATTCTAAAGAAACACATGTGGCTGAGGGTGGAGACCCCAGTGCCTGAACAAGTACCCAGAGCGGAAGGAAAAACAACCCAGAAGTTCAAACCCACAGTCCCTGCCCACCGGCCCCCCACGCTGTCAAGAGCGAGGCAAAGGGCTTCACAGCTTTTTTGGGGGGGAGGGGGAGGAGTGATACAATAGCTTAAATAATGGGAGGAGGGAAATTTTTATCCTTCAACTTGTTTCTTTCTCTTCCCCTTTGGGGGAAGTGGAGAGACTGGTAGCTTGAGGTTCAGGAGAAAGAGTGATTTTTATTGTCTTAATGGGGAAAACATCTAGCTATGGCAGGCGGGCTGCCACGAAACGTGCCCAGTTTGTTCTGCGATCGGATGGCCCCCGATTCCTAGACAGAAGGTAAGCCCTGGTGTGGCAGGTTCGGAGAGGTACCAGCCTTAGGTGCTGCAGCCTCTTGGTAGGACATGGCTCCAGAGACAGAGAGCTGGGGGGAGGAGCAGAAGGGGACCAGGATGGGGGAACCCTTAAGTAGTACCAAAATTAGCTGCCGTCTGCTCCCTGCTGGCAGGTTCCTGGGGTGTAGTGGCAGGGAGGGTGCTGGGGCTGAGTGGAGAAGAAAGTTGAGATGCTGATAAAAAACACCCTCCTTGAGGGTCCCCGGCCCTGGGTCGGAAGAATAGAAAATAGGGATCAATCGGAGTGCTTTCTTGGGTCGTCCCCTGGAACCCCACCTCAGTTCTGGAGGGGGATCGATGCTGCCTGGACTAGGGGTGCAGGCTGGCGACCCAGTCCTGGCCCTCGGCTCCCAGGGGAGGGGGGTGGGGAGTGGGGCAGGGTTTTCCCCCAGCCCGCCTCCCGGCTTCACCTCCCCTCCTCCCGGCCGGCCCGGCCCCCGCCCCCGCCGGCCCGTGGCACGGCAGCACCCAGTTGTTGTCGTGCAGCCCCAGGCGGCAGCCGGGCGTCTCGCGATCGGCTCGGCGGCAGCACATCCAGTAAGAACGTCCGTAAGGCAGGTCGTGGTGGTAGGGCTTGGGATGCCAGCGGCAGAGCGACACGTCGCCCTTCTCGTATCTCTTGCGGCACTGCTTGCAAGGGTCATCACGGTAGAGTGGGTCGCGGCTCCAACGCGAGTCTGTGGCCCGCACACCGAACGCCTCGATGATGCCCTTGAAGTGGTGGCAGGTGCACTTGAGGGCTGCCAGGGCCCGCGTGGGCAGGAAGCTGAAGATCTTGACCAGCACGTGCTCGGGCAGCAGCAGCATGTACTGTCGTGGCTCCAGCAGCCTCTGGATCTTGAAGCGTATCTCCAGGAAGTCGTGCGACACGTGCCGGTACAGGCGACACAGAGAGGTGTCCGCCGTGCCCTCAGCGTCATCCGGGCCGGGCGCGGTGGCCGGTGAGTCGGCCGGGGGTGGCTCGGGGGGCCCGTCCGGCCCACGGGACTGGAGGAAGAAGAGCTGGCCGGGTGGGGGAGGCTCCTCGGGGCTGACCGTCAGGCACACCGTCTCCTCCTTCACGTTCTTGGTGCCATCCTTGCCAAAAAAGATGCACTCGTCCACCACACCCGTCACCACCACGTCCACGTGGAAGCCAGATGCTCCGCAGTCCCGGGCAGGGGGTGGGGGCGGGGCCGGGGGCGTGTCCTCGGGCCTGGCAGGGGCTGGGGTCTCGCCCTCGCTGGCTTCGTCCGCCCTGGCCAGAAGGAACTCCACGTTGCTGGGGAGGGCGTCCCGAGAGGGGCTGATGAGCTGGTACAGGTCGCAGGTGATCTTGTCCTTGGCTCGGGTCCCGGGCCCCGGGCTGCCAGGGTAGGCACAGCCGGGCCGGCCCCCACTCCCGTTGGGCAAGCTGCCGTCCGGTGCCCGGGGCTCTCGGCCATTGGAGATACGGAAGGCGATGCGCACCTCCCCGGGACCTGGCCCAGGCCGCTCCTCCTTGCGGAGACCCTTGGCCGGAGGGTTGTCCCGCTGGGCCTCGAAGTGGGCCACCGCCTCAGCTACACGGCTGCAGTCCCCTCCGCCAGACCGCCGTTCCGACCCCAGGCCCTTGGCAGGCCCACCCTGCTCTGCCGACACGAAGACCACGGGTGCCGGGGCGCCAGGGCGCGGGTAGTTCTGCAGCGCCAGCGCGGCCCGCTGTTCCACCAAGGCCACCATCTCGGCCACAGAGAGCAGGTCCACATCCTCACCGGCTGAGGCTGGGGTCCCCTCAGAAGCTGGGGGCCCCTCTCGGCCCCCTGGGTCAGGTGGAGCTTTAGTAGGCTCAAGACAGCGCCTCCTCCGCTTGGCCTTGGAGCTGTCACTACCCCAGTGCCCCTTGACCTTCATGGAGCTGGCCCGGCTGCCGCCACCACACTGGTGGGCCACAAAGAAGGCCACCTTCTCCTTTGTATTCCCGGGCTTGATAACATACCAGGTGTCCAGCAGGACTCGACCCTCGTCACCAGCAGCTGCGGCTGAGAGGAGCGGGGCGGGCTGGGGGGCAGGGGCCTCCGTGGCCAAGGTGGGTGGCGTGTTCTCTGAATGCGCAGGCCCGTGGTCTGGCTCGGCCCCACCGCCTGGCTCGGGGCAGGCCGGCGGCTTGAGGGCTGCAGAAGGCGGGCGTGGCTGATTCTGTGAGTAGGTACCAAAGGGACGGGGGCACCACAGCTGGAAGGGCAGGAGACTGCCGCGGTCCATTCTGGGGAACCGTAGACAGGCAGGGGCTCACTGCATCTTAGGATCTGGATGGTGGTAAGGGACTCCACAGGCCACCTGGAGACAGGGAAGAGTAGGTTGGGGAGCTGGGGGAGCCTGCCCTCTACACCACCCTGACCTCAACCTCTCCTGATGGGACGGACCAAGTTAGATCACCAAGAACTCCATTCCTGCCCCACTGCACAGGTGAGCAAATGGCAGGTTGCAGAGGGGATGGGACCTATGCTTTTAACGCCTAGAGCCTGATCGGAGCTGGCAGCTTGCTCTAGCCCTAGAGATCACACTTCACTGCCTGACCGCCTTCACTCCCGGTCCAGAGGCCTCCTGATGCCATAACCCTTAAACTTCAGTGAGAATACCAACTGACAGCTCCTCCTTTTTCTATTTGCTCCTCCCGTAGCCAGTTCTTGAAAAGACAAGAATTCCCAGCCCTGCCCACAGCTACGGCTGCTTGAGCCCACGGAGGAAGGAACGAGGTGGGCTGGGTGGGGGAAGAAAAAAATCTGAGGTTGAGCCAGACAGGCCCTTAAGAAATCAGCTCTTCACTTTGTTTGGGTCATGGGACTCTTTGAGAACTTCTTGATGCTGTGTTATCTTCCTCCAGAAAAATGCAGGTAATTCCAGACTGTGCAGGTAATTCCCTTAAGCAGAGCCACAGATCCCCAGAATAAGAAGCCCTCCCCCCCAAGCTGCATATAGGTAAACTGAGGCTCAGAGTGGGAAAGGGTTACGTCGTGCAAACCCAGGCCCTCAAACTTGATTTCTGGACTTTTCAATTCAGAACTTTCTTAATAACGGTCATTCTATTTGACAACGACAACATGTGCATGAGCTGATCTGGGGGCAATTCTGTTGAGTCCAACACGACCACTTTCCACTGCAGGACACATCCCTCAAGTCTCAATCCTTCCCTCACCCTTCCCCCTCCAGACACCTGGAAACCGAAATCCCCTCCAAGTCTCAAACCTTCTCCATGCCTATAAACCAGGCAGGCAAACTATGGCCCATAGGCCAAATGTGGCCCACTGCCTAACTCTGCAAATAAAGTTTTATTGAAACATGCTCATTTGTTTATTGCTGCTTTCATGCTGCTACAGCAGAGTTGAGTGGTTGCAATAGAGAACATGTGACCTTGCACAGCCCTGTATGGAAAAAGTTTGCTAATCTCTGCATTATAGACTCTCTAAATACAGGCAATTCTCACAGACACCGCTAAAACCCATCACTTCATGGTCCTGTAGACACTATTCAAAATCCAGACAGCCTCCAAACACCTAGAGATAACAGTCACAAAGGGAGTCCTAATCCTAAAAATTCTTACCCCCATAATCCCTAATCCCATCTACCCTTCAAACACTTACAGCCTCTGCTGAAATTCTAGTTCTTTGCTTAAAACAAACAAAAAAAGAAACAAAAAGAAACCCCACCACCATATGGCCCCTAAAACTAATAGATGGCTAAGTTTACCAATTACCAATGCATCTAAATGTCCAGGAACAGATGCTAACACAGCAAAGACCATTTTCTGTAGATGCCATCCCTCTACGACTTGACCATCCCCTGAAATCCCCCAATCAGTTTCTACCCTTATCTCCAGAATATCAATGCCCCCCAAAGTATCAATCCTTCCAAATTTTACTTTAAACCTCCAAACCTATAAATATCTCCTCTGGTCTACAGCCATGCCACCCTTAAGCCCGATCCCATCTGATCCCGGACGCTAAGCAGGGTCGAGCCTGGTTAGTACTTGGATGGGAGACCTCCTAGGAAGACCAGGTGCTGTAGGTGGAAAAAATAAAAATAAGGGATTGTAAACTGACAAGGTCCTTGCAATCTGTGAGGTCAACCAAGGGTTGCCTTGCCAAATACGTACGTACATACATACATACATACATACCCCCTCTGGCACAGAAGGCCCCAATTTCAAAGAACCCCTCACAAACCCACACCTACCAAGAACTCCTACACAGCAATTTCCCAACCTCACAGATGCCCCCAAAGACTAGTTTCCTGAAATCCTATGCTCACCTCAAACTCTTCCTAAACCCTTGACATGTATTCCCTAATTCCACAGAAGTTCCCCACCAACCGCAAAAGAACTCACTAAAACATAAAAAGCTCCTTAATATATAAGGCTAATCCCAAACCATACATTTTTCAAAGCCATAAGAGCCCCCCAAATACTCCCAAAGAAGCCCTACGAATGTTATAATAACAGACACGCGCTTATTGTAGGCGCATTGCAGCTAATTACGTACTGTTCTAACAATTCTTGCTAATCTTCCCAGTCCCTAGGAAGCAGGCAGTGTATTTAGTCGCTGTGTCTGGATGAGGCACAGAGAGGCTAAGCCCCAAGGCTGGAGTCAGAGGTAAAAGTCGGGACAGGCGTAAGCCCAGGCATTCTGGTAGTCAGTCCTGGATTCTTCACTTTGCTTCTAAGTCTCCCTTTGAGCTCCCAAGTCATATACCCACCAAACATCCCAAACCTTAAAGGAGACCCCCTACAATACAACCAAACCCACTACATTACAAGAGAACCCAAACTCAAAACCCAAGACTCCCTCTAAGCTCAAGGGAACCCCAAGTATATCGCACACCCATGCACAAACACTTCCCAAGCCCCAAAATATCGGTTCAATGCAAATTAACCTCTCAAATATTGTAATCGCCCCCCGGAATCCGCCAACCCCCACTGACGACCCTTGAAACCTAGACACGCCCCCAAAGGGCCCTCACCCGCGAGCCCCGCCCCCTGCAACGGGGAGCAGACGGAGGCCCACACGCATGCGCAGGAGACGGAAGCCGGCCCGCCCCCTCGCTCTTAGTTTCCCTCCGCCCCTTTGTTGACAGACTCGCGCGTGACGCCCCCAGCCAATGAGCGGCTGCCGTTCGAGGCCGTGCCCATATAAGGAAGGCCTTGGCGAAAGGGCCCAACTTCGAAAGAGGGAGGAGTAGGCGAGAGGTGACGAAGGAGGTGTGCAAACAGCCGTCCTGTGTAAGAGAGCGTGGAGCAATTCCCAACTTCCTGCTAAACGGAGGAACAGAGCCGGGACAGAGGCCACCGCATTCGAGGAGAGGTTTATTACACGACGTTCCCTCTAAACTGGAGCCCTGATGGACGGTTGGCGATTTAAAGAGCCAAGCATCTCCAGGATAGAGACTCTGGGAAGGAAAGAAGCGAGCAGGAAGATCTGAGCGTGCCCAGCTTTGGTTGGGAACCCTGGGGCCCGAGATTTCCTGCGGGAGAAATGGGGCAGCGGGATCACCTCACCCTGAAAACCAAATGGCAGAACCTGCGACGGCTCCCGCGGCACTGAGTCTAAGCCTCTGGGCTTGGCATTCAAGGCTGACGCCATGGTGTCAAACGGACATCTCTCTCAGTTCAGTCTCTGGAGCCAGCCGCCCCAAATCTGACTCAGCCTTAATACAAGAAAAGATAATATCTAGCATATAATTTAATTAAATATTTAAAATTAACTTCTCTTTCCTTTGACTTTTAAAATGTGACTACCAGAAGATTTTAAATTACACATACGCCACTCACTATATTTCTACTGAACAGCCCTGGTCTAGATCCTTTCAATGCCAGGCTAATTCGGGAGACACCAAACCCAAAGGTGGCTCCACTGCTGGCCCCTGGCCAGAAGTCCCCTGTCCACCCCCACCCCCCCACCCAGCCTCGCCTGCTTCCAACCACCCCGCACATCACAGCCAGAAGGATCTTCTTAAAGCATAAACCTGACCCTGTCCAAAACCTGCCATGACTCCCCAGTGCCCTTGGGGAAAAGCCCAGGTACCTCGCCGGTTTGGCTTCATCCCTCCCTCTTCACTCCACACCCCCAGTGCACCCAGGTGGGCACCTGATCTGGCATAGAGAGTAGTTAGACTACTAGGCCCGTCTGATCCTCAGTAGGAGCTATTATCATCTCCATTGTATGGATGAAGAAAATGAAGCAGGAGAGGTTGCCTAACCAGCCCAAGGTCACACACAGCCTGTGTGACTTAGAGCAGGGATGCGAACCCTGGGAATCTGATCCCAGATCACTGAGCTCTATTGTTTCGCTACATATTCTGAGGTCTCTGCTCAGCCATGCCCTCCTCCAAGAAGCTAAGCCACCAAACTGGGTCAGGCTCCACCTCTGGGCTCCTTGCTTTCTATTCCTCGGAGCCACCTAGCTCTTCCCTTCCATATTCTTTGCATTTGCTGTTCCCCTTAACTAAAATGTCCCCCCACCACCCCAATCTCCACATGGTTCGACTCCTTGTTTTATTCTGGTCTTCGCTCAAATGTAACTTTAAAGGGGAGGCTTTCCCTGAGCCCTCTTCCTGGAAGCCACTCACCTGGAACAGTTCCCTTGTCCCAGCCCTGCCCACTCTGAGTCATCAGTGTCTAAGGATGGATCTGTCTCCTCTACTGGATCATAAACCCCCCAGGGGAGGGAGGAAGGGCCAGAACTCTCATGGTCATCATGGT
The DNA here is from genome assembly GCF_902729225.1 of Pteropus medius. NCBI lineage: Eukaryota > Metazoa > Chordata > Mammalia > Chiroptera > Pteropodidae > Pteropus > Pteropus medius. The sequence continues at coordinate 1,585,300 of NW_024342475.1, forward strand.
GTCCCCATTAGCACTGCCCAGCATGGGACTGGATATATCAAATCTCTCTTCCCCGAGGCTCCAGGTCCTAAACTTCATGAGGCTTTGGCAGTGTAAACTCTGTTTCACACCCAGGTTCTGTCTGTGTCCTAGCCAGCGGGGTCACTGGGGCAGAATCTTCTAACTCCTCACACGCTGAGCCCAGAAAGAGGTTCTACATTAGGTCGGCTTTCAGAGAATGCTCCATGAAGATCCACATATTGTAAAACATCACAACGCAGATAGACTGCAAGTAAAAAGATGAAAAAAACAAAACAAAACAAAACTGACCAGGCAAATATGAACCAAGAGACAAGCTGAGTGATATTGCCACTTAAAAAAAAACAAAAAACAAAAAACTGGCAAAAGCAAAAGGTATTATTAGGGACAAAGAGAGTGACAAAACAAACTGATCCATTAAACAAAAAAGTTCTCAACAAGTGTCCTAATACTATGGCCTCAAAATATGTACAGCAAGAAAACAAGATGACAGAGAGAGTTTGGCACATTCACAACTGTAATGGGAAACCTTAACATATCTCTCCATAGAGATCGGTTGAAATGATAAAATTAGTAAGGACCCGAACCACATAATCAATACCCTTGATGGAATGCCCTCAACAATTAGAGAATCCACATTTCACATCCCTAGTCTGACATTCAGAGGTCCTCATGCACGCTGGCCCTGGGTTGGGCGCTGGGGACACAGAGATGACACTGAGCTCACCAGGAAGAGCTCATGGGAAAGGGGGCAGACATCCAAATAAACAGTCATGACCAACATGAATATATTAGAGAGAAAATGATCACAAGAGCAGTTAACACTTGAGCACTCACTGTGAGCCAGGCTTTGCTCTAAGTGCTCTATAAATATTAACTCGTTCAATTCTCACATCTCACTATTTTTAATCTGATGTCAAAGATTAGGAAATAGAGATATAAAACGGCTAAGTAATTGGCTTTGAACGCAGCTTGAGGCAGAGCTTTGAATCACACGAGCTTGGCTGCCTGCAGAGCACAAGTGCATGATCCACTAGCAGCCTCATTCACTGAGTGTACCGAGCCCTTTGCAAGGACATCTTATTCAGTCCTCAAGGCATTTGCGCTCTCTGTTCCCTCTGCCCAGAATTCTCTTCCCAGGTACCCACAGTCTTGCCCCCTCACTTCCACTGGGTTTTGCTCAGAAATCAACTGCACGAGACCTTCCTTGATTTCAAACTGCAGCCCCACCACAGACAGACACACTATTCCCTCTCCTTCTCGATTATTTTTCTCCTTAGCACACATTACCTTCGAATATACTGTAAACTTTGTTTATAAAGTTTATTGTCAGTCTCCCTTCACTAAAACGAAAGCTCCCCCAAGGCTGGTATTTTCGTCTAGTCTCGTCAGTGGTGTATCCCCAGATTTTAGAACAGCACCGAGCACTTGGCCACCCTACGGGTGGTCCCGGGGCAGCAGCCCCTGGGAGTATGTTAGAAAGGCGCTCTCAGGCTCCAGCCCACACCTGCTGAATCAGAACGTGATCTTCAGCAAGGTCTCCAGGGCAACTGCAGGCACATTTAAGTTTGAGAAGCAATGCCTTAGCACACGGTAGGTGTGCAACGCATATTTGTTTGAATGAATAAATGCCTCACACAGCCATGCTGTCTGCCTTTAGCACATTTGATACTGGGGACCTGTTAGAAAAAGCCGACTGATTTCAGCCAAGTCCACCTGTGGAAATCCTGCTCCCAGGACCGAAGCAGCATGCCACCTCTTCCAGGAGCTGTCCTGGTGGCCTCCTGAGGCCTCTTCTTGCAGCACTTGTCACCTGTCATTGCTGAATGACAATGACCTGGGTAAAGGCTTCTCATCCCTCCACCTGTGGTTTCTGGAAGGCTGGGACCCCTCCTCCTCCAAAGCACAGCTGCTCCAGCCTCCACACCTGGCTAACTGGGCTAGTTTAGCTCGCCCCGCTCCATCCTAGCCCGCGGGAGCTTTCCAATCACGAATGAGACCCTCCCACTCTCCTGCTTAAAACCCTTCCAAGAAGTGCAAGTTTGCAAAAAAAACAAAGACACGTCCATGAACCCTTTCTCAGAAAGCAACTAGAAGATTTGCTTCTATAAAATGAAGGAGTAAACCAAGAAAAAGGCAGGGATCAGATCAGGGAAATAAGATCTAGCTCAGAAGGGAGGCAAAAGGCATCCCCAGGTGAAGGTAAACAAAGTGCTAGGACAGCTGTGTGGCAGGTCTAGGGCGAACCTGTCTCCATAAAGGCACAAAGACCAGAGAAAGGTTGACAATTAACAAGATAAGCGTACAACTTAAGCCGTCTGAAACATCAACAACAACAAACCAAAGAAAGAAGGAAGGAAATGACAAAAAAAAAAACCAGACGTCCGATCCCCTATGCTGACTCAGGTGACACGCCTCCCCCCACCTTGGGGCGCCTCCATCCCAGGATTGAGGCTGTCTGGGTCATGTCCAGGGCAGGGCTGGGCACAGAGCAGGTGCTCAGGGAAGATGCTTGCCCACAGTCACAAAGGAATCGGTAGCAGGACACCAAGGCCCTGTTCCTGGTCCTGCTCCTTCTGTTCCACATCGCCCACCCTGCCACCATATGTCCACGATCCTCACCCATCCGTCCCCTTTTCTCGGCTTTTTGGCCTCAGGGTCTGCTGGTCTTTCTCCCTGGCAAATTTTTCTGACTAAAAGCTCCGTAATGGGAGGAATCATCTAAATCCAACTTGTCGGGATCTAGAGATCCAGGATGCAGATGGAATCTAGGCAGGGCCTGCCAGCACCCCAGCCCGCCCACTTCTGGGGATGTGACCTCAGGCAGTGTGCTCACCCTCCATGCTTCAGTTTCCCCCACTGTAAAATGCAGGTAACAGCATCCACCCACAGGCTGGTTGAACAGTCACTGAGATACAACCCAGGAGAGCGCTCAGTGCCAATTAGGCACCGAAGAAAGGCTCACTATTCAGATGCTGGGATTATTAAGAAAAAGTGAGGTTATTTAAGAGTTTGGAAATCACAGACCGGGCCAAAGCCTTCTTCCCTCTTTATTTCACGTACTGAAATTAAATTGATCCTAGTCCCTTACAGTAGCCAAATTATGGCCACTCCTTTGTTACGGTTCGGTATTGGGTCTCACTTATTAATTGAACAGATATTTATAGAGTAGCTACTCTGTGCAAGGCACTGTTCCAAGCACTGGGGATATGCAGGGCAAAGAAGAAAGAAATCCTTGTCCTCACGGGGCTGATATCCTAATGGGGGAGAGGGACAATAAATATCTAGTAAGTTTCAAGGTGGTGAGTGCTACGGGAAACAAACAGCAAGTAAGAGGGATCAGGAGCACATGGAAGGAGAGGTTATGATCTGAATGATGGGGTCAGGATGACATCACAGAGCAGGCGACGGGCCAAGCCTTTTATAGAAAACCTGTGCTTTTAGGAATAATACGGCTTTACCACAACTGCTAGAAATAACACCATTAAAAATGGTAAAAATATCATCTCGTCTGAGTAAGCTTCAGACAAGCAGAGGTTGAAAATACATTTGAGATTTTAAGAAAAGGCAAAATGACTTGGAAAGCAGACATATTTTCTAAGACAAATAAATAAAAGGGGAAAAAAAGCATCACATCACCCCGGGGTGCTCCGATGTGACATACGGGTACAAGGATGAGTGAGAGGTTGACAACTTTTCCCCAAACCAATATAATTTCAGATAATTCACTAAAAGCTAGTGAAAAATGGTTAAAAAAGCCATGAAAATGATGACGCGCAGGCAAAGCTGGCATGAGGGGCTGAAAATGAATCAGTGAGAGAAAAACCCCCAAACTGAAAATGAGCACAAACACTACCAGCATTGGGACAACAGTGAGTTCTCCAAGGGCGGGATGTCAGCCTGTAGCTGGTACAGGCACTGGCGCACAGTAGGTGCTCTACGGACACTGTGGACTACTCAAGGAATAAACCTGCATTTTCCAGAAGAGGAAACTGAGGTCCAAAAGGGTTAAGTGATCCGCCCAAAGTCACACACCTGGTAGGTGACTGAGCCAGGATTCAAATCTGGGTATTCTGGTTCTAGAGCACACGGCTCAATAAATTTTGCTTGAAATCAAACTCACTAAAAGAATTCGCACTTATCGAGGGCTTTATAAGCACTGGGCATTTTATATATGTTACCTCATCAACTCCTTACGAGAGCCTTATTGGTTGGAACGTGGCCCCATTTTACATGAGAAAACTGAGGCCGGGAGTGGGAATGCAACTTGGCCAAGGACACAGCGGCAGAGGTGGGGGTTCGAACCTGGGCCTGACGCCAGTGCTTTCCTATCAGAGTCAGAGAACTTTTGTGATACTCAGGAAGCCGCACAACAAATGAATCAAGATGAATTACAAAGTTGCGCATCTGCCCAGCAAGGCCCTACTGACCAAAAGGCCGCCCTTGGGAAAGTGGGGGGAGAAACGACAAGCAGTTGTTACAAATATTTCCTATTCACTGGAATACCTGGAGTTAGGCCAGGCTGGGCATTGGCAAGTGAATTATTTATATTTAGCTGGGGATGGGAATGGGAATGGGGACAGATTGAGTTTCTGAGCACCCCCTTGGAGAGCCATCCGTGCACTTGGGAGCCCAGGGGTTAGAAGCTGGGGAACTAGAAGAGTCGGGATAAGTAGAGCGACCTGGGAGAGAAAGGAATGGAGGCCACCTGGCTGATGTCTCACTCACCTCCCTCCGGTCTGCTTCCCATTCACGTTAAAAAACAACTTTCACGTACTGAGCACTTACTCCGAGCACTTTGCGTGCTTACCTTCGAGAACCTTCTAACCGTCCTAGGGTTACTCATCCCATTTTATAGTCGAGGAGAGGACGAAAGACTTGTTCAAGGTCACACAGCACGTAAATGGCAGAACTAAAATTCAAACTGAAGACTGCTTCAGTTCTGGAGTCTCTGTCCCACTCATAATTCTACTCATGACACTGTACTTCAGTACAAGGAGAAGAGACTAAATTATAGCGGTGAAAGCACAGATTCTGAGCCAAGATGCCTAAGTTGGAATCCTGAGTCTACCATTTAATGCGGGACAACCTTTGGAAAATTGCTTAACTTCTCTGTGCCTCTGCTTCCTTTCTACAGAATGGAGGTAATAACGGCATCTACACCTTAGGAGGGTTTTCAGAATTAAATGAGTTAATACGCACAACAGCTAAGAACAGGGCCAGGCACTTCCTAAACAGTGTTAGCCATAACGACTGCATGCTTCTGACCTGGGGTGTGCCCAGATCAGTGCCAGGTTTTGGGAAAACACCCCTGGGGCTGAACTGAAAAGGAGGGAATCTATTAGCACCTGTGACCTAGTCGCATTCCTGGGGTGGGGAACTTGCCACCAACAACTCTGAGACGGAAGGCTGATTGCCAGCCAGGGCAACAATCTTCCGGCGCCTCCCCTCCTCTTGGTGCCTTGCTATTCCCACAATACAGATAAGGGCACTGAGTTTCAGAGAGTGGAGACTTGCCCAGGTCACAAAGGAGTGGCGGAACAGGAGATCTGAACGCTGGACTGCCCGGACACATAAACCACTACTCTTTTCTAAACCCCACTGGAGAAATGAGCGTTCAAAAGGTTGTCTCTACGGGCCCTCTGGCCATGTTATCTTACAGTTCTGGGACTGTCCGGTTTATCAGGAGTCTCTGGCTGGACTAGGCAAAAACTATCACTACATCCCGGCCCCTAATCTCAAACTCCCCATCTCACCCGGTCCTGGACCCTAATCTACACACCACTCTACCATTGATTCCTCTCTCCCACCATCTCAACTTGCTCTCCTGTCCCCGGTCTGGTCCAGAGGCCCCAATTCACCGCATCCACAACTGGCCTCTCGCTCGAAGCCTCCAGACCCCTTCATTCATCTAGCCCTGACCCCCATGCCTTGCATATCCCCCAGGCTAAACCTCTTAAAATTGCCCCTTTCAGGGCCTCTGCCTGGACGCCTAGCCTTCACAGCTCGGAACCCCCCTTCCTCAGCTCCCCAATCACGATTTCCAGTGACTCCTCCCCACCTTGACCCGTCTGACCCTGTTCTTTTTCTATTTCCCTCGGCTCTCATTCTTCCCAACCCCTCCTGACGATTTCCTCGTCTAGCCCTTTTTATTTGCCTTTTCTCGCCACCCGGTCCCGAACCTCCGCCCCGGCTCTCAAGCGCCCCCGGCCCCCGCTCTGGGTTCTCACCATCTCCCTGCGCCGCAGCTCCTTCGGCTACGCGGGTTTCCCCCACTCGCTCCTCTCCAACCTCCCCTTCCGGGTTCCCGCCCCGAAGCCCGCTGGGAATTGGAGTCCAGGCAGCCACGGACTACACCTCCCAGAAGGCAGCACGGCCAAGCTTGGCGGTGGGGATGGAAGCAAACTGGGCGGGCTTTGGAAAAGGACGACTCAAACTCCCTGGAGGGAGACTGGGCGCTCGGCAGCGCAGGCGCAAAGAGCGCCCCCGCCTGGCGCGCTGGGAGATGGAGTCCAGCCTCCTCCATTTTGGCCGGGGGCCCTTGGAATGGGAGTTGAGAAAATTGCAAAGGAGCATTTGTGAGGGGTGGAGAGTTAGGAAAGAGCAAGTTTAACGTTTTATTTAAACTGATTAACACAATGATTAACAGTGACTTGTACTTTCTCACTTTCCCATCCATTCTCTGAGCAGAAGCTCCACGAGGACAGGCATCTTTGTGTATCTTGTTCAGGCACCCAGGACAGCGTAAATAAGTGCTGAGTAAATATCGCATGCTACATTTATGCCAGACACCCTGCGGACAACCTTAGTAAGAATCATTCCAAATTTACAAATTAAGACAAGTGATTAAGCCTCTTCTCCATGGCAACACAGCAAGAATGATTGGAACTGAAATATGTTGGACACCAGGGCCGCTGCTCTCCCCACGAGGTCTCTAGATCACCTTTTAAGCTATATTTTCCAGTCCATCCTCCTCACAGACCATGAGAACGAGCTTTTTAAAATGGAGAGTTTGCTGTCTCAAGGCGCATACATCTTTGTGAGGGGAACTGCCAAGGCACAATTCAGATGGCCTTCCTCTTTGAATCTTTAACCGCAACCCCTGCCTCGCTAGATTCTCATGGTCTGTGGGCCTTCCAGACTGCACTGGAAAGACTGTGGCTAAATTCCCAACTTCCAGCATGGTGCTTGGCACCGTGGCGGGAACTCGTGGGGACGTTAGCCATACGCTGAAGGAAAAAGGGACACCTGAGGGCCTGAAGGGAGACTGGCCAGATCTCTCTTCTGGAAGGTTGGCAGTTGGGAAGATCCCGCCTCCTCGTTAGTAACTAGCGGGCCCAGTAACCCGGGGAATCGTCCGAGGGCGTGGTCAAGTGGGCGTGGCCCGCCGAAAAGGCGGGCAGCTGAGCGAGCGCGGATTGGTTGGCACTTTGGCGCGCACCAGCAAGAGCTGTGTCAGGAGGCACGAGGCCGAGCTCGCGCTGTGCTAGAAGACAGAGCCCTTCCGCAGGCGCGCGTGCGCACGGCCACTTGCACCCTGCCCTTTCCCATTTCCAGTCTCGCTCCCAGCACACTTGGCGGGAACTGGTGGGGGCGTGGTCAGGCTTCGGGAGCGCACTCTTGCTCTTCTCCTCAGGCCTCACTCAGGAGCCTCACACCCAGGGGATTCGCGCCCACTCCACGCCCGGGTTGGGAACGTGGTGACCGAGCTTGGCCTGGAGTCCGCACGCGCCGCCATCCTCCTTGGACCGGCGGGAGACGCTGTGTGATCGAGCTCCCAAGTGTGGGACTGGCAAGAAACCAGAAGGGTGGCCTCACGCCATTTTGCACGTCTTGAGGCGGGTGCTGGAGGCCGAGGAAAATCGGGGTGGGGAACTGACCGACTCTACCGGCCAGAGGGGAGCCTGAGGTCCACTCAGAAGCGGCACTTTGTGGCCGTGGCCTCCCTCTGAGGGTCCCAGGGGGACAAAGGCGAGCGTACCCGGGGTGCAGGGTTGCGGGTGAGGCAGGACTGGGGCAGGAGAGCCGAGTCTGGGTTTGAGGCCTGGCCCAGGTTTTGGGATCTGGGCTCAAGTTTGAGATCCTGGAAGGCTCTGTTTGAATAGCATTGGGGACCTGGAAGCTCAAGGTAGGATATGGGGGGGTCTCAGGATTTGTGTCTGGATATAACTAGTTTTGGAATCTGAAGGTCTTGGGTTTCATGACTTGAAGCTTTCCCGTTGGATCCTTATTTGGGGATCTGAAAATCGTTGTTTTGAGTTCTGGAGTATCATTTCAGGGGCCCAGGGTCTGATTATAGTTTTAGGATCTAAAATCTCAATGCAGAATCTGAGGTCTGGAGTCAGTTTGGGACCTCAAGAATTAAGTTTTACAGCCTGGAGTCCAGGGGAGTATGGAGCTTCAATTTTAGAGTCGATGTCAGAGCGGGACTCATATATGAGATCTTCATTTTAAGGTTGGGGTCACGACTTGAGGGTCTGAAATGACAGTCTGGGGTTCTTCAAGTCTTTATTTTAGGATATGAGATCAACTGGGGAGCTGAGGTTTGCTTTAGAGGGGCCTAGATTTCTTACCTTAGGATTTGGGTTCTCAGTGCTAAGGTTTGTGGTCTGTGATCTCAATATTAGGATTGGGGTCATAATCGGGGATCGTAAGTTGACAATTGAGGGGTCTAGGGTATCTCAGTATTAGAATTTAGGGTTCCTAGGTTTGGAAGGGCTCCTTTATGGGTTCTAGGTCCTCTTTTTCGAGAGTTTAAAGTCATTGTTTTAGTGTCTCGATATCAGTTTAGAGAGCTCAAACCACAGTTTTCAGGCCTGGTTTTCCCCATTTCAAGGTCTGCCATCTCACTATTAAGACTGAAATACTAAAGTCTGTGTTTGGGAATCTTTAGTTTTAGGTCTGGATCACGACTTAGGGGCCCAAATTTATAATTTGGGATTCATAGACTTCAGTGTAGTTTTGAGTTTTTAATTTGGTCTCTGGGCCCATATTCGTGAGGCTTGGGGACTCCATTTTGGGATCTCTAGTGCTCAAAGGAGCACCAAAGGGAAAATGAAGCCTGCCTATCATGCTGTTCATTTCTCCCAGAATCTCAGAAGTCACTAATAAGTCTTTCTTTTCCCCACTTTGCAGATGTGGGGTTCCAGCAGATATTTGTGTTACCCTGGATGGCCCAGAGCCAGTTACCTGGGTTCCAGTGACAGGTAAGGGCTCCGCCCCCGACCCCTATTTCTCTTACAGCTCCAGCCACTCTGGTCAAATAATAATAACAATAATGTTTACTGAGCACTTTCTGTTTTGTCAGATTCTTTGCTAAACCTTTTGTTTGTATGATATCTTTTAATCCTAATGGCTCCACAAGGAAGTAGATGCGACTATAGCCACCATTTTCAAGAGGAGAGAACCGTGAGGTGTTTCACAAAACCTTTGCAGGCTTTGGCATTCCAAGTGTCTTAAATACTCTTCCTTCCTTTCTTTTATTCACATTCATTTATCCATCAAACACCTACCAAATGCCAGGCATCTTACAAGAGGGGATTCTCACAGCAGATGGAGAGCTGGATCAGGTTTCTCTCTCCCTCCAAAGTCTGGATAACAAAAAAAATAGCCAGAATTCATCTTATCCCCTACTGTCTCCCACCCTGCCCCATGACTTTCTGTCAATTCATCTCTTCATTCATTTATTAACTCCAAAAATAAGTGTCTGCTTTGTCGAGATTCTCCACTTCGGTGCTGTGCTCAGGAGCACCATGAAGAAAAGGAAGAATGCCTGTCCTGCTCCCCATTCCTTCTGGAATCCCAGAAGGAATCCCAGAGATGCACCAGCAATGCATCTCTTTTCCTCCTTTCTAGACGTAGGGTTCTTATATTAGTAAAGACTCTTAGTTGAAATTAATGGAAACCAACCTGAAACCAGCTTAAGCACAAAAGGAGATTTATTGGATCCTTAAAACAAAAACATTCAGGGGCATCAGGCTTGGCTGGTTCCAGATGGGGGTCAAACGATGTTGCCAGGGATGTGCCTCTCTCAGCTCTGCTATTGCCTGGTGTTGGCTTCCTTCTCAAGCAGGCTCTCCCCCTGGCGAGACCAAGGTGGCTCCTAGCAGCTCCAAGTCCACACCTTGCTAACTTGACAAACCCAGCACAGAGTCTTGTACCAGAATCCATTGACTCGTAATTGGCCAAACCTGGGTTACAACCCCAATGCTGAACCAATCATGTGACTCTTCTTGAGCGGACCTTGCTTTTATGCTCCCTAGTGGAAGGAGAGGTTGGCATTAGCCTCTCTGAACCACGTGGACTGAGAGTACGAGACGGGTAGTTCCCCAAAGGAAACTATTACCAGAAAAGGGGGGATAGGATGTTGGTCAACCCAAAGCAACAGTTTTATCAAGCATAGTCATACAATAGCTCCGCCCCATTCTCCAGTATCCCTTATCCTTAAATCATTCTGACAAATGACTGTCTACCTTCTGTCTTGAACTAACATTTTGTGAGCGCTCCCTATGTGCCAGGTACTATGTTAAACATTCCTGACAAGATCAAACTTTCTAGCCACATGCATTTTATAAATGAGTTAAAAACAAGCTCAGAGAGATAAAAGTACTTGCCTAAAGTCACACAGCAAGTGGCAGAGCTGGAATTTCGATCTAGGTCTGTCTGCTTCAAAAGCTAGAGCTTATAACCAACTATTCTGCTGCCTCTTGGGACTGCTCCCCGATCTGTCCCACTTTGGGGAAGCTCTAACTCTTAAGTTTCTGTGCATGTCAAAGCAAATTGGGAACCAGGCCTTGGTTTTCCCATACTAAATATGAGAAATTTGGACTGGTTCTTGGTGAAGGCTCCTTCCAACTCCCATGAAATAAAGGTACTAGGGAGCATTTAGGCTGATCAGCTCAGGGAAGAGGAAACCCGGGAATTAGAGTCATTTGTCATTTCAAAGCCTGAGAGGCCATCACAAGACAGAATGAGCATTCATTAATTCAACAATTTTTTTATTGAGCACCCACTAAATACCAGGCATTATTTTAGGAGCTTGGGATACAGCCAGGGCCACGTTATGATTTTCACGGGCCCTAGGCAATTTTGCCTTCTTGGGCCCCTTCTTCCATAAAAAAAAAAAGAAAATTAAAAATTGTAGTCAATAACAGCATTGGTATGAAGATGAATATAATCTAAGTTGGTTATATCCATTTTTTTCTTATTTTAAAAGAAATTAAAATATTTTCATAAACCCTTAAAAGTATCACGGGCCCTAAGCACTGTGCTTACTATGCCTAATGGACAAGTCAGCTTGTCATAAAACAACAAATGAAAAAGATAAAATCCCTCCCCTTGTGGAGTTTATAATAAAGCAAGGAAGGAAGGAAGGAAGAAAAAGATTTCAGATGCTGATAAATGATATGGAGATGTGACAGAGAACATGTTTATTTAGATTAAGTGGTCAAGAAAGGCCTCTGAAGAGGTTAATTTAAGCTAAGTGGTGAGTGGCAAAGAAGCCAGCCTTGCAAAAATCAAGGCAAAAGAACCTTCCAAGTAGAGGGAATACTGAAGACCCTAAGGCAGAAATAAACTTGGCCGTTTAGAGAAACAAATAAGAGTCCTATGTGGCTGGAGCTGACTTGTTCCTGGCAGACCGAGAGGGCAGAGCTGGGATTAGAGGGTGAAAAGCGTAAAAACTGTGAGGAAAGAACTTGGCTAAAACCAGAACAGCCCAGCAAGGACAGGGGCAGCCTTAGGAGGGTGTTCCTGGCTCCCAGAGGCCCCTGTGAGCAGACCCCAGGTTGCACCCGTTCAGGACTGCCGCCCAGGACATGCCAAGATATTGTGATTTTTAGTCGCCCTTTTGTTCTCTCCAGAATTTCCTTCTGGAACTTCTCCGTTTGCACAGAAGGCTCTGTTGGTGCTTTGCAAAACCCTGAGTAAACATCCAGGGACTACGGTTGATAAGAAACCCTTCTTCTCAGACGTAGTCAAATAACGCCTTGACCTTAAACAGAGCTGGACACTTTTTCTTCCTTGCTTTCTATATTGTTTGTCACCGGGGCTTCTCTAGAACAAAAGGAAAGTCGTATGCAAAAAAGTAAATATCAGGGCTAGACAGGACTTTAGAGGCCAGCCTACCCAATTTTTCTCCAAGGAGAGAACCCCAGAACCCTTGCCCCTCGAAGTATGTTTTCTACCAGGAGGCAGAGACAAATTGGTGATTTTTCCTCTTCCGTTCCTTCATTCAGTCTTCTGTGTTCACAGTGGTTTTGAGGGGATGAACTAATGTTGTCATCTCCTGTCTGAAGCCCTTTAATGGCTTCCCAGTGGTCTCAGGAAAAAGACAAAACTCTTCTGTACTGTGAACCTACGGGGCTCATCTGGCTCGTATCTCCAGCCTCACCCTACAGGACTCCTTGCTTTCTGTGCTATAGACACCCCAGCTTTCTTTCTTTTCAATTCTCCATGCTCCCTCATGCCACAGGACCTTTGCACGAGTTCCCTCTATCTGAAATGTGCTCTTTCCATCTTCATCTGTGCGTTCCATTAATCCTTCAGAACAGGTTCTGGCCAGGTTTACTTCCTCAGAGAAGACCTCATCGGTTGGGCCAAATCCGCCTATTACAAGCTTCCATGACATCAAGCAACACCTCTCCTTTGTCTCCATCAGGGTCAACTTTGTGGGCATGTGACCCACGCAGTCACACGGTCCTGTATTTAGAAGAGTTTGATGCTCTGCTCTCACCATCTTGAAGTTCTCAAGTTTTGAACAAGGGGCCCCACATTTTCATCTGTAGTACCCCTCCCCAGCAAATTACATAGCTGGTTCTGACCCTTGTTGCAATTTTATGTTTGTTTGTGTGACAATTTGATTAACAACTTAATCCTCGAGTATACTGTGGGCTCTAGAAGGGGCCGTATTTGTTTTTTATACTTTTATCCCTGTCTCTTATCACAGTTCCTGGTACAGAGTAGGTGCTCAATAGGTAATTGCCGAATGAATGAATGAGAAAGATTCTTTCAAGATGTCAGAGTTTAGATAAAGAGATGTGTGTCTCCACACCGCTCCCCCATCTCCTTGAGGATGTGATTTCTCTCTGTTTCCACGTCTCTCTGTTTCCACGGTATCCGGCACAGGGCCTGGCAGGAAGGCAAGGGAGGTTGGGGAGACTTGCTGGGGCAGGTGGCGATTGACCTGGGCCCTGAAGGACCACAAGCTAAGGATTGGTGGAGATGGAGGCGTTTGGGCATTCTCGAAGGAGTGGCAGGAGCAGTGGCAGTGGCATGTCATTTGGGAGAGAGGCTTCAACATCTTTGTGTCTCCATCTGTCATGAGAGAGGGTGGAGGTGTGCGTGCACGGGTATATTATGAATTATGAATTCAGGGATTAGATCCCGGAAGTTCATCATCTGCCCAGAAGTCAACTGTTTTCATGCCCTTATTTATTCATTCATTTGACAAATATGCAGTAAGTTCCCACAATGTGCCAGACCTTGTTCTAGGTGCCAGAGATACAATGGTGCCCCCCACCCAGCTCTCAGGCCAATGCAGGGATCAGAGAAATGCATGAGCCCAGGGGGACCTTAGCAGAGGTATCTCACCTGTCCTGTGGAGTTAGGGGTCAGGCTATGTGAGAGAACCAAAGGAAGTAAGAGATGAGGCCAGATGGTCAGCTGGGCCGGGCCGTGAGGGGCACTATAAGCCATGATGAGGGTTTAAACACGATCTTTAATAATGGAATGGCATTGAGAGGTTTGAGGCACTTATCAGGCAACTAACTAATGTCTCAGGTTCAGTGCTGGGCGATTTCACAGACACTAATTTATTTTAGTCCTATTGATAATCCTCTGAGCCAGAATGAATATCCTCATTACCATCGCACAGTTGAGAAAAGCGTGGTCAGATTCGTGTTTCAGAAAGATGACTTTGACTCTACTAGAGAGTATGGATTGGAGGAGGCTAGCAGGGAGGCCGGGAAGCCTATGAGGATGTCAGTACGTAGACTAGGGCAGGAGCCGTGGGGATGCAGGGGAGGAATGGGCAAGATTTGGTGACCGACTGGATAAGGAGATAAGGGATAATGTCCAGACGATGCTGGGGACCGTGCCTTGGGTGCCCGAGGTGGGGGAACACCGAGACAGGAGGTTTGGGAGTCAGATGCCAAATTCCATTTTGGATGTCCCAACCAAAACCAGCTCTTATCCCAAAACAGGAAGCAGAGGAAAAACCACACCAGCAAACTCCATGAGCTGGCATTGCTGCTACCTGTGGGCCTGAAGGCAGGTGGCAGGAAGCTCACCAAGGTAAGGGGACTGAAGGAGAGGAGGTGGATTTGGGAGGCAGGTCTTAAAATGGCAAGAAGCGAGTTAACCTGGGAAGCCTGGACAGACCCCTTCGGTGACAGCACTGCGATGGGTATGGTCAATCCTGCTCTGAATGGGAATTCCTGTGAGCCCGCGAGTAGAAGGCTGCGGGCTTCTTTCTTGCAAAGGAGACCCAGGGAACTGGGAGGGGGAAATAGGCAAGGAGCCAGGCGAAGGTCATTGCTTTGGGAGTCAGACAGCCATGAGTTTGAGCCTTCCAGCTCCACAGCCGCAGAACTCGGGGCAGGATGCTCCCCTTATCAGCTTCTCAAGCCTTGGGTTTCTCAGCTATAAAAGGAGGAAAGAGATCTCTTCCTAGCCAGAGATACTGTGAGGCTAAAATGACCTAATAGCTGTGACAGGCCCCGAATAAATGTCGGTTCTCTCTCTGAGAGGAAATTAGGACATGGACATCTCTGGGGAGAGACATTATACAGACCACTACAGGTTCTCAAAAGTATTTGAGAAATTTTGTCTCCTGTCCTCAAACATTTGAGTATTTGGGGTGCTAGGTGCTGTCATAAACTTTTGGCAGAGCGGGTAGAGATGTCTGGGACACAGTCCCTGCCCTAGAGGAATGACAGTCTAGTCAGGGGACAGGCATCATTTCATCACTGACCAGATGACCACATCTCATGGAATTCTCCCCAGGCCACTCTCTTTACCATCGATTCTCCACTGTGTGAATGATCCCTCTTCTTCCCCATCTTCATTCTGCCTTAAGTTCAGTCCTGGGCCCTCTGCTCCACATACAGCCTGCGTCCCTGTCAGTCCCCAGGCTAAAGTGCATCATCGCAACTCTTCCAGGGCTGTGGGACCTGCTCAGTCCGCTGCTCAGTGAACTAACGGAACTATTACGTGTGGCCTCCCGTGCTTGTGACTGGATGTGGCTCGGATCTGTGGCACCCTTCCCTGCCATTCTGGCTGATTAACTGCCCCTGCCCTATATGATGCTGTGGCTTCTTCTCCCTCTGAGCAGCAAAGCCCCCAGCATATTACTGTGATTGTTACCTTATCTCTGGCCCACTTTAGATGAAGAATTCTGAGATGACAAGGACCATAATGGATAAATCTCTATCCCCGGTGCCCGCAGGGCCTAGCGTAGAGCTGATAACAATAAAAATTGTTCCCAATTTACTGAGGGTGACTAGGAGTGCTGAGTGTTCTATATACATTTTCTCATTTAACCCTCCCCACATCCTTTTTGAGATGCATATGGGAATGCTCATTTTTTGGTTTGAGGAAACTGAAACTCAGAGGGGTCATATTACCCATAGGGACACAGCCAGCTAGTGGCAGAGTGGGAGTCAGATGTGTCTCTCTCCAAAGGCCCACACCCTCAACCACTTTGTCAGTGAATGCTCAGTAGATATTTGTGGAACAAATGAATGAATGAATGAATTCTCTCTGTTGAGGCAGTTGCAGGCCCTGCCCATCTCACCCTCCGATCTCTGGTATTTGAACCTGTGGTGCAGCCCCCAAGCTAACCTTCCCGAAGTTTCAATTACTGAGCCTTCTGTCCTGAAATCGGAGATGATGCCCAACTGCCTTCTGCAAAAGACCTTTCTACTAGTAACATTTTATGTTACATTACAGTTTACAAAGACTTCAGCACAGTGATTGCTGACCATGTGCCAAGGCTTGGTGTGGGAGATACTAAGCTTAAAAGACTGTATCTGCTCTGGAAAAGCCCTGATCTAGTTATCACAAGTTAGGAAAGGTTTTCATTTAATCCCTTGAAAACCTGGTGAAGCTGTTCTCATCCCATCATCAACGAAGCATTCATTAGGCGACTAACCGGTCAGGCTCTGTGCCGGAGGAACTGCTGGGGTGGGCGACGAGGTCCCGGGGCCCTTCTGTCCCTGATCTCCAGCAGAAACATGTCATCTTGGGCCCCTACCCCTGTCCGTAACCCCGTCTCTCTCTTGGGGGGCAGAAGGAGATTCTGCTGCACGTGCTGCACTACATCCACTACCTGCAGAGAAGCATCGCCGTGGCCAAGGCCTTGCTCAAGCTCCACGCCGCCGATGGGAAAGGCGGACTTGGGGGTAAGTCATTCGGCCAGCGTTTCTCGGGGCTTCCTTCATGCTAAGTGTTGTCCTGGTTGCCAGGGTGACTTAGTGACTTAGCCGAGTCCAGGACCTCCCCTCCGCCTGCTCCCCCATCTCAAAGCCTCAAGGAGGGGACAGAGTCAGAGGAAGCTGTCTGGGAAGACTGTAGGGGGAGGGGTTTTGGAAGACAGTGGAGCGGGGAGCCCTGCCAGGCAGAAGGGACAACCTGGGGAGAGCGTGCAGGCGTGAGGAGACACGTGTGGAATGTCTGGGGCCAGGCAAGCGGTGGGTGTGATTGGAGGGACCTCGTGACGTCGAGATGACGTGTGCAGGCTCTCGAGCCAGGTCCGGACGCAGATCCAGGTCTCGTTACCTCAACTTTTGTGCTTCGGTTTCCTCATCTGCAAAACGGGACCAATGCTAGTACTTCCCCTTCTGTGATTGTCATGAAAATTAAACGCGTTCACACATCTAGGGAGTGTTGTAACAGTGCCTGGAACAGGCCGGTCATCCGGCACCACATGCGCTGGGTGCTGTCATTCCTGGCGTGAAAAATACACAGGCGAGAAAGGTAAGAGACGAGGCGAGGACAAGGTCCTGAGGGGCTGAGGAGAGCGACGAGGGAGAGGAGAGTTACCGCAGGACCGGAAGCGGGGGGCAAGCCGTGATCAGAATTGTTTTTTAGAGAGTCCCTGACATCTAATGTGAAGGACTGGTCATTAGCTGACAAGCTGGAGTCAGGGAGATTGGGGAAGATACTGTTAGGAGTGATCCAGTCAGGAGAAGATGAGGCCCCATCTGACACCGGCTGAGCGTGGACAGACGTGGGTTCATCTGGGAGATGGGAAGAACCGCGAGGCGTGAGAGAGAGGCTCCGGGTGACCCCGGGGGGGTCGGGGGCTGATGGAGCCCTCGCTGTCTTGATGCAGGAAGGAAAAGGAATTAATTTGGGGTCGGGAAGATGGGGGCACATTTGAGAAGAATGGAGACTGTCTTCCCCCTCGGCCAAGGCCCAGAATGACCTAGGGAAACCCGTTTTCTCCCTGTACTTTTGCCGCCTGACTGTGCAGCCTCAGACGAGTCCAATCCCCTCATGGGAACTCAGTTTCCACCTTTGTAAACTGGAGCCCTCGGCAGCCTGACCCCCACCCCTGCCAGGACCGAGAAGCATCATCTGGAAGGCAGCGTTTGGGTTGGGATGAGGGTGAGGGTATCTGACCTGTCTCCTTCTCCATCCTGTGCAGGGCTGGGCCGGAACCCCACTGTGGGCCCAGCGAGGCGGAGACACTCCACTCCCTCTAGCTCCCCACACTCGTATAAGTCCTGTCTCCAGGGAGCCTGCCGGAAACCTCGGAAGAAGAAGCTGCAGCGGGGGTCAGGTAGAAGCTGTCAGTAGAAGCAGAACAGAAAGCGGGGGTCAGATGGGAGCGGGGCTCCTTCTCCAGGGTGCAGTCAGCAATCCTGAACCCCTGACAGAGCTTCAGAGTCAGACGTGCCTGGGTTCCACTCCTACTCTTTCTAGCTCTGAGGCCTGGGGTGGGCCCTCTACTCTGAGCCTCGTCTTCCTCATCTGGGGATTGTAGTGCCCGACACAGGGCGCGCAGGGTAGTCCTAAGGATTAAGAGCCTGGGAACGTACGGTTGGAGCAATGCTTAAATGGAGAGGCACATGGTCAGGGCCCAGCGAAGGGAAGCTGCTGGCAGCATTTATTGTGTTCGCGGCCGGTCATTCATCCCCAGGTCAAGGCATCAGGGGCACGGGGTGGAAGAAAGACCCAAGTCTGGGAAGCTGGCGTCCTGGGTCCGGCTTTGGCCTTGCTCCCACTCACTACACATCCCTTCCCTTTTGTGGGCCTCAGTTTCCATGTCTTTAAAATGGGAGTTGAACCTCATTCATGGTTTCCAGCCCCGGCTGCACATCTGAATCACCCAGGTACTTAAAAAAATGCCCGTGCCTGTGCTTCACACCCAGAAGGTTGGGTTTCAGTGTCTGGAATGGAAGTTGGACTTCGGTGTTTTTTCAGAGCTCGCTAGGTGATTTGAACCTGTGGGTAGGGAAAGGGAGCGTCGGACTAGGTGATCTCTAATTCAGGATCCGGGCTTCCCCAGGAAGCACTGATAAGTAACCAGGCCAGGCAAAGCTTTGAAACAGGTGGTTGGGCCCAGAGCAAAGAAGACCCCCACCTGAGCCATCTTCTGGTGACGGTCAGGTTCCCAGCCCCATCTGATGTCATCTCTCCGCTCTCCCAGACCGCCAGACCCGGGCCCAGCACCCCCGCCGCTGTCTGGCCCTGGACAAGCTCAGGAAACAGGTGACCCCTTGCGCAGACCAGAAAGGAGGACATGTGGGAGTGACCACCATTCCTCCAAGATGCTTCGACTCCTGCATTCACCCCAAGGCTGCATCGTCCCCACCTCAAGGTGACATAGAGGGAGGAAGATCCTGGCTGGCATTGCCAGATGTGGCTGAGGACAGCATCCACTGTGACCTTTCAAGTTGGTCTCTTTCCTCACCATTCATTTACCAGTCATTTGCACACCACTTACGAGGCACCCGCAGCATCCCGGGCACAGTCCTAGTAGCTGGGGTTTCAGCGGTGAACGAGAGAGACACTGTCCCCGGCTTCACACGGCTTGTGACCTCTCTCTCCGTTTTCTTTTCCCTTCAGGCTCCGCTGTGGGTGTGAGGGCAGGAGAGGGTCAGTGCCGCCCTTGTGTGAGGGCTGCAGATCACAGTCGGGATAAGAGCAGGGCCTCCTGTGAGACTTCGCTCGAAGCAGCCAGACAGTTGCTCCGGTGGCTCCCCGTCCCTGTGCCATCTTGAAAACGTGTCATGGCACACCCAGCAGAGCCGGGCGAGAAAGGGAACAGTTGGCAGGCAGGGCCTCGCGTCATCTCATCCTCTATTCGTCCCCTCAGCCCGTACACCCTGAGCAGCACCTCCGTGCCAGGCCGTGTGCTGGGCACTGGTGACGTAGTCCAGTGAGAGAGCCACACACTCTCACTGATGGCCCAGAGCGAGCCAGACTTCCCGCGGTTGCCCAGGAGGCCGCAGAGCCCAGAGGAAAAGGCTGACTCACCTGGGGAGGGAGGGCTCCCCAGATCTGCTGGCTGTGTAACTTGGGACAAGTTACCTGGTAGCCTGATGCCTCGGTTTACTTAACTGTAAAGTAGGTGCAGCGACGGTGCTCCTCCCCAGAGGGTTACTGAACAGCGTGTAAAACGCTTGAGACCCTCTGGCCGTGGGAAAGCACTTGGTACTTGTTCGCTATTATCGTCCTCACTGCCGCTTAAGGATTGTATCTGCCTTACAGCTTCTGGTAAGGATGTGAGATCCCAGAAACCTAGCGGTGATTCTGGTTACCCCCGCGCCTCCTGCAGAGGCCACGAAGCTTGAGGTTTTGGCTAGGGTGGGGGAGGGAGAGGCCGTGGCCGACCCTGGCACCTCCTCACCCCTCCATCTGCGAGTCTGGAATTTGTTCCGGTCTGAGGTGTGATCACCCCGACTTGCCTCCTTAGGCTGCTATTTCGGACAGAGAGCCCAGGGCGATGGGCATTATCCCACCTTCAAGGCCCAGCAAAGGGCTGAGAGGATCCATTTTCTCAGTCGGACACAGTCCTGTCCCAGGTAAGGGAACCCCAAGGGCTTTGAGTGGGGGAGGCTGAGGCGTTCGGTCCGGAATGGCTGAGGGGCAGCGAGAAATGAGGGGGATTTACATCCTCTGCTGGTGCCAGAGCATCGTAAGCCGGGAGGAGAGCCCTGCCTCCTGTTTGCCGCCCTGGCTGGTCTGCCTGCCTCCCATCACACCTTCCTCCCTAGTCGACTGACTGGCCTTTCTGACACAGAGACCTTGACCCTGCCAGTCCGTGGCTTAAAGCCCTCCCTCAGTGCCCGCAGGTAGAAGCCCAGATATTTTTACTGGCATTTGAGAACTTTTCCAGCCCGAGCCCCTCTTGCCAGCACCCCCTCCTGCCCCTCCCCGGTGACTCTTACCCTTAACACCTCCAAATATTCGCCACTCACTCGGCCCCTCTGGGCTCTTCATCCTCCGGTCCCTTTTCCCAGAAAGCCTGTTCCCGGGTACACATGGGAAACGCTGGGTCATTCAGGCTGTACCCACTCCTGCCCTACCTACTCACCTCCTCCGCCCCCCAGCTCCCCCTGCAGCTGCCTCTCCTCACAACCCTCAAGGCTCCTCGAGGGCAGCACCTCGGCTCACCAAAGCTTTCTGCCCCACAACGCTCCCCAACAGCCAGCACGAGGGATCCCGTCTTATTTTACAGTGGCCGACACTGAGTCACCCAACGGGGAGGCAGCTGACCCAAGGTCACAGCGCTTCCCAGCCTAGGGCTCCGGGTCTGCCTCTTGAACTCCACCTTTTACAGGCAGAAGCTGGTGTTCTACGATTCCAGCGAGGAAGCGGACAAGGAGTCCCCAGATGCTGACCCTTGGCTTCCCACCTGCACCCCAGAGGGCGGCCACCACGGTGACTGAAACGCCCTCTCTCTGTGTGGGCTGGTCTAGGGCCTTCTTGGTACCTTCCTTGTGAAGAGTTCAGTGGAAGGGGGACAAGCAGGAAGGGGAGGGACGTCTGCTACGCACGGAGATGTCAAACGCAGTGTGCCCTCGGTCACTGAGTAATCTGTGGCCCTGGCAGACATTGCTGGCCAAGCATCACCCTTTGCAGGGATCCCAGACACTGTCTCGGAATCTTTCTTAACACAGAGCCGCAGGCAGCTACGACCTGTCTATCAGATCTGGCACATGATGATACTGATTTTTCTTTTTTCTTTTTTTGCCATCCTTGACATAATGCCAGGGACTGTGCCTCTTCATTTTTTCGACCAAGCACTTAAAATGAGCAATTGACAGAGTCACTTCTCCCCAGTTTCTGGCACCATCTCCTCAAAGCCAGCTGCTGTGTTTTGAGAGGGCGATTTGTGACCACACCTCCAAGCCTGACGTTTTGTTTTCAGGGAGCCCACTAGCCTCGGGGCCTTCCCTGAATGACACCTGGAGCGTGACTGGCCATCCGACCGAGATCCTAGGCCTTAGCCCTTCCTTCTTCAGCTCCCCTGGGAAACTGCTGCCAGAACAGATCTTGGAGGATGGCGCCGAGTACCTGACCCAAGGTGAACGTCCAGGGCTGGACCTGACGCTTGGTTCATTCAGAAAGCACATGGTGACGCCTGCCAAGTGCACAGCCCCGTGCTGGCCGGCGCTGGGCACCTGAGGATGAGCCCCATCCAGGCCTTGCCTCGAGGAGCCCACAGCCCAGTGGGGGAGTAGCCGCAGGCCAGCTTGGGGAGCGGAGGAAGCTCCAGGAGCCCGGAGCAGGCACCTACTTGCTCTGCCCAGGCTGGAGGTGCCCCACGGGAGATAGTCTGGCAGCTGGATTTGGACATGGGGCAGGGAATCCAGAAACCCAGAAAGTAGTGCTCCGGCTAGTGGGCTGGTGGGACAAAGGCCTGGTGCCATTCGGGCCTCCCTCCCCGACAGATCTCTTTGAAGAAGTGTTCTCAGATCCTGTGTCTTCACCTTTTGCCTGCGTGCTCGAGGTACCACAGAAGGTAGGCCTCTCTCCGTCCATCTGTCCATGGACGTGGCCGTCCTCCGCACACGCACCACTCGCCTGGCGTGATTCCTTCGTCCATCCCCTCAACCTTTCCAGAGACCCGTCCACCCACCCTTTGAAAGCCCATTGCTGGCCTCCAAGCGCCCGCTCTACGCTGGGCGGTTAAGACTTGCCCAGAGCATCGCAGCTACCACATGAGGTGGGAAACCGTTGGGATTAAGAGATATCGCCCTCGAATAGGAGACAGAAGACCCGAGCCCAGTGCAGCCCCTCTCTGACCGCTGGGGGAGCTTGGGAACATTTGCTTGAATGTGCAGGGGACATCTGGATGAGGTGGTCTTAAATCAGAGCTGTTTCTCATGCTCATTTCCTAGGAAAGCAGTGAGTGGGGGCGTGAAGGGACACCCCTGTCTCCCCTCACATCCGCTGCATCTTTCTCCTTCAACCCCCAGGACACACCCTCGGAGGTCGCCAAAGAGCCTCCCCACTCCCACAGACTGTGCCGGTCCTCGGTCTCTCAGGACCACTGCTACCTCGTACCGAGCGACAGCAGCAAGGGGCCGTCCTCCCCCAGCTCCGAGGACTCGCACACCGACACGGACACGGAGTCGGTGTGGAAGCAGCAGCAGGTGAGGAGGGACTGCTGAGGTTGGTGCCACTTCTCCTGCCCGCTCTCATCTCTCTGTCCCCCACCCAGCATGCTCAGGCCGACCACGAGGGCCCCAAGTCCTCCAGCGAGGAGGACGAAGACTACACGTGGACCCCCACCCGGCGGGCCTCGACCCTGCCCGTGGCCGGAAGGAAGACGAGGAAGGGCTGGACAGGCAGGGGCCCTGTGAAATCCAAGAAGAAGAGGACAGTCCCCTGCTCCACGCAGATGAAGAAAAAATGTGTCAATGGCTTCATCATGTTCTGCAGGATGAACCGGAAGCAGTACATCCGGTGAGTGGGGGTCCTCTTTGGCCGCTCGCCCCCCGGAGCATGTTGTCCCATTCTGTCGCACACATCGGCTCCTTCTAGGAACCACCCATGACCCTTCCTCAGCCATACTCCCCGCCAGCATCTCCCCTGGCCCCATTGCATTGGTTAGGGCCTGTCAATTGTAAGCAGTGAAACCCACCTCAGACTTAAGAAAAAAAGGAAATCAATTGGCTTTATAGCCTGAAAAAAGGGGAGGGGGTGGATGGCCTTCAGATTGCCTTACAGGAAGACCCAAGGGCTGGTACTGGGAGCAGTGGACACAGGACCCCTACACGTCCTGGGACGCGGGTGTCTCCTTCCCAACAACCATTTAGTCCAGCCCCCTCTTTGACGCCTGAGCTCCAGGGTGCATAATGGCGGCTTTTCAGGGTACCCAATGTGGCCGGTTAATGTCCGAGTTCTCAGAGGGAAAGCTGAGGCTCTGATAGGATGAGGGAGCCTTCCATGGTCAGACTGAGCCAGGCCGTCCCCCAGGCCGCTCCTTACCTCCTCCCTCCTGTCCCAGAGCCTGCCCGGGGACCGCATCCACAGCTGCCACCAAGGAGCTGGCCCAGCTCTGGCGAACGATGACCCAGCAGGAGCGGAAACCGTACTGGTGAGGAGCCCGGCCGAGCGCGTGGTGCAGCGCAGGCCGCCTGCCCCTCAGCCCTGCTCGGCTCTGCAGGGCCCTGAGCTCCACGAGGTTGGAAACGGGCTGGGCGTTTGCTGGGATAGGAGATTTGGGTGTTGCAAATTTTTACGTAGTATTTTGGGGTGACAGGGGTGGGGGGGTGCTCTACCTTGGAGCTTGGAAGGGCAAATAGCTTAATTCAGGATCTGGATCCCGCTGCCCTGAGTCTCTTTTGCCTTCTCTGCCACGGGAAGCTTCTCAGAGCAGGAAACGGTCCCACCTTCCTTCCGGTTGGCTCTCTCCTCTGCGTCTTCCATCTCCCCTCCTTTTCTGAACCCCACCCCGTCCCCCAGCGGCAGAGCCGCCACCCGCCTGTTTCTCAGTTGGCTCCCGAAACACACATTTGTGTGCACAGATTTTTAACAAGAGTGTGGAGCGTCAGCAGGAAGCCCTCGGTGGAGTCCCATGTGCAGACTGGGACTCGGAGGCCCAGAGGTTCGCCTGGTGGGACCAAGTGGAGCCCTGGTCCCCCCTCAGCCCAGGCCCCGTCACCGCTGGGGCCAGAGCGCCAGGGGTGGGACGCTCGCCTGGGAGGTAAGCGAGGCAGCTGCCATGCCATCACCTCTCCCGCAGCGTCAAAGCTCGAAGGTTCAGCCGTCGGCACAACCGGATCGTGAAGCAGGAGAGCTCCAGCAGCGAGGACGAGGACTGGGGGACCCCCAAGCCCTTCTACCAGCTGCTGGCTGAGAAGGCCCACTGTTGCCCAGAGCTGGCCTCTCAGCTGCCCCCTCGCCGTAAATGAGGGGAATTCCTCTCCCCCTCCTCCCTCGCCGCCTTGCAGCTCCTGCACCTGTGGTCTGAAGCCAGGAGCCATGAGGAAGAGGCCGCCCCCTCACGGGCCTCACCCCTGCTGGCGCAGGTGCCCCCCACCAGTGTCCGCGGGGCTGGGAGGGGGCAGATGTGTCAAGCCAGACGCTTCGTGTGTTTGCCTCGTAGGCGGGCAGCTGAACTCTGCCCTCCCACAGCCCGCTGCCCTTCTCACGGCTCCTTCCTAGCCCAAGGTGCAGCCAGGGGCCGGGGTTGGGGGAAGCCCTGGATGAAATGCAAGGTGGTCAGGAAGGGCTTCCCTGTGCCCCGCCTCTGCCCAGCCGGGTTCATTCTCGCCTCAGCCGACTCCTCCCTCCCCCGTTCTATTTATAGATTATTTATTATTGCCAATAAAACAAAGTAAGTGGAACCCTCGTTACCAGCAAGGCAGACCAGGCAGGGCGCTCTGGGCCCCTGCTCCCTCCACCCTGCATCTGAGGCCGCAGGGCCCCAGGGGCTGCAGTGCCCCCCACTTCCCGCGGGGAGCAGTCACCCCCAAGCCAGAATCTCAAGTGGGGCTCCATGGGGTTTTTCTTTGGGCAAGTCGCTCAGGAGGTAGCCGACAGCCCTGCAGGTTCGAGTTGTTTGTTAACTTTATTTTCATTGAAACAGAGCCATACCGTGTCCTAAAAAAATAAAGATTTAGGATACAAACGAGACACAGGGGTCAGAGCTGCCCCGCAGGTGAGGGGATCTTTGGTCTGGGGCCGGACGTGAGGACGAGGGCTGCAGTCCCGGGAGAGCCTGCCCAGGTCTCCCCACACCTGCGCTGCGTTTCGGCAGGAAGGGTCCGTCATTCCCCACGCACGGGACCACCTGTCCTCCACCCTGACTCCCAGCGTTTCTGAGCACAGCTGGATGTCGGTGGGGCTATTAATAGTGTCCTGGGGAGTGGCGGGGGGAGGGCTCAGGGGGTTGGAAACCCAGCCATCTGGCCAGGTTTTCAGCTCACAGCTAGTACCAGGTCGAGGGGGGCAGAGCCCCTGAGTCAGGACCCCCAGGCTCCCCATATATGTGGGGGCAGAGCAAAGAGAGGGCTGTAACAGGCGGCTTCCCGTCCGGAGGGTAGGGCCCCCGGACAGGGGTGAGCCCCGGGCACGCCCAGGGTTCGGAGAGGTTAGGCAGACCGAGGGGCAGGCGTAGTGTGTGTGGAGGCTTCAGATGGCGACATCGTGTTTCTGAAAGGTTCCCTACTCCCGGCGGTCCTGGATCTCGAGCACCAATGTCCGGAGAGGCGACGAGGCCTGGTGGGGTCACAGTTCCAAGGGCTCTTCCACCGGCACCGACTGTAGCTGGGTCAGAACCTTGGCCTCAGCTTCCAGCCCCTCCTCAACCTCCCCCCCGGCTGTGGCCCCCAGGAGCAGCCCCTCGGGGTCGGGGTCCGGCAGCCTCAGCACGGTGTGGGGGGGCTGTGTCCCCAGCCCCTTCTCCGCTTCTAGCAGCCCTTCTGTGCCCGTGCTCAGTTCCAGTCCCGCCGGCCAGATGGGCACAGTCGCGGTTGACAACATGAGGCCCTCGGGCGGGGGTGCTGGAAAGCCGGCCAGGAGGCTGGAGGAGTCTGGGGAGAAGGGCAGGCTGGCGGTGACGGTGGCGGCAGGAGCAGGGGGTGGCTGTGGAGGCTGCTGCGCAGAAAGTGTGCCTAGGCCGTGGGCCTCCGGGAGAGCAGGGCTGGGGGCCACCGGGAGGGCTCCTTCGGGCACCGAGACTGCCGGGTCTGGCTTCAGGGGCAGGGCCAAGCTGGGGGCAGGTGGCAGGACCTGGGACACCAGCATGCTGGTTGGGAAGGTGGCGGTGAGGATGATCTTGCCCTGCTGCACGGCCACACCTGTCACGATGGGGCTGCCAGACACGGGATTGGCCAGGAGGAAGTTTCCTGTGGGGAGAGGAGACGGCCCCAGCCCCCCGCACAGGGTGAGAGGGGAACCCCGCCAGGCGCAGCACGGAGGCTCAACGGCCTGGCCTGCGGTGGGAGGCAAACTGAGGGCCTCCAGGGAGAGACCAGGTCTGGGTGCTCTGAGCCTCCGCGCTACCTGGCACAGGACGGTTCTGGGACATACAAGGGATGAGCCTGGCCCCATCCCACACACACACCCCAAGCCCGACAGCACCCTCCCTCCCTGAGACGACCACCCCCCACCCAGGCCAGAGGGAGGCAGTGGTACCTGGGGCCGTGGCTGAAGGCAGCTGCAGGGCAGTCACACCCACTCCGGAGTTTATCAGGTGCACATTGGCGGGGCCCGCCGCAGCTGCCACCTTCACAGGGCTGCCTGGCCCGGCTGCCAACAGCTGCAGCGGCCCCACAGCCTGCGGCAGGGTCACCACCTGTGAGGTGGGCACCACCTGGGGCAGGTTCAACAGTGGCGAGGCAGGGCCCAGGCCGGCAGGGTACCCAGGGGGCGGGGAGAGTGGCACCACTTGTGGAGCAGCCACAGAAGGCACTGGACCTGGGGCCAGAGGAAAGGTGGCAGCCGGCGGGGGGCCCGGCACCACTTGGGGCAGAGGCCCCGGCACCTCCTCCCCAGTGGGCCCTGAGGCGGCCGCCTGGGTCACCTTGGTCTCAGGGACCTCAGGCTGAGCCTCCTCCAGTCGAACCTCCCCAGTTTGAGGGTCTAGGACCAAGGAGGTCTTGCCCTCGCTGGGCCCCAAAGCACTGGGCTGTGGTGGGGGGGCGCCCCCGCCCCCTGTGAGCAGCAGGGGGCCCAGGCCCGAGGCCTCCCCCAGGGCCAAGCTGTTGATGATCACCGGGCTCCCATTGAGGAGCACGGCCGGCGAGCTGCTGGCAGCCAGGAAGCTCCCGTTCACCAGGATGGAGGAGGAGGCTGGGCATGGCGCAGGAGGGGCGGCCCCAGCCAGGAATATGGAGCCCTGGGCAGGGGCCTCCGTGGCCACTGGAGCCACCCCTCTCTCCAGGTCCTCGGGGCTGCGGCTGGACTCGTCCTCAGTAGTGGGGTTCCCATCAGACTCGCTGGCCAGAGACAGAATTATGAGTTGAGGCCCCAAATGCTGGCCAGCTGATTCCTGCAGAGCTGCAGGAGCACAGGCTGACCACTGCCTCCCCACCTTTCCCCAGCCCAAACTCTTGGGGACATTTCCTGGGGGTTACAAAACCTCTCTGAGACCACCCAAGGACTTCAAGGACAGAGCCTCTGCAAGCCCTTCGTTGACACCACTGCACGATGAATGTCACCAGCTTAGGCTGGCCGCATCTCCAGGGCGGAGGCCTTCTTCTCCCACCCCTTTGGCCTTCGGGCCCCAGAAGCTGAGCACCCAGGCTGTCTCGAGTCTCCTGGGTCAGGCTGAAAGCAGCTCAGTGGCTTTGGAGAGCGAGGAGGCGGCTGGCCGCTCAGTTCCCAGTGCCTCCCCCTGGGCGTCAGAGAAGGGAGTGAGAGGCCGACGTGCGGGGTGGGAGGGGAAGGGCTTGGATTACAGGGAAACCGGAGCTGGGGAAGGTTCACGTTTCACAACAAAGGCAGACGACGGACCACGCTGTTTTGGGCCCTGAGGGGAGTGCGGAGGGGGGGTGAGGAAGAGCCAAGGTCCGGGAAGGGACCTGCGTGCGGCTCAGGGGCCCGAGAGAAGCCGCGACTTCGGGTGGGGTGGACACAGGCCCCACCCCCTTTCCCGCAGCCCCTCTTTTTCTCTGCCTCCCCCCAGTCTAGCTACCAACACGGATGGGACCTGGGATGGAGCCCTGAGTGGAGCAAAGGGAAGACGTCTCCCAGCCTCTCCGAGAGGAGCAGCGATGCCGGGGAGGGGGCTCCGGGCGTGTGCCCGTTCCATCCACACTATTCCCCGCGCGCGGCGGGCGCCCGAGGGTGCGAGCAGGAGGCGTCCGAGGAGCTCGGCGCCCTGGCTCCAGCAGTGGGCGTGCGGGAGAAGGGGGCTGGTGGGTAGCACATCCCCGAGACAGCGGGACTTGTGCCTCCCGGATCCCCTCACCTCTTGCAGGGCGCGCCGCCACCGCCCCCAGTCCGGTCGCGCTGTCGCCGATTCTTGAACCAGTTGCTGACCTGCGTGAGCGAGAGGCCGGTGAGAGTGGCCAGGCGGCGCTTCTCGTCCGGCGTGGGGTAGCGGTTGCCGCGGTAGCAGGCCTTGAGCGCGGCGCGGGAGCGCTCCTTGAAGCAGTAGACCGTCTCCTCGCCGTCCCAGATGGTCTTGGGCAGTGGAAACTTCTTGCGCAGACGGTACTTGTCCACTGCGCCCAGCGCGCGGCCGCGGGCCCGTTCGGCCTCGTGGTAGCGCGCGCGCAGGTAGAGGTCCTGCAGGAAGGCGTGGTGGGCGGCGGGGAAGGGGCGACTCTCGAGCAGCCGGTAGAGCTCGGCGTACTCGCCCCGCTGGAAGGCCACCAGGGCCCGAGCGCGCAGCACCGGGTCGCTGCCACGTAGGCGCTCGGCCGGGGGCAGTGCGCCCAAGAAGCGGCTCAAGCGGCCGGCGTGGCCCGCCTGTAGCAGCGCCTCGCAGACGCACGCCACCTGCTCTGGCGAGAAGCGGAGGCCCGTGGGCGGCTCGGCAGCGGCCTCGGGAGGCGACCCGGGGACGCCCGGGGACCCCGGGCCCTCCGCTCCCGCCGCCGCTTCGCCCGCCCCGGCCCCGGCCGCCGCCGCCGCCTCACCCTCCGCCGCCTGCAAAGTCTGCAGGAGCTGGCGCGCTTCCTCCTCCTCCTCTTCGGTCGCCGCCACCGCTACCGCCTCCCCCCCAGCCGCCGGCCCCGCGCTCGGCTCCGCAGGCAAGGTAGCCATGTTTTGCAACTTTGGGAAGTTCCTCCCTCCTTCTCCTCCCTCGGGCTTCTTTCCCACCAGCCTCTCCTCTGCCCGTCCCCCCCTCTCCGGCCCCTTTCGCGCCTCCGATCTTCTCCCCTGTCGATTCCGCGTCTTCCCCCCCTCAATGCCAGGCCCAGCGTCCCACTAGGGTCTCTCTCTCCCAGCGTCTGTGTTTGTGCCCGTCCCCCTCCCCGTCTGTCCGTGATTCTCCCTTTGTTTTCCCTCCGCCTCAGGCCGCGCTTTTTGCCTCCCCCCGCGTGTGCCTCTGGCTCAGGGCCTCAGTTTCCCCACAGGGACAACGAAGAAGATAACGGGCCGTCCGGGAGGGCTAAGGGCGCGAAGCCACCTCCGCCCCGAGACTGAGCTGCACGCCTCTGTCTCCAGGGCCCTCCGAGGGCCCCCACACTCCCCATCTCGGCCTGCGCTCCGCCCCTCGGAATTCCCGGCTCCGCAGGGGGGCGGGCCTGGCGCGGAGAAGGGGCGGAGAAAACGGGTTAGAAAGTTTGCAGCAACTTTCTGGAGCGTAAGTCCCTGGAACGGATGCGCGTGGCCCGCGCAGGCGCAGTGGTAGGAGGATTGCCAGGGGCGCGGCTGGCCCAGCCCCCTTCTTCCCGGTGCTCGGGTGGCACAGCAGGGCCACAGCTAGACAAGGGGCGGTGCCTCTGGGTGGCCCGTTCGCCCTCTTCTATTGGTCGGGTGCTGGAGCCACACCCCCAAGTCCCCACCCCCCACCCCTGATTCGTCCGCTTCGCCTCCCGCTAGCTCCCCGCCAGGCCATTGGCCGCCTTCACTCGCCTTCTAATTGGCCCACTGAGCAACCTCTTTCCCGCAATCAGGGACACCGCGGAGTCAGAGCTTTGGGCAGACGAGAGGGCCTTTTATTCGCGAGGGTCGGGGGTGGGTGTTCTAGGTGGGGGGAGACAATAAATACCGAGGAATGTCGGGGTCTCAGTGCATCCAAAACGTGGGGTAGGGTGCTGGGGTCTGGGAGCCTGTCAGCGGGTCGGAGGATAGGTCAATAAATACCGAAACCGCCGGGGCGGGCAGAGCTGGCTGTGGCTCCGAGAGTAGCGTACGTGAGGAGGGCGCGGGAGGCCCCGAAAAAGCGGGGCTAGCAAAAGCTAACGGCTCCCGAGCGGGCAGGGCTCGCGCTAGACGTTCTCCGCGGGAAGAGAACGTTCCGGGAGAGCAGGGCCTCATGCACAAGGATTTGTGGGTTTCGAGCCGATGTGGCTGGGGGTGCGTGGAGGGTGAAAAACTGAAGGCCGAGACCCGGCCCTGCTGCCTTCTCTAGATAGTAGTTTGCCCATCCGCGTCGCGACTTCGGCCAGGCCAGATGGGAAGTGGTCCGCGATTCCCCCCAGCAGTAACAGCGCTCCGGCCGCGGGCCCGGCTCCTCCCTCCCCGGCCGCCAGGGGGCGGGCCCGGATCACAAGGCTGGAGTTGGGGCGGAGACCCGCGTTTAGTGGTGTGAATGGGGAGGTGGTGGAAGTGGTTTCTGGGCCAAACCCAGGCCACTCAAACCTCCAGCAGGGCCCTAGTGGAGGGCAGGCTGGGCTTCTAGGGTTCAGGGGGCGAAGGCGGCTCCTGGGCGGCGCCAGACCCGGGCGAGATGGCCTGCGCAGGCCACCAACCCAGTGCAGCCCAGGGCGGCGGCACCAGCCAGTGCAACGGAGAACAGGAGCAGGGAACGCGCCTCCGATAGGCCAAGCCTAGGGACCTGTGGGCGAGAGGGTGGATCAGCGCCAGCGACACGGGCCCCTGATTGGCTTCTGGGACTCGCCCTGCCTACGCCCATAGGTGGGTTCACAAATCCTCGCACTCGCCTCGCGCCCCCGACAGCGCGGGCAGCGGTGGTTGGTCGGCTCTCAAGCCTAAAGTCTTGTCCGAACTCATCATTGGCTTCTTCCTAGAAGCCTGTGTTGATTGGCTGCCCGAGCACCCGCCCTCCCCGCGGCTGCCCAGCCGAGCAAAGGCACAGCTAAGCCGAGCGGCTTGGGGTGCGTGGAGCGAGGCGCGGGCGCGGTGGCTGACGCGAGGGTGTGAGCAGCCGGACGTACCCTGGCAGGGAGCAGCAGGTGGCGGCGGTGAATGGGGCTTGGCCCCACCAGTGGGCACTGGCCCAGAGCCACGGCCGGGGGGCCATCTAGCTGGAGAGAGAAGGGACAGGTGACCCGATCCGAGCCCAGCCCCGCCCAGCCGCCTTGGCGGGGGCGAGAGATAGCGAGGGGAGCCGAGGTTGGGCAGGGAATCGAGGGAGATCCCGGGCGGGATTTGGCAAGAGGCCCGAACTGAGGAAATCTGGTAGATGTGGGGCTTGAATGGAAGCTGTCTGCCGCCTGGAACCCCGAACGGGTAGGGAGAACCCTAAACTTAGACCGGGAGACAGGGATGGGGTCTGCAGATGGGGCAGTAGGCTTGACGCAGGGGAAAAAGAGGGGTCTTACATGGGAAGGTGGATCCGCGGCCCGGGGACTGGGGACCCCCGTGACAGCTGGAAGGAGAAGAGAGAGGCGTAGGGCGCGTGGAGTGACGGAGGAGGGCGGTGGCGTGGCGTGCCCCAGCCTGGGCCCCTGGCCCTCCCCCAGGTGTCTGCACACACCCGCGGGCCGACCTCCCCCAGCTCCCTCTGGAAAGGGGGCGAACGAGAGACTGACCAGCCGCTGCCTCCGCCTGCAGCCCCTCGGCCTGCAGCCCCTCCACCCGCTCTTGCAGCTGCCGGACGTGCGCCTCCAGGTCGCGGTTCCTGGCCTCGGCCTCGCAGAGTTGGCTGCGGGAAGGTAAGGACCGTGAGCCCTTGCGGACGGAGAGACGGGCTGCTAAAGGGAGCGACAGGCCCCGGAGCCCGGACCCAGACCTGGCGAAGTTCTGGTTAGCGGTGCGGATGGCCTCCAGCTCCTGGCTCAGGCTCTGCCTGGTAAGCACCTCCTCCTCCAGGGCCTCCTGGAGCTCCTGCAGGGTCACCCCCGCCTCCGCTGGCATGGCGGCCGGAACTGCGGCCTACATATGGGAATCCGGCTTACTGCTGCCTGTGGCTCCTGGAGCACTCAAGACTTGTGCGTAGGTTTCAGGCCTGGAAAACTTCTGTCCTCTACCCCCCAGTTCTTAGAGCTCTGGGGACTCCCAACAGCTCCTGCAATGATCCAAGCCCCCTCCTTCCCTAACCCAGCCCCTGCCCCGTCTCCAGCCTTAATCCCTTCCACACAGGCACCAAAGGGCTGTGCCTAAAACACTAACTCAACTGGACCATGTCGCAACCCTGCTCAAAATTACTCCTGCTCCTCAGTGCCCTCCAGAGAAAGCCGACGGCCCCCAAAGGCCCTGTTTGGTTTGTTTCCTGCCGGCCTCTGCAGCCTCCCCTCCCTGTTCACCGCCCTCAGCCTCACTGCCTCCCTTCCCCATCAGGAACAAGCCAGTGGTCCCCCGCCACGGGGCCTTTGCCCTGAGGGTTCTCTGCTAACCCATGGGTATTTGTCTTCCTACGGGCAGTCCTCCTCCTTCTCCGGGGCCCCCTCCCTAGAGAGCCCCCTCCACACGCCCTCAGCACCCTCTCATGTGAAGTCATGCTGTCTCTGTTCTGTCTTTCTGTGAGGAAGCTCCCAGAGCGCTTCGTACTCCATGGCACACGTCAGCCTAGGAGTATGTCCCTTTCCTCTCGGATTCGTCCCTGACCGACCCTTTCCTCCAAAAACTCACTGTTTCTTCCAGTGGTGGCACCATGGGCTCCAGGCTGGGCATTTGCACAGGTGGCTCAGGCAACAGCTTGGCCTCCAGTTCCATGGGCGTGGGGCCCGGAACCTCATCATCCCTGGGGAGAGGGAGTGGATGGGGGGAAGGGCCTGTGGGCACGGGGCAGCCAGACCCAAAGCCCCCATGGTCTGAGGAGGGGGAGGGGGCAGAGTGAAGGAAACAAATTGCCAGGTTGGTGTGACAGGTTCTCCTCTTGGAAAAGAAGAGGCCTGTCCCTGGCATGGCATCAGGCCCCTGGGACCTGCCCTCTCTGCACCTTCCACGGGAACTTGGGGTCCAGATACCCATGTTCTAGGGTCCGCTTATCTCCTCCCTGTCCAGGTGACCTTTGCACACCCCTCTCCTTAGAGCCTCCTGACAGTGAGGGGGACCCAATGAGGGGGACCCTGACCAGCTCTGGCCATCTCCAAAGGTATGGTCTTAAGACGGTGTGGATCCCAAGCCTGTGCCTCTAGACATCAGCACGACCCCCTCATACCCAGCTGCTCGGGGAGGGGGACAGACCCTGCCTACAAATACGAAATGGCAGTAACAGTGGATGTCCCTTCCAACCCAGCAATCCCCTCAGGGAACTACATCTCCGGGGCCTAATAACCCTGGACTTGCGGTGGCTGTGCGTTCAGCCTGGATTCCAGCAGAGGGGACGGGCGAGTCCCGAGCTGCCCAGGAAGGAGAGTATACGGGGCGGGTGAGGAGCAGGTTGAAGTTTATTCACAGTAAGAAATGGCGTTCGCAGTACAGTGTCCGGTAACAACACAGACTGTGCACAGCGTGTCCTCCCAGCCAGGGGCCCTCACTGATGCTGAGCTTCCTCTTTCTCATTTATATTTGATAATTTACTTTGACGAGCAATGTATTATTTGTAGAATTCATGTTTTTAAAAGGCTTTATGGTTATGTGAGTGGTTCATTGAGTTTGTGACTTCTTATTTTCTAAGATTCTGAGGTCCCGTGACTGTGTACTAGAGACTTACACGTGGAAGGCTGGATGATTTGGAAGGCCGAATCTATGGCTCTGAGGTTTTCCAATTGAATCTAAAATTTCAAAGTACTCTTGCTCTGAGATTTGAAGGTCCTACAACTCTGGGCTTCAAGAGTCCTTGGTCCCAAGACAATAAGCTTTTAAGAATGATCCTGTAATTCTACTGGGCGCCGATGGCCAGAACGTGGTAACTCGGAGTGGCCTCCTGGGGCCTCTGGAGCCCGCTCCTCACAGGCTGCACAGCGGTCGCTCTTACCTGAGGGCCATGCAGGAGTAGGAGTAGCCCACGAAAGGCAGGTTGACCCCCAGCGGCACGCCTTCCCGCATGTCTGACAGCGTCTCCTATACAAGAGAAGCACAGACATGAGGTGACCACCGGTTGTCAGGGCTGGCCCATCACCCCTTCTGTCTTGGCTTAAATGTCCCCCTAAACCCCACTCTGACTTGTACTTCTCCATACTGTAAGTGGATGAGGAACCAGAGCGGACTTGGTTTGCGTGTGTCCCCAGCAGTGGCCAGGTCCAGGGCTCCCTGGCTGACCAAGCACTTTGGGATAGTTTGTGTAGCAGCTGGAAAAGAGATGCCCTAAGGAAGGGAGAGTCCTCTATGGTGCTTTCCTTCCTCTCGCCTCTCATCCTTCAAGGTCTGAGCTCAGACAGCCCCCTCTTCCAGGAAGCCCTCCAGGACCTTCCACGCTGGGTCAGTGTGCACTCCCTGCACTCCCCCATCTCGGCCCTGATCTCTCTGGAGTGTCACTGTCTGTGGTCAAGTCAGTGGCCCCCACTGGACTGTGAGTCTAGGTCACGGTTGGGTTCCCAGCACTGGGTCGGCATAGAGGAGGTGCTCTGGGAAAGAAATGATTTTAGGATCGCAGGAGGTCGGCACTCTTCTAACCCCAACTTTATGGAAGGGTGCGGGGGGAGGGGCAGGGGTCACAGGTACCTACCCCGCCCCCGCTCACCATGGCAGTGAGCCCATCCTCCACCACGTCGAAGTTGCACGTGTCAGTGGCACCTTCAAAATCTGGCGTAAAAGGAGGCACGCTGTCTCGGAGACCATCCCAGTCTAGGCCAAAGAAGAAAGGATGCTTCTGGAAATCTCCTGCTCCGTTCTGGCCCAGCCGTGTCTCCGGAGGACACAGCAGCCGCTGGATGAGGTCGCGAGCCTCCTCAGGGACCCCTGCATCACCCAGCGGTAGAGACAGGTGCTCCTGCTCGGAGGGGAAGGAAAAGCGGCAAGTCAGTCTGGGAGCAGGTGCAGCGCGATCAGGGGCTCCCGGGCCCTGCTTACGTTGTAGTGCACGATCTTGCCGTAGGTCTCGGCAGTGGAGTCAGCGTAGAAGGGCGTCTGCCCGTAGAACATTTCATAGGCAAACACGCCCAGCGCCCACCAGTCACATTCGGGCCCGTAGCTGCCCGTCCCCGGCCCGCCGCCCACGGCCTGCAGGATCTCTGGGGACAAGTAGTCCGGGGTGCCCACAGCCACCAGAGACCGCACCTGAGGCAAAGCAAGCAGAACCGGGCTCAGCCCTGCCCCTCCGGGCCCTGGCTCCGCCCCCCATCTGAGCCACGCCCCTCGCACTTAGTTCCCTGCCCCTGCCTGTTCTAACCCTGAGGCTGGCACGCTTGAGCCTGAATCGCCTCCTTCTCTTCTCCAAATCCAGTCCTGCCTCCATACTAGCTCTGCCCGCAGGTCTCAGCTGGCCTCCGCACTCTGAACCTCTGGTCCCGCACCTAACCCTACCCCTCATTGGTGGCCCGCAGCAGACGGGTGCACCGCTCACCGTTCCATCCGCCCTCAACTTCAGGCAGGAGCCGAAGTCAGCCAAGCGGATGTGGCCACAGCGGTCCAGCAGGATGTTGTCCGGTTTGATGTCCCTGAGCAAAGGGATGAAGGGAGGGAAGGGGGTATGTCAGCCTCCCTCCCACCATCTCAAAGGCTCCGCCCCTCTAGGCGGCACCTCCTCGGGCCCCACCCTTAGGGACCAGCCTCTCCAATTCCCAAGCCTCCAGGCCCTGCCCTCAGGCCTCACCTCCTTGGGTCCCGTCCCTTAGGGGATTCTACAGTTCTGCACCCCACTCCTCAGCCCAGTCTCCAGAAGGACCC
Source organism: Pteropus medius (assembly GCF_902729225.1). Taxonomy (NCBI): domain Eukaryota; kingdom Metazoa; phylum Chordata; class Mammalia; order Chiroptera; family Pteropodidae; genus Pteropus; species Pteropus medius. The sequence goes on from NW_024342475.1 coordinate 1,621,351, forward strand.
GACCAGCGAGGTCCCTCTCCAGGCCTCGCCGCCTCTGAGCTCCATCCTTCAAGGTACCCTTCTGGAGTCCAATTTTTGCTATCCCCTCCAGGCCCCGCCCTCAGACCCCGCCCTTCAGGCCCCGCAGTGCCCACCTGTGCACATAGCCCAGTTGGTGCACCGAGTCTATGGCCATGACAATCTCAGCCAGGTAGAAGCGTGCCATCTCGGCCGGGATCCGTTCCCCAAACTTGCTCAGCAGAGTCAGCAGGTCCCCGCCCACGTAGTACTCCATGACCAGGTACTGGGAGGGGGCGTGTCATGGGGGGGTCGGTAGACCCCCTAGATGCCTATTGCTGGTAGCCCGGGATAAAGACTCCCAGAGATGACCCCACAGCCAGAGCCCCAAGAGAGCTCCAGAGATCTCCTAGGCCAAATTGGAGATACTCACCCTCCCTAAAAAACATTCTTCCAGGATGTCACTGAGCAGAGACACACACACACACACACACACGGGGAAAAAAGACCCAGAGCCCTCCCAATACCCAGAGGATACGGTCCAGATACTCTCTGCCCAGTGGCCCCCACACAGACTCTACAGAGCTTTCCCATTCCAGGTATAGCGCCCCTGACGGCGGCTTTACGGAGCCCTCCAGAGTTAGCCCCGGAGAAGCGCAGTAAGGGACATCGCCCACCCAGGAAGGGAAGCCCGATCCTACCACACACAGACTCCCACAGGCACTTCACGACAGCTCCTCCACCCTAGAACTTCCTCTCCCTGCCCGCCTCGTTAACTGACAGCCTCGGGGGTGGGTATCTGTCTCTCTAGTCACCCGGCCTGGGGCTCACCAGGTAGTTCTCATCCTGGAAGGCAAAGTGCAGCTGCGTGATCCAGCGCCGGTCTCCATTCACCAGCACGTCCCTCTCTTCACGGAAGCACGACACCTGCCAGGCACCCAGAAGAGCTGAGCGGTGGGGGGAACTTGGGGGAGGGTCCTTAGCGTCCTGCACATCCAGCCCTGCGCCTCACCTCGCCTCTCTTCAGCATGTCCCACTTATTCATGATCTTCATGGCGTACACCTGGCCCGTCTGCCTCATCTTCACCACTGCTACCTGAAGGTACAAACGGGGTGACAGAGGAGGAGGTGGCGGAGCAACATGGGGTATGGCAGCCACCCAAACCACGCCCACCCATCTCGCCACGCCCACTGACCTCAAGCTCCACCCCCATCCTCTGCTGGTCTTAGGTTCTAAACTCATTCATCAACTTCTAAGGCCCCGCCGCAAACTCCTCTGGCCCGCCCCGCGGAGCAACCGTCACGGCTCAGGCCTCACCTCGCTGAAAGCCCCGCGTCCGATCACCTTCAGAATCTCGAAATCATCCCTCTGCAGTCGGACCTCCTTAAGCCTCGCCGCGATGGGCTCCGCTGTGAGGCGGGGAGGGGGTGATGGGAACCGAGGGTCACTGGGACTGACATTGGAGAGGAGGAGGAATTCCCACCCTCTGTCCCTCAGCCCCCCCTCTCTGTCCCTCAGTCTCAATTTCCCCTTCTGAGTCTCCCCTTAGGGCTGTCTGCCTCCCAGGGGCTTCCCCACATACAACAGTGTGAGGTTTGAGGGATGTAAAACCGACCCCCTACAGAAAGGTAGGGTGCCTGGGAACCCCTTTTTGGGACAAGGCACTGGGCCACAGGGCTCTCTGGGAGCAGGGTGGAGGGGGAGGAGTTTGCAGAAGGGAGGCCCTGAAAAACAGGGAAAACAGGCCCAGTTCTGACAGCTCCCTGGGCTTCGGGACCCACGGCCGTTGGGTGCTGCCCAAAGGGCCCAAGGCCCGCCCACTCCAGGCTTCTCCAGTCTGTCTTGGAACATGCAGTTTTACGTGGTTCCTCTAGGTTTAGAAGCAGCTGGCTCTTGGGCCACACTTTGGGAAACACTGGATTTGGGGATGGGGCCAGGAGGACCCGGGAAGGAAGACAAAATGGGAGTGACCAGCATCTGGGCTCCAGGCCGGTTCAAGTCTTCAGTCTTCTCCACTCCAGGAGCAGCACTCTGTTATGACTTATTTACAGATGGGGACTCGAGGCGCAGACAGGTGAAGTCATTTGTCCAAGGCCCCACGGCTAGGAATGTTTAACAGGGCATTTTGGGAATGGGGAAGCCAGGGGTGGAAGCAGAAGACTCAGGGCCACGGGAAGAGGGAGGCCTGGATCACCTGAGGGTGGAGGCTGCCAGGACCTCGGGGCAGGGTGGAGAGAGGGATAGGTGAGTAGGAATGAGGGGAGACACGGGGAGTCATGGAGGGGAGAGAGGGGCCCCCCACAGGGTTTGGGGAGAGTGGGCCAGTAGGGATGAACCAGCCAGGGCCCAGGATGGGGGAGGGAGGAGAGAGCCAAGACACTGAGCCCTTTTAAGGCAGCGGGAACCCAGGCCCCCTCCCCCGCGCGGCAGCCGGCAGGGGAGGGGCCGCAGGATGCTGCTCGGGCCACAAAAGGAATGCTCCTCACAGGAGAGCCAGACCCTGCCCCCACTTTAGGCCTCAGTTTACCCTGCCAACCAAACAATTGTTTGCAAAAGGGAGACCAAGAGAGCTCCTAAGGGCTGGGAGGAAGGGGGAGAAGGTTCTTCCAGAGGCTGAGTGGCCTGGCCCTTGGCCTCCACCTTCCCAGCTGTAAAACGGAGGTGGAGGGAGAGGATCAGGGCCTGGGTCCCAAAGAGATGGATACAAGAAAAAAAGCAGGAGAAAGCAGAGAGAGGAAACTCAGGGACAGAGAGCACTAGGGCCAAGAGCAAGCCACTGTGGGACCGACCAGTGGAGGGACAGTGGCAGGTGTCACAGAGACAGAAACCCTAGTGAGCCTGAGTCCTGGGCCAGGACGGGGTGAAGACAGACAACGAGAGAGGCTGAGGTTGAAGCATCTTCCCTCTGGACCTGTCTCCAGGGAAAGACCTGGCAAGAAGTGGCTTTGTGGGAGAGCCGGAGGCTAGATCTCATGAACTAGGAGAATTAACGAACCTGGGGAACTGGAGGGGAGCTCAAGGCTGACCCGGGAGGACTAGGGGGGACCAAGGCAAACCTGGGGCCGGGGGGAGCTCCTCCATCCAGGGAGTGGAGGGGTGCTGGGTGGTGCCCATCTGCAGAGCTGGTTCTCCCCCAGGGCTTGCCTGAGTCACTGTGCCCTCCCAGCGCCTGGACACCTGTTGAGGCAGCTGGAGAGGCTGGCGCCGAACACCTGCCCATCAGCCGCACCCCTGGCAACTGCTCCATCCTGTCCCTTCTGCTAGCCACTGTGCTCTGGGAAAGCAGAGTGGAGGGCCATGGGGCCCAGTTTGGGGTGTGTGGGGTCCTAGGAGATGGGGCTCCTAGCATGTCCCTAGGCCCAGACTTGGGAAAGGGAAAACAGGGGGACCATGGGAGGCTGTGCCCAGCCCAGCCTACCGCGGCGCCCGAGTCACGGTCCTGAGTCATGGCTGCCCTGGCCTCTGTTGACCCCGTTCTGCCCGGCCAGGGGGGCACAGAGGAGGGAGCAGGTAACCCCAAGACCCTAGCCCAAGCTCTGAGCCCCTGAGCAGAAAGCTCTCCCCATGTCTCTCCTGCCCAAGAGCCACCCCTGCACCCAACCCCGTCTCCTGCCTCTACCCTGTCCCTACCCCTTCCCAGTCTGGGGGAGCCCATGCAGGCAGGCACTCACCCCACTGCAAGAAGTCGGCCACGTACTTGTCTTGGGCCAGGTCGGAGGCGCCCAGCTCCTGGTGGACGCCCAGGAGAAGGTCGAGCAGGGGCTCCAGCCCCAGGAAGCCGGGGTCCAGCACCAGCTGCTGGAGCCGCCTCAGCCGCACCTCGGCTGACATGTTGGGCAGGCAGCACCATGGCCCCCTCCCCGGGCCTGGGGCTCGGGGTCCTCCTGTCACGGGGCCTGGCAGCCCCTGTCCAGGCCACAGGGCCCTGGCCGCATGTCGGCCTGTCCCTGGTTGTCCCCTGGGCCTCTCTGGCCACTTCTCTGCTGGCTGCAAAGGCCTCCTCCCCTTCTCCCCACCCCTTGGCCAGCCCCCTCCTGCCTCCCAGCCTTAACCCCTGGCAAGCCAGGCCCCCCCAACCAGAACATTTCAGTGCAATTGGGGGGTGGAGAATCTCAACTCTAGAACACTGCCCCCATGAAAAGGTGGAGCACAGAAGTGACAAAGGCTGAGGGTGAGCCCTCCCATTTTTCAGAGGGGGCCAATCGAGGTCCAGAGTGACCTGGCAACACCCCTCCCAAACTCTGGAGTTGGGGGAGAAAGGGGTGAGGCCCGGGAAGGGGGCAGGAGGCCAGTGCAGCTTTGTGGGTGACTCAGCCCCGGATTCAGACATTGGGACGTTTAAATTTAGCCTTCGGGCCCTCTGCTTTACACCGACTTGTTTTTGGCAGGAGGTGGGGAAGGGGTGGTGAGAGAATTGGGAAGTGAGGCCCTCAGGAGCCAAGACCAGGGGTGACCTGCTGGCCAAAGCCAGGGGGAGGCAAAAGAGACCCCAAAATAGCTCCTTGGCCCCTAGCCCACAGCCACGTTCCTGCCCAGGCTGGGATTAGAAACAGAAACATTTCGGGGGGTGGAGGGCGGAGCAGGCGCCGCTGGGAAGGATTTCGTTGTCCTTTCCAGGGCAGAGAGTTCTCCCGGAGGAAACCGGGTCTCCGGCTGGTCCTGCGAGCCAGGCCCGAGGCCGCAAGCGGCCCAGACCTGCAGTCAAGGCGCTCACTCAGGGCCTTGGGGCCTGCCTGGGGGACTCCATCTGAGCAGACCCTGTCTTGTCAGATTTGAAGTTGGGGCCTTTCCAAACAACTCTGAAAACTCCCACGGAGGACTATGAAGCGGGGGCCCTCCTCAGGGCTGGCGGGGCCACGAGCACGTCCCTCGTCCTGCCGGCTTTCACGCTATTATAAAGGGGGCAGGAGGCAGGGTGGGGCGGGGGAAGGCAGGGCCTGGCTGCTCCCCGGTAGAAGTGGAATGACCCAGCACTGCAGTGAAAGCACACGCCCCTCTTCCACACCCCGCAGAAGGGAACAGAAACGCTGTGAAAACAGGGAACTTTAGTATAAATAAGGTGCTGGGGACAGGGAGGCCCCTAGAGGCTTCCATAACTTAACACTCTTCAAAAGCACAAACGACAGCAAGGGAGGTGGGACCAAGAGAGGGGCGGGCCACCCCTGCCCTGCCCACAGACCAGGGGCACACTGTAGAGCTGAGGCTCTTGTGGGTGGGGAGCTTCTCCCCCTGGAATGACCAGTCACATGCTGGGGACAGGGATGAGGCTAACACTGTTTCAGAGAAGGGGTCATTGTACTTGGCAGTGGGTGGGGACAAGGCTGAGGCCACATGAGCCACTATATCCCCCCAGGGTCTCGGCCAGTCTGGGGGACCCTCAGCCCCCCAAATTTGTGCATGGCGGGGGGCCAGAGCAGTCCATCCATCATGGTTAGTCTTGTTAACACGTTGATCTGAGGTCAGCGGGGAGGGTTCTGGCTGAGGGGGCGGGGTGGGGCTCCAAACGTCCAGGGCTTCACACCACGGTGCCGCTTGGGGAGTTGCCTGGTTGGGACGGGATGCCCTGGGGAAGATGAGAGGGGAGACCCAGGGGTCAGAGGCAACCTGAGGCTGCCGCCAGCCCGGGAGTCCCCAGACTGCTGCCACCCTGGCCTTGCCGTTCAGTCCACCCCAGACCACCCCCGACAGGGGCCACTGCTCTAGGCTGGGAACTTGCCTCTGGGCCAGCTTCCCTGCCCAGCAGGCGGCACTTGTACACAATGATTAAAGTCCCTGGGTGATCCTGAGCAGAGAGCATGGGGCAGGTATGGAGGTGGGGAGGAGAGGGGGCACCCGGGGTCCCATTCTGACTGAGGAGGGTCCTGAGATTCTGGGGAAAAGAATTCAGGGCCAGTCCTACCTCTACCACTGACTTGCTGGGTGGCCTGGGCCAACTTCCTTCCCCTGTCTGGGCCTCGGTCTCCTCGTCTGGGAACTAGGGGAACAGAGGGGTCTCCTTCAGGACTTGCGAGACTCCCCAGATCCCAGCGGCCCACCTCGGAGGCTCTGAAACTGAGCCCTACGTTCTACGGTTCCGAGGAACCAGGCTGCGGCCCTCAGACCCGGCATCCTGGATGCCCGAGCCCAGACCCCAAGGAGCTCAGACCACTGAGCCCACAGCTCCGAAGCTACAAGGCGCCAGACCTGTGCTTCACCTACCAGGCCCTTCCTGAACCCCGCGGCCACCCCAGGAGCTGGGTGCATCCCCCACACCACCCATCTTCAGGCCTCCCTGTCCTAAGTGGTGACAGAGGTCCGAGAGGGGTGGGGACTTGCCCTAAGGGACACAGGAAGTGCAGGACTGGACCTCAAGACTGGCATCCCAGTCTGTGCCTCCAGCAGTGGACTTAGAGCCCAAGAGTCCAGACCCAGGCTGGACACCAGGCCCAAGGTTCAATGCTGTCCACAGAGCCTGACCCACAGTTATCTAAAAAGATTCACTATTTAAAAATCACATTTCTCATAAAAGTACAGATCCAGCTTTAAGAAACTAGTAAGACCTGGAAGCCCACTGACTGTTCTGATAGCCGGCCGTGGTGTCCACCACACCCAGCTCTCTCTCTCGCCCAACCCTCTCTCTGCGGCCTGTCGCCACGGGTCCTAGAGCCTGTCCCTCTGAGATCCAAGAGGGTCTGTTCTGAGACACTAAGGTTTCCACAGCTGCCCCTTCCCCCATGGGGCTAGAAGCTGTGGCGGTGACAGAGCCCTCTGCCAACACCTGCCTCCTCCCGGGTCCCGGGGCGGCCGGTGTGGCTGACTCACCACCTTGCCCGGCCGGGCCCACGTGCAGATGAGGCCCTCCTGGCAGGCGGTGATGATGCAGTCCTCCAAGAAGAGGAGGACCGTCAGCCGCTCCTGGGCGATCTTCTTGCATACCAGGGGCTCGAGCAGCGGCACCTCGTGGATGCGCGGGCACAGTGCCGTGCCCAGCACCTTGGCCGGGTCCAGCCGGCTGCGGGGCACGGGGCCACTGGGCTTGTCCCCGCTGCCGCCGCCCCCGCTGCCGCCCCGGCTGATGTTGCCGAGGCTGTGGTAGCGCTTGTGCTCCTTCTCTGCCCCCCGGTCCCGCCGCTCCTGCAGCGTGAGCGTGGCAAAGCGGCCGATGCTGAACGGTGTGCCCGGCTCGGTCGCCGCGCCTGGGCCGCCAGCCTTGCCACTGCCCGCCGGGTGCGGGAGGCTGTTAGAGCGGGACAGCGAGCGGGGCAGAGGCCCGGGGCCCGGCTCGCCACCCCGCGAGCTGCTGGCGGCAGGGGGCGTGGCGCCGGGAGTGCCCGGGAGAGTGCGGGTGCGGGCCAAGGGCGGGTGTGGGTAAAGCACGTCTTCGGTGAGGTCCCACAGGCAGAACTGCGTGTCCTGGCCGGCTGAGCCGAAGCGGTAGGTGATGGAGCCGGCCTTCGGCATGGGGGACAGGGGGACTCCCCCGCCCGGGCCCGGGCCCTCGGGCTCCTCCTCCTCGTCCTCCTCACCGCTCCGCTCCCCGTCACCACTGGCTGCCGCGGCCTCCTCGGCCCTCGTCGTGTAAGGGTCAAAGGCCACAGCGTTGACCCAGGACTTGTGGCCATGGCCGCGGGCCACCACACGGCCCTCGGTGAAAGACCACACGGTGACCAGGTCATCTTCGCCACCCGTGACGACGTAGCGCCCGTCGGGGCTCCAGCACACGCAGAGCAGGCCCCCAAAGTAGCTTTTCATGAGCCCGCGCAGGAGCATGGAGTCGAAGTGGAAGACGCGCAGGCAGCCGTCCTGGCTGACGCAGGCCAGGTGCCGGCCGTCGGGCGAGAAGGCGAACTCGTTGAGGGGCCCCTCGCCCACCGCCCACTTGGCCAGCGGGTTGCGAGGCGCCTTGCTCTTGGCGGCGTAGACGGCGAAGCCCTCGCCCTGCTTCAGCAGGCTGTACTGCGGCGGCGCGGAGGCGCAGGGGTGGCTGACGTTGTACAGGTACAGGTGGCCGCTGGCGTGTGATGCCAGAAATAGGCTTTCCGACTCGGGCAGCCATTTCAGATATGTCACCTTGGTCTTGTCGATCAGCCGCTGCCAGGGGAGACGGCGGGGGTTGGGGGGAGGCAGTCGGGCCGGGCAGGCCTGCTCCCCGACCTAGCTCCCAGGAGGCCAGGGGACACAGCCCACGCCTCCCAGTAGAGGGGCTCCCACTGCAGGGAAACTGCTGGTCATGGGAACGCAGGGGAGAGGGGCTCCCTGGTAGGTGGCCACGGGAGTGCCACAGAGCTTCGATGTCTCATCCTGGGGTCAGTCCTGCCGTCCAGAGAACTGTCCTCTACCTAATGCCTCCCTCTGCCTTTACCACATCATGTTCAAGGCAACAAACTGATTCACAGAACAGCAGCTTCTCCAAGAAAGGGATCTCTGTCTGTGTGGCATCCTGCCCCAGCCCCAGGCCACAGAGCTGTGAACACGGGAGGCCCCCGGAAGGTACTTCCTGGACACATGAGTGACAAGCCCATCCTCCCACTGCTCATCTTTGCTCCTTTTCTCCTCACAACTCACCCCCAGTTCTTCACTAATACGCAGAACCCGACTTCTGCTCACGCCCCGCCTGACCCGATCACCCTGGCCCCAGCCGCCATCAACCCTCCAATGGCTTAAATGGCCACCAGGCTACCACTGCCCATGTCTATTCCCCAAACCAGCGGTCCCCAACCTTTTTTGGCACCAGGGACCAGAGCTCCTATGAGAATCTAATGCCCGATGATCTGAGGCGGAGCTGAGGCGGTGATGCTGGCGCTGGGGAGCGGCTGCAGACACAGATGAAGCTTCGTTTGCTCACTGCCGCTCACCTCCTGCTGTGCGGCCCGGTTCCTAACAGGCCAAGGACCACTACCAGTCCATGGATGGGGGGGGCGGGTTGGGGACCCCAGCCCTACACAGCTGCCAGAGCTGCTGTTAAAATCTGAATCAGCACTTGGCATCCTCCCCCTAGGGGTTTGACCGTGACTTCAGCCCTAATGTCCTCAGGCAGCCACTATGCAACTTCTTCCCCAGGTATCTAAGTTGCTTCTTGTTCTTGAGAGAATGGGAAAAAAAAAAAAAAAAAATCAAGCCATTTCCCTATTTCCCTGTTCTATGGCTCGGAGGAACCCAGGCCGGCCCTCTGTGACCTGGCCCCTCCCGTGATTTCTCAGAACTCACCTACCACCCTCTCCCTCAACAACTGCTCTGGCCACATGTCCTGCTTTGGGGCCTTTGTCCTAGCTGTCCCCTCTTCTCAGAATGTCCTTTCCCCATAACTCTTCTTGCCCCCTCGGGTCTTCATTTCAATGTCATCTCCCAGGGAGGCCCCTCCTAACCACCCTGTTTATACCTCACGAGCCCTCTCCCCCCCCCGCCGCTGCATTGTCTCTGCAGCAATCAGCACCTTCCGACACGCAGTGTTCTTCTCTTATTTGATAACTGTCTCCCCAGCTAGATGAAAGCGCCACAAAGGCAGGTCCTGTTCTGTTCACTGAGATGAGACATCCCCAGTGCTGGGAACACGCCTGGCACAGGACTAATGCTCAATAAATATTCTGTGAATGGATGAGCTAGTGCATTTTTAATCCGTTCGCTGTTCCACTCACTCCTGCCATTCATGCATTCCGTATAGATGGAACACCTCCTCTGAACACAGAGACACAGGACGAGAATAGTTCGTGCCCACGGATAAGACCACTCGCCAGCATTTTCTCTTGTGCCAAGTCCACCCAGGACTGAGCAACATCCACGCATGATTTTACAACAACAGTCCTGTGAGGTAGGAGTGAGAATCTCATTCTGCAAAGGAGGGAAACTGAGGCTCAGACAGGAACCGTCACTTTCTCAAAGCTACACAGTGAGTAAATGGTGCAGCAAGGATATGAATCCAATGCCCACAGGGCCCAGAATCTGAAGAGCAGGGGCTCTGGCTTCAAACCAGTCCCAACCAGTGACTAGCCTCCATTCTCTAGTCTGCAAAATGGGCACCACAATCTCTAACCCATTGGTTGATGAAAACTCCAGGAGTAAAGTGTTCAGCATACAGCTAACACAGCACAGGGCCTGGGCATAGGAGGGGCCGGTGTCATCATTAGCTGCTTTCGCCCTAGCTGCTGTCTGTCGCCCATCTCATCTAGCTGTCAGTCCACCCGCCTCCTCTCTCTCATCCTTCCCCTCTTAGGCCTACGCTGCTCCCCAGGGCTGAAGTCTCATGGCAAACAGTGATGGGGGGGATGGGGAGGGGGCGTAATTCTGGACCCTGGGGGCCCACAATCACCTCTTCATTGAATAGCTTGCTGGTGTCCTTCTTGATGAGGTCCAGGTATTGCACCTGGCCGGCTGAGAACCCCACAAGCAAGGAGATGGTCTCCGTGGCAGCAGTAAACTGATTGAAGTCATGGCAGGTGGGCTGCGTGCCCTTATAGATCCGCTTGTCAATTGGCTTGTTGAGGTCAATCGACTTGAGTGGTGGGAAAAAAGGAGTTAGTGGCTTCTACCACTGAGAGGAAGGAAGAGGGTGCTGAGGTTGGGGTAAAACCACTAAGAGGAAGCAGGGTAAATCCCTGGGGGAAGTGGGCAGGTGAATGGGTGAGTGGGGAGGGAGCAGGTGACCACAGACAGGAAGGGGGACCCACGTCTCAGACAGAGTAGAGAAAAAAGCTGACAGGAAGGATTCCCCTCCTCCCACTCCCTGGCATAAGACCACAGCACCTCCCCAAACTTGGATCCCCCAACTTCTGGGACACCCTCACCCACAGCATCAGGGTTCAGGGTCCCAGAGTCCCTGAGCTCTGATTCCTTTCCAGTCCTGCACTGTTAACCTCAGCACTCCCCTGGGTCTTAGCACCACAATACTCCAAGCCCCCCTCCAAACGCAGGGTCACCCAAATCCCCAGGACTCCGGAGCCCAAGATCTCAGGATTCCCTTTACTAGGGAGTCCCTAAATCTCATGACCCCCAGCAGAGTTCAGGGACCCATTATACCTCATGTTCCCCCATACTTAGGTACCTTCATCCCTCTGGGCTCTGAGGATCCCCATCACTTCTGGGGACCACCATAAACTGCAGGGGTCACATCCCCTCTGGCACCTACATCACTGTAGAGACACCCATCACACCTGAGGATGTCCCCTCTGGGCTCTCATCACCTCCAGATGTCCCATCAGCTCATTACCTCCAGAGCCCCAATTTTCTCTGGGATCCCTATTACCTCTAAGCCCATTACTTCTGGAATCCTGACTTCCAGCTGCCCAAAAGTCAAGACTGCCCCCCCACCCCACACACACCTCCAGACTGCAATACACCTGGCTTCTGCATCACCTCAGGATTCCCCATCACCTGCAGAATGCCTGCCACCCGGAACCCGAAGGAGCCGCATCGCCTCCGATTCCCCATCACCTCCAGAACCTCACCATCCCAGAACCCGCACGCGTAACGCGGGGATCTCACATGACCTCAAGGATGCCCAGCACCCGGGGGGCCTCCCCGCATCTTTGGAAATCCTGCATTATCGCCAAGAACCCGTCCCCCTGGGATGGCCATCACAGCTGAGGATGCCTATCGCAGGGCCCCACATAATTCCGGGACCCTCCTACCACTTCTGGATCACCTAGGGACCACCATCCTCTCAGCACCCAGGGCCCTACGATGCAGGCTGCTCACCCGTTGGCTCCCGCGACGACAGCAGCCCGGGTAGAAATAGAGTTCGCGGCCCAAGTTGAAGCAGACACGGTCTCCTCCGGCCCCCAGACCCGCGGGCGTGGCGGGCGGCTCCCCGGCCCCGTCCGGCTCCCCGAGGCGCACGAGGCTGAGGCGCACGGCGGGCAGCGCGGGCCCAGGCCCGGGGCCTGCGGGCGGTGGGGACGACGCGGGGCCCGCGGCGCCGGGGCCGGAGGCGGAGGCCGGGCCGGGCGGCGGCTGCGGCGGCTGGGGTGGCGCCGGGGTCTGCGCGGAAGCAGGACCCGACCTGCGAGCGGCGCCGTCGCCGGGGAGCAGCTTGTAGAAGCCCTCGCGGGTGCGGAACTGCGACTTGATCTCTGCGCAGTCCCCCATGGCCGCGCCGGGGCCAGAGCCGCCCTCCGCGCCGCCCGCCGCCATCTTGGGCGCCCCCCCGCACCCGGGGCCCCGCCGCCGCCGGACCGCCGCCCGCCGCCCGGCCCCCCGCCGGAAGCCGCGGGCCCGCGCCGGAAGAGGGGGGCGTCGCCCGGGCGACGACTCTACGATTGGCAACAGGGTCGAGAGGCGGGACGAGCCCCCCTGCCGTCGCTCGGGTAACGGTTCTGGGGCTGAGGGCGGGGCGAAAAGGTGGGCGTGGCCTTCACGCCCGGAGAGCGACGTGTGGTTGGCGGCGGGGGCGGAGCCCGCAGGGAAAGGGGGCGTGGCATTCAAGAAGCGCAAGTCCTTAGCCGCGACGCCCTGGGAACCGTTTGCCTAGCAACGGAGAGACCCTCAAGAGAAGGCCCTGTTCCTAACCTGGCCTTGCCATGACGTCACAGATGACCCCAGATGAGCCAAAAGTCTCCACAGACTCTCAACATACATCCCCTCCCACTGATGTCTTAATGTCCGCCAAACTGGCCACAGCATCTCCAGCCATTCTTTGCCACTGCTGCTGATCCCCCAAATCTTGATGAGCCCCACGTCTCCAGAAAACATCAAAGACTTCATCTGACCCACTATTGATTAATGCTAGCCCTTAAACATCTCCGCATTTCCCACCAACCTCCAATATATGTCCCCATGACTTCACTATCTTCAACGATCTCACTTGGTCCTCCAACACCCCTGATTTCAAAATTTCATTAGTCCTCGCAACAGCCCTGTAACCCAAAATCTCCTCCCGATCCCAGCAGTCCCCACAGATAGCCAGTGGCCCTGACTTCTGCCGAAGCCACTCTGCCGCCATCACGGATCTTCCCAGACTCACTCACTCAGTAGCTTCCCAGATTTCTCCCTGGAATGTCCCAGAGGCATCTCACACTCGACAAATCCTGTAATGAACTTGACATCTTACTCTAAATTCTACCCCTCTTTTGTGTCCCATTCTTAGGGCGAGCACTGCTAACTCCAACCGGTAACTCAGACTACAGACCTGATTTGTACCATTTTCTTTCACCTCCTGCTTTCTGTTCCCAAGTCTTGTATTCTGTCACCTGAAGTCCTCTTTTCCAGCCCCTTCCCCTGTATAGCCACGGGCCAAACTCCTCCTCACCTGCTTGCTCGCTGCCCCCCCCATCAGCCTTGTCTCTGCCGTCCCAGACCCCTATCTCACCCCACCAGCCACCCTCCACTTGGCATCTAGAGAGGTCTTTCTAAAGCACGAATGCGATCAGGCCCTCCCCTGCTCGAAGCCCATCTATGGCTCCCTAGTGCTCTCGGGGCAAAGTTAAGCCTTGAGCGATCTGTTTCCACCAAGCCCTGTTTCCAACCTCATCTCTCACCACTAACTCCTCACATCCTGCCCCCAAAAATGAGATTTGAGAAAGCACCCCAGCACATCGCATTCTCTCATGCCCTGGGGTCCTTTGCACATGCTGTTCCCTCTGCTTGGAATGCCCTTCCCCACTCTGTTCTGGACCCTTTAAGAGTCAGCTCAGGGACTCTGTCAGTTCTCTCGGCTCCCCTATCTGTATTGTCATGGCCTGGGAAGGCGTCTGTCTCTGCTGTAGACTGTGAGCCCTGGGGAAGCAGAGCTGGAGCTGCTCGGTCACTTCTGTGTCAGCTCAGGGCTAGGCTGACAGAAGGCACTTCAATAGTTGTTTGATGGCCAGATGAATGAATAAATGAAACAGATAGGAGAGACGATGCTGGGTCATGTCTGCATTCCCAGCAGAGCCCGAGAGCCCTGACTTGGAGCCCACGTCAACAGACTGGAGAGCAAATGAATGAGTGACTGGGCCGAAATGCCACAGGGACATTTATTTAGAGCAGCTGCCTTCCTTTTCTACCCCTGCCCTCCAGGGACAGAAAGCAAACCAACAGTGAAAAACAACCCATAACTCACTATGTACAAGGGAAAACTTGCTATCTACCTGCTTGGGGAAGGGGCTACCGGGCCTCAGTCATCCAGGTCCTCGTCCTCATCTTCCTCCTCATCCTCCTCCTCCTCCTCCGCAGCCGCCAGGGCCTGCTCCTGAGCAGCCTTGAGGGCCTGCTCCTCCTCCACCGTGGGATCACTAATCTCCATGATCTCCGGGCCGCTGGGGTACTCTTGCTGAATGGGGGCCGGCAGGGCCGGGTTGAAGTTCTCGGGACTGTACTTGTGGCCCCAGCCGATGTAGATGTTCTCAAACTTCCTGGAGGGACAGACCGGAAAATCATCCCTCGAAGGCCCCAGGGCGGACTTTCATTAAGGGTGGGCCCAGCATAGACATAGCAGGGTGAAGTATACCCACTGAGTTTCTCTTCATTTGGTCCTTTTAGTGTTTCCTGAGCATCTACTAAGGGCCAGGCTGCGTCTAGAGCCGCACTGTCCAACAGCATGAATAGCTACCAAGCACCTGAAACATGGCTAGTGTACCCCAAACACTGAATTTCTATATTATTTACTTTTCTAGTTTCACCTGTGATTTCTTCTTCAACCTATTGGTTATTCAGGAGTGTGTTGTTTAATTTCTACGTATCTGTGAATTTCCTTGTTATTATTTCTAATTTTATTCCAGTGTGGTTAGAAAACTTATTTTGTCTGATTAATCCTTTTAAATTAATTGAGACTTGTTTTATGGGCTAGCGTATGGCCTATCTTGGAGAATATTCCATGTGCACTTGAGAGGAATGTGGATTCTGCTGTTGTGGGTGGAGTGGATTTTATTTAATTTTAATTCATTTATATTTAAGCAATAAAACGGATACTCAATTTAGTATTGGAAAATGTCGTGTATGTCTGAAACGGGCACGAGTCTATTTTTGCCATTGTAAATGTTGCAAAATCTAAAGACAAGTCAAGTATTTCTGATGAAAATTTAGTGCCCAGATTGACATGTGCTGTAAATGTAAATTTCACCTCAGATTCCAAAGACTTACTATGAAAAAAAAAATGTAAAATGGTTCATTAATCATTTTTACATTATTGATTTTGTGTTTCAGTGAAAATATTTTGGATATTTGGGGTTAAGTAAAATATACTATTTAAATGAATTTTGCCTGTTTATTTCTACTTCTTGAACATGGCTACTAGAAAATTTTAAATGAAATATGTAGCTTGTATTTTCTTTATGTTGGATGGCGCTGGTCTAGATGTGGGGGCCTAGCCGTGAACAGATTAGACCAGAATCCCTGCCGTGGTGCCTATGCTCCAGAGGCAGGGGGCTGATGATAAAGACAGAAGTGATCAGGCCCGACTGATTTATCTCCCCCCGGAATTTTAACTAAGAAAGAAAGAGGAGTAAATGGGAGAACAGGCAGGGGGCTGAGAGACGGGGAGAGAGGCAGACAGAAGCAGAGGGAGAAAGAGAGAGAGCAGGAGAGGTGTGGGGTGGAGAGTCTGCTCTGGGAACAGTTTGGCTTTGACCTTGCTGTTCCCGAGAAAATTGTTTTTCTCCAGGTCTTCCTCGGAGCCTTCAAACACACTGCTTCCTCAGAAGCCCGCAGCCCCTGCCTGCCCTGGTCCTGTGGTCCAGCACCCAGCTACATCCTCGGGGGCTTGAACTTGCCAGGAAGGGCTCCGCTCCAGCCGGACCCGTGCGACTAGACCCTGCCCAGATCCCGGGGTGAGTCCGAGCACTCGCAGGTGGAGAAGCTCTGGTCGAGAATATGCTTCCGCCTGTTTCCACACCCCGCCTCCCCCCGCCCCCCCACGCACACTTACTTCTTTCTTTCCCCAAAGATTTCAAATCAAGGCTGCTTTTCCCAGAAATCCTTCCTTAATCCCCTCAAGACATGACAGCTATGACTGTCATTTGTCCCTCCACTCTCCCTCTCCCTCCTGGTACTTATCTTAGTTTGTAAGAGGATACTGAGGACGGGGGAAAGAGGGCGAGGGGCAGGGGGAAGAGGGTGAGGGGAGTTATACAATTAACGCCCTAGCTTCCTTTTCCTGCTCCCAGGGCAGGATCCACATCTGCCTTTTCAACAAAGGGCCAGGGCCCAGCATACAGCTGGTAAACAGTGACAGTCAAGTCTTTTATGGAAAAAAAAAAAGTGGATAGACGAATGGATGAATGGAGGGATGGATGGACGGATGACTGGATAGTAGATGAGGGGGTGGGGAGGTGGGGGTGGGTGCAGGGGTGAAGGATGTATGGGTGGAGCTCCCAATTTAGATCTTTTGCTTTCGGAGGGATGTTGGCAAATTAGGATGTGGCCAGAAGAAGGTCATTGGCAAAAGTAGGCATGCCTCTTCCCTATTTCTGAAGTAAATAAAAAATAATTTCCAAGTATGTGGTTAAAGTATCAAGATGACATGAAATCCCACCTCGTCTGTTAATCATGGTAGCGAATACAGAGCAGGTTCATCATTGAGATGGAAAAGGAAAATCTATGAAAAATCGTCATGCCATCTGGTGGACAGAGCTGGTAAGTGCGCCCGCCCCGTGGCCGCAGACGGCGTCCTCTAGTGGCCGAGCAGAAAGGCTGAGATACACACGGTGAGAGAGGCGGGGAGGGTAAGCAGCGCATAGCTGCCTGCCAACCGGAAGATGAAAAGGTGACGTGGGCCTGCAAAGCTTTTGGGAGCAACTGGTGGCGGATCCTGGTGGGGAAGATTTCTGGCTCCTAGAGAGAAGACCCTTCGAACTGGAAGAACTGTCCGGGGGTGCCCAAGGGAAAGAGTTAGCTCCCCTAGAGATGAGACTGTCCGGGTCAGTGCCGCCTCAAAGGGGACTCCTGAGACCGGCCGGCTCCATGACCCGTACAGCAGAAAAGCCTGGGCGGGGCACCCGGAGACCCAGGTCTAAATCCTGCACACGCTGTGCGACGTAACTCTGGGTTAGTTCCTGCCTCTCTCTGATGCCCCATTCTCTCACCCGAGGGGCTCACACTTTTGGTCAGGGATTTCTCATTTTAGCCCCAGCCGCTGGGAGCTGAGTGAGGGGGTCGACCCTGGGAGGGGCTTGCCAATCTCTGCCCACCCTGGTGGGTTGCTCCGCCCAGCCTGGCTCGGGAGGAGTTAGTTATAGGGGCTGCTCCTGCTGGGAGGAACTGGGGGCGGACCTACTTGCCGGTGGCGTAGGCGTAGGCCCCCGGCCACAGATTGGAGCGCACGATAGCCACGGAGTACTGCGGGCAGAGGCTGCAGGACAGGCGGGCGGTCCAGGGTGACATATGCATGATTTCTGCAGGGACACGGGGAGCACCAGAGACGTCAGAGGCTCTGACGCTGGCTCCCCATGTCCTGCACAGACCCATGGAGGCTCCGGGTTCATGGACATCTGGCTCCACTTGCCAACTCTCAGCCTCCCTTTCCTCCTTCCTCCAGGTGCCTAAGGCCTTGGCCTCAGGAAATTCCTGTCCCTTCTTCCAAAATCCAGCTCCATCCCTGCCTCTTCTGGGGAGTACTCCCTAAGTCTCTCTCTCTGTTCCCTCAAGCCCGCGTGGGACTCGAAAGGCCACATCCCACCATCTGGGCCACTGCCACGAGCCAGATACAGCTCAGGAGGTGGACACTTTCCTGTAACCCCATGGGGACACGCTGTCACGATGCGAGAACAGCTGGGGCTCAGAGAGATGACCCCCTCCAGTGCCGCTGCCCCTCCCTTTCTCCCGTCTCCCCCCGAGGTAGCGGTAGGAGGCGAGGAGGACCGTCACCTGCATCTTCCGAGAGCGGCGTCAGCAGCGGGGGCCCGACCTCCTGCTCCACCTCCTCCATCCCCTCATCGGCCTTCTCCTCCTCCTCCCCCAGCTCCTCCTCCTCCTCCATCTTCTGCATAGGGTTCACCCAAGTGCAGCGGCCCTGGAGGTGGGGGAAAGTGGCACCCTTGGGGGACAGAGCCCAGCCTGCACCCTGGGAGGAGGTGGAGGGGCCGGGCAGGACACTGGGGACTGTCCTCAGGGACCCGGGGATGAACAGGAAGACAGGTGTGTGTGTGTGTGTGTGTGTGTGGAAGGGAAGAATGGGCCAAGAGCTGTTGCATCGAGGTGGGGCTTCCCGCCTCCCGCTGGCCATGTGGGCCCCGTCCGTGCATTCATTCATTCGTTCATTCATTCGTCAGATATTTAATGAGTGCCTACTACATACAGGCACTGCCCTAGGTGCTGGGGACACATCCCTGAGGAAAGAGATCCCAAATCTCTGCCCTGTGGAGCTGACATTCGGCAGCCCATATGATCCTTTCTTTGCCCGTCTGTGAAATGGGGGCGTCATGGGTGGTTTGCTCTTTGGATTGCTGTTTGGTTACATGAGATCTCGAAGAGCCGATGAATGTTTTGTTGAAGGAACGGACCTCAGTGAATCGCATATCGCAGACCTCAGTTTCATCACGTATGAGATGGCAATGCTCGCTGGACCGATCTCTAAGGGAGTTATTTGGATTCAAGAAAACCTTGTGGAGTCAGAGAATATTTATTGAATGAAAGAAGGAACGAACGAATGAATGAATAAAAAGTTCCTAGCACGCAGCAGATATTTCCTCGAATGAATACAGAAATATATATAAAGTGCAGACACATCAGGCATTCACTAAGTGCAGGTCCACAGTCTGGCCCACAACTCCAAAACCCAAAAAGCTTTGAAACCCAGAAGTTTTTCGTGAGTCGTTTGGCAGCGCCCCTGGCCTGACTGCTGAGAGGCTATGCACTTTTGCTGCGAAAATAACAACGGCCTTGAATACAGACCGCCACCACAGCCCTGCTTAAAGTGTTGCATGATGTGTGGGATGAGCACTGTCACCTTTTTGAAATCTTAAAAATTCAGAGTTCCAAGATTTATCTGGCCCCAAAGGCTGCTGACAGGGATTGTCAACCAATATCTGTTGAATGAATACATGAGTAAATGAATGAATGAATAAGGAATGGACCAATGCATGAGGAATGAATGAATGAGGAACAAATGAATGAAGAATGGACCAATGAACGAGGAATGGTGAATGAATGAATGACTGAGGAACGGGTGAATGAATGAAGGTTATTTGGCACAAAGGCCAGCAGAGCGCGAGTGCCCGATATTCCTGGGGAGGCACAGCTGAGCCACCTGGTTCTGCGATGGGATGGGGGGCCGGGGTCCCCGGTCCTACCTGCGGCAGGATGTGCTGCGTGTGGTGCACCCAGTTGGCCATGGAGTCCACGAGCTCGAGCACCGGGATGCCCTCGAAGTCGGGGTTCTCCTCATAGGAGTCGCGCCCCGCGCCGCCCTCCTCCTCCTCGTCGCCCTCCTCCTCCCCGAACTGGTAGAAGCCGAGCGGGCTGATGTGCGTGGCGGCCGAGATGCGGGCGATCTGGGCCCGCAGGTAGTTGGCCTCGTTGCCGGGGAAGGGCGGGTAGCTGACGACCGGCGCGTCCAGGTGGCCGGTGAAGAACTTCTTGATCTTGCGCGCCTGCACGATCTGGTTGGGCGTGACATGCGGCAGCCGCGTCCACGGCCAGCCCGGCTCGTTGCACACGAAATACAGGTACTTGTTGGTGCCCATGCGGCTCTCCTCCTTGGGGATGACGGGCGGCGGCTTCCACATCGGCTTGGGGACGATGTCGGAGACCTTCTCCTCGTCCTCCTCGCCCTCCTCCTCCCCGTGCGTGTCTATGACCTCGCCGCCTTCCAACATCTCCTCCACCTCCTCCTCCTCCGCCTCCTCCTCGCCCTCCCGGAACTCCACCTGGGCCACCAGGTAGCTGCGGTTGAGCCCCAGGATCTTGCCCCAGAAGCGGCAGGTGAGGATGGGCTGCTGCTCCACCAGCTGCTTCAGGGCCATGAAGATGCGGAAACTCTCGTCGGAGCTCAGGCCCACGCCCGCCTGTTCGAAGTAGAAAGCTGACTCCATGATGTTGGGCACGGGGGTGTCTGCCTGCAGAGGGCGGGGTGCAGGGCGGGGGTGGGGAGGGGAAGAGAGCTGAAGCCCAGACTCTTCTAGAGCCGGGAGAGCTACCCTACTCTGTAACCCAGCTGCTCAGGTGACCAATTTGCCAGTGAGATGTGGGGGTAGGTCCCTGGGGAGGACAGTCCCTTGATGGAAAAGAAAAGGGGACACCCGAAACTAATATAAAATAATACTGTAATTGAAAAATTTAAAAAATGAAATGAAATTAAAAAAAAAAAGGCAAAACCGCACTAAGAGAAAATCCGTTCTTCTTTCTTCTTTCCCCTTTGTTCCTGCCCGGCATGGGATGTGAGATCCGGAGTTACAGCAGCTATCTTGGGGACATGAGGCAACGCATCCTAATGGTGGTGGAGCCGAAAAAGGGAAATTGCCTGGTTCCCAACGGCATCACTGAGCTGCCTGGCCTCTGCCGGGATTCTTGTTTATTGAGACAAAGAAGCCACTTCTAGTCATATTGTCTGTCACCAGCAGCGAAACACACTCCTAACATACCCGAATCACACAGCAATTTGAGAGAAAATGTAGGTCTTGAACCCAGGAATCACTGATGTTGGGAGGATGGTGGTGATGAATCCTGCCCTCGCTGCCTCCTTTTTCACCGTCTGCTTTATTCAGGAGGATGGGGGTGGGGCAGAGGGAGAGGGGGAGAGAGAGAGGAAGAGAGACATAGAGAGACAGAGAGAGACAGAGACCAAAAGGAAGTGAGAACAAATAAGTCAAGAGCAGAGGAGAGGACACGGGGAGGTTTGGGCCCAGCCGCCCCCACACGCACCCGGCCACAGGCTAGCCTCAACTCTTTCTCATTCCGTCTGTCCAGAAATCTTTATTAAAGACTCAATGGGTGCCAGCCCAGGCTGGGGCAGGCACTGACATATATCAGAGGACAAAAGTGATGAGGACCTCTCTCATGAGGTCATCATGACCCGCTCTTGGCCTTGGCCAGCTTGACTGGGCCAGGAAAACACACGGTCCAAAATGGGGAGATCACCTGCTTTCTTGCCAGAATGTGACATCAGGACAGAGAGAGAGACAACGGGAGACAGAATAACGAACCCCAAAAGATGCCCTAATCCCTGGACCTGTGAATACGCGACCTCACATGGCAAAAGAGACCTGTATGTGTGATTAAGTTGGGGGCTCTTGAGATGGGGAGACGGTCCTGGATTCTCGGGGTGGGTCCAAGGTCATCACGAGTGTCTTCATCAGTGAAAGTGGGAGGCGGGAGAGCCGGGGAAGGTGTCATGACAGAAGCAGAGGTCGGAGTCGGAGAGAGATTTAAAGATGCTACACTGCTGGCTTTGGAGGAGGAGGAAGGAACGCAGGTGGCCCCCCGAAACTGGGAAAGCTGAGGGAACACCTTCCATTCGCAAGGCAGCCCTTGCCAGCACCTTATTTTAGCCCAGTGACCTAGTTTGAACTTCCGATGTCCAGAACTGCAAGATGATACATTATGCTGTCTTAAACCACTACATTTGTGGTAATTTGTTACAGCAGCTATTGGCTAATCCAGAAGCCAACTTCTGCATGTGGCTGAAAGTGAAACATGGAAATGGGAGAAATCCATAAATGGACAGTGGCTGATTCTCCGTACATGAAGAGACGATGGACACCAGTTTGCAGAGAGAAAGAAATAATTGAGGATCGGAGCTGGTTGGCTCGGGTCTAGCTCTTCCCAAGGCCCATCTAAGATAAGTCCCCCAATTCTGGGAAATGCCTTGTATCTTTATGATAAATATAACTTCTCCCCTTTATTTTAGCAAGTTCTGTTATTGGAAACCAAATAATCATGGCTCATATGCCTGTTCATTCTTCTTGACTTGGCATTCCAAGGAAACATATAACAAAGAAAGACATAGAAGCCCCACTTAAGTCGGGTGGAAGAATCGGATCCAAGATGAGTTTCTCATTTAAGGACCGTGGACAGCTTCTGGAAAGTATAATGATCCCCACCAAGCAACTGAAAGCTCGGGGTAATAAAAAGTTTCAAGGTGAACACGTTTTCACCAGTTCTTCTTTATGGCCCTCTGAGTCACTGGTCATCGTCCCAAAGAAGATGAGACTTCTAGAGCTAATACATTTAATCGCTAACTTGTCTTAGGCACACGGAAGGCTATTTGTCTCTTGTTTCAAGTGCACTGAAATAGCATTCGAAGAGTTACATACATTATAAAAAGAGGGTAGAGTATTTAAAGCTATTGTAACAAAGTACCACAGACTGGGTGGCTTAAACAACAGGAATGTATCATCTCCCAGTCCTGGAGGCCGGAGTCCAGATCAAGATGTGAGCAGGGTTGCTTTCTTCTGAGGGTTGTGAGAATCCTTTCCAGGTCTCTCTCCTAGCTTCCTGCAGTTTGCCGACCTCCTTGGTTTGTAGCAGCATCACGTAAATCTCCGCCTTCATGCTCACATGGTGATTCCTGTGTGTGTGTGTGTGTGCGTGTGTCTGCAGCCAAAGTTCTACAAGGTCACCCGTGACACTGGAGGAGGACCCACCCTACTCCAGTATGACCTCATCTTAACTAAGGACATCTGTGATGACCCAATTTCCAAATAAGGTCACTTTCTGAGACCCTGGGGAGTTAGGGCTTCAACATGTGAATTTGGGAGGCGGTGGGGGGGCGGACACAACTCAACCTATAACAGGTAGTTAGTGTGAAAGTGAATGATGGTGCTTAAATTGTACCAGCTGATATAAAAGATTTGGACACAAGCATACTGAGGTTTCTCTTAAAGGTATATACTGCATTCTCTTTGTTGTTGTTGTTGTCATTTGTTTGTTTTGTTTTGTTTTGAAGGCTCTATTTGTGAACAGAGTTGAAATGAATAATTTTTTGCATCTTCTTCTTATGCCTGCTGGGTATACTATTGTTCACAAATGTTTGAGGTCCTACCTGCAGGAAGATTACATATTCCCACCCCCACCTCTAGTTCATTCAGGAGTGGCCATGTCACTTGCTCTGATCATTTGAAATGGCAGCGAAAGGGACACGTGTCACACCCAGGCAGAAGCAACTGTGGAACTGTGGAAGCCTGTACTGTAGAAGCCTGTGTCACAATGGAACCTCCATCAGCCTGGGCTCTCAAGTGGCCGATGAGCAAAGTCTTCTTGCCAACCCTGGATGGGCAGGGAGTGTGAGCGAGAAATAAACCGCATGATTTTAAGCCGCCGAGATTGGGCTGTTTCTTACCTCAGCTTGACGTGGCCCACCCTGACTGAACTCTATAGCAGAGAATTGTTATTTTGAAAGTGATTCTAAGTTTCCCTCAACCTCAAACATGGGGGAAAAAGCTTGTTTGCCTAATTGATGTTGACGTCAGCAGCTGGGGCCGGGGGCAGAGTTAAAACTTAATCCCAGACTCGCCGTCTTGCAGCCAGGAGGGTAAGTAAGGGGATGAGCGTAGAAATCTCTGGATCGTGTGCTTGGCCTATAAGCCAGTGGTCGTCAACCTCGTTCTGGAATCCCCCCATCCACATGGCAACGGGGTGGCCTCACCAACCACGTTTAAGTGATCTCGCTTTGCCCTTCTGACCACTGTTCATACCAGCAAGAGTGGACAACTGCCCTGAAATGACAGATTAGACTCTTTGACTGTCCCCCTGCGGACTGCTTCTCTTGGGTTAGGGGCGGGTTAGGGAAGAGGGGAGTGCCTCTTCGCTGGGAGCCACCTTGCCAGCCCTAGACTGCTTGCAGCCTGACCATCAGGGCTGAGAAAAGCTTCTACCTTGTCTAAGCCACATGTCTTCATTTCTGCGACATCATCTATTCCCTGCCTTAAAGTGGCCTGTGCTGTCCAACAAGTACAGTAAGGTGTGAGTTTTTGGACTGTGATACGATAATACTAAAGTTAGTCTAAAATTATAAACGTGAGAATAATTGGGAACTTAAAAAGAGGCGCAGTGACAGGAAGCCTTATGCTCTCAAATAGCCAGGGCTGCTCAGCAGCGCTGCGCGCAGGGAGCCGGAAGCCCTTCAGAGAGCGAGGCGCAGGTGACAGCATCCAGAAACAGACCTAGTCCGGGAAGGTGCGGATAAACAGCGGGGGCGGCATTTCTAAGCAGGGGGCAAAGGATGGATTTTTCCTGTTGGGAATCATGGCTAGCCATTTGGAAGAAATAGAAAATAAACGAGAGCCTTTCCTCTCGTCAGACAGAAAAATAAATATAAAATGCTGAATCGCTGATTTCTTTTTAGTTTCTTCCTAAAAAAAGTGCACAGGCCACAAACACCCACAGTTGCCCTTCTACAGACCTCACGTTAAGAACTTCAGTCTCCTTGCCCGCCCCAAAACCCTGCAGCTCCAGTTCTAACCGGGCGGAGGCTCTCAAGGAATTGAATTTCAACGGGGCGGAGCCTCAAGAGCCTTGGGGCTCTAAGGGGGCGGCGCCTCTAGGAGCCAAGTATTCTAAGGAGGCGGGTCTTCAGGGACTTGTAGCCAGATGAGGGCGCGACCTGCGGGTGTGGGGAGGAGAGACTGTTGATCTGAAACTTAAAACCATATTCTCAGGTAAAACTGTGGATTCTGCGCCCCCAAGTGCTCATTTCCTTGTCAGATTGTTCTCGCCTTCTCTCGCCATCCCCACCCATTGCGGCCAGAATCCTAGACGCTCAGAAGTGAGCGCAGAAGCTAGCCCAGACCAACGGCATCTGCAGCGAGCAGAGGTCACGGCATGGTTTGGAGGTCACAGTCCTGCCTTCCCGGTCTTGTCTCCGCCACTTCCTAGCTTCTTCACGGCCCCCTGAGCCGGAGCCTTAAAGGGTTGTTTCTGGGTGGAAAAGAGATCACACTCCTAAAGCTCTTAGCAGGGGGCTTAGGAGGCGGCAGAATTATCATAAAGAGAGAGTCCTCGACAAACGTTTCTGGACCGGCGAAAGAATACTTCTCCCGAATTTTAGGCAGTCGTCCAAATTACAAACGGGGAAACTGAGTCTAGGGACTAGGGCAATTCAGGCAGTAAGTTGGGCAGAAAACATCTGCAAAGCTGTTATTTTCGAGAGGGAGGAGTAGGTCCCGCCCCCCCGCCCCCCGTGGAGCACACAGACTGAGGTCCTCCGTGTTTCTGGGGCCTGCCCTGCGCTCCCGCACTTCCAGGCCTCAGCGCCGGCTGTCCCCGAGCCTGGGTCGCCGCTCACCTGCCACGCCCCTCCTCTCGGCTCACTCACCACCTCCTCCTCCATCTCCTGCTCGCCCTCGCCGCTGCCGCTGCCGCCCCCCCGGACGAACAGGGCCTTCTGCCTCTCGGCCATCTCGTAGGTGGGCTGCATCTCCGGGTCGTCCCGCAGCGTGTCCAGTTTGGGGTGGAACCACTCCATCTGCGTGGTGCGGTTCAGCGACTCCAGGATGGACAAGGGGTCCTCCGGCCGCTGGTTCAGGATTTTGGTCAGCAGGTTCACCAGGTGCTCGTACCTGCCTCGCGAGGGAGGGAGTGGGAGGCGGGAGACATCACTGGCCCAGCTCGCAGAGGAGATAAATGGTCCCCACCCTGGAGGAGCTGACATTCTGATGATGGTTAACAGACATTAACCAAATATACAAAATACAGAGAGTGTCAGGGGCGATCATTTCTACGGAGACAAATAAATCAGGGAATGGGGACTGGGAACGCCAGAGAGAGGAGATGGTTTGCCATTTTCAAATAGGGAAGCCTGGGAAGGCCTCTCCACGGCGACATTTAGGCCGAGATCTGCATGAAATCGGGGGGCAAGCCATGCAGATATTGGGGGAAGAGTGTTTCAGGCAGAGGGAGCAGCAGGTGCATAAGCCTCAGCCATTTTATGAGTCGACCATAATCTTGATACCGAAAGTCAAGGAAACTGGGAGAAAAATTTCACGCCAATCTCATTCGGAAACATAGATGCTGAAATCCTAAGCCAAACGCTAGCAAATAGCATCCGGCACTTTCTCAAAAGGATGACACGCCATGATTAAATTGGGCTCATGACGGGAATGCGAGACTGGGCTGATATTAGAAAAAACAGAAAAAAATGATTCGTCATGTTAATCCGTTATGGAGAAATGAAAGATCGTCTCAAGAAGTGTGGAGAAATTGTCTGATAACATTCAAAACCTATTCGTGATTTTTAAAAACCTAGCAAACCAGGAATAGAAGGTAATTTTTTTTTTATAAGGGTAGCTACGAGCACCCTACAGCACACAACAAACGTAATGGTGAAAGACTAAATAGTTTCCGCGGTTGGGATGTTGGGAAGGAGGAGGCCTTTCACGACTTCTGTTTCATACTGCACTGGAGGTCTCAGCCAATGCAATCTGACATGAAAAAGAAAGGTAAAAGCATTGAAGGGAACAAGCCAAAATGTCATGGTTTGCAGATGACGTGACGGGGAAGGATGTGCAAAGGCCTCGAGCTGAGGGTGTGCCTGGCAGGTTGGAGGAACACCGAGGAGCTCAGTGTGGCTGGAGTTGAGTGCGGGAGAGGGGTTGTGGGCAGAGAGGGGGGCCGGAGCGCTAACAGTGTGGTAACGGCTTCCATTCACCCAAGTCGGATCCTATGCTGGGCCCTTGAGAGCAATGTTGAATTCTCGCCGCAATCATCTGAGGGACAGTTATGATCCTCACTCTCCAGATGAGAAAACAGGCTTAGAAAAGTTGAGATCATGAGGCCGCACAGAGGTAGGAGAACCAGGATTTGAAACCAGGTTAGTCTGATTTCAAAGCATGTATTTCTAACTGCCTGTGGTGTGGAAACCCTTTGGCAATAGTTTTGAGAGTGATGGAGGACTATTGTTGAATTGGGAAGGGTTAAGGCGAGGTCAGAATTCGGCCAGGGCTTTTGAATTGGGGACCTTGAAGTCCCTGAGGGCTGGGAACTGCTGAGGAAGAGCTAGTGGTTAATTTTGACTAGACTCTAGGAGGTGAAGTTTGGAGCAAGCAAGGACTGAACTAGATAGGGCTTTGAAGGCTGTTGTGGGGAGCATGAACCTTCCGAGGGCACTGGGGAGCCACGGCAGGCTCGGAGCAGGGAGGGAAGGGGTCAGCTGTGCACTTTAGCAAGACCTGCTATGTCTCCAACCTCATCTCCTCTAACTCTTCCTCCTCCTCTCTGGACACCAGCGCCACCAACCTCCTTGCTGTTCCTAGCACGACAAGACTAAAAAAGCCTTTAAATGTGCTGTGTCCTATACCTGGATCACTCCTCCCCCAGTTACCTGCGAGGGGCTCTTCCTCGCCTCCTTCAGGCCTCAGAGGCCTTCTCTGACCTCACACTCCCTAACCCCCTTACCCTGCCTTATTTTTTGCCTTAGTTTTCATCTTATCATTTATTTATTGTTCATTCTCTCACTAGAATATAAGCCTCATTAGGTTGTAATGGAGGGGGCACTGAGAGGTGTATCATGGCTGCAGCTAAGTGGCCTTGGCAGTGACTTCCTCGAGGGGGAAAGTTGAGTGGATAACAGAGCCACAGGAGCCAAATTGCTTGGGCTGGGTCCCTGGCTCTGCCACAATGCTAGCTGTGTTATCTTGCCAAGGGGCCTGATTTCTCTGGATCAGTTTCCTCCTCGGCAAAACAGGGACAGTAGATGTGCTAATGTCAGCTGTAAGAACTAGAAGTTAATGTGCAAAGGGCTGGTACGGTGTCTGGTAAGCAAATGTTATTTCAGTAGTCAGCTATCGTTAGTATTTATTCCCTGACTGCCAGTCTGAGTTAGAAGCCTCCAGAGCAGCCGCTGGTTCTCCACGATGGGTGATCCCCTGACTGAGGAGACCCTAGAGCCTGAGGCAGGGTCTCGGCCGGGGCCTCTGCCTGCCTGTGTCCCACACCCTCCCCACTCCCGGGCCCCCTCTCACAGGCTGAGTTCGCAGTTGACGCTGGTCTGCAGAAGGTAGGCCTTGGCGTTTTGCACGGCCAGCTCCCGAGGCTCCGGCTCCTGTACCTCTGTACCGAAGGGCATGAAGTCCAGCTCGGAGGGCGAGAACTGGGAGGCAGGGTCGTCTCTCACGTAGGGCCCGTGCTGGGTGTCCGGGATGAACTGCAGGTCTTCTCGCGTGTACATGCTGAACTGGTCTAGGAAGTCAGGCTGGGGCTCCGGGTAGGCCGACTCCAGTGGCTGGAAGAGGTCGCCTTGGTCCTGCTGGAGCTGCTGCAGCATGAGGCCGGCATCGTGGGTGGCCTGCAGCCCGACTTCATCCAGGTAAGTGTACTGCTGGAGCTCGGAGTGAAAGGCCGTGTGCACGGCCGTGTGCTCCATGCCGCCCAACTGGGGGGCCTCCGCCTGGAACATCATGTAGTCCTCGGGCTGGGTTAGGCCTGCCCCTTGTGGCACGCCCCACAGGTTGGTCTGGTTCGCCGGCATCTCCTGATTGCTCCGCAGGTTCTGAGTGTCAACCACGGGCAGCACCTCCTCGGGGACCAGGGGCTGGGGCTGAGACTGGGCCTGGCTGCGCCTCCGCTCGGAGGCCGGGGAACTCCTCCGCCTCGACGACTGCGGGTAAGGCGGCTCAGGGTCGGACGGCGGGTCCCCCATGGTCCAGAGAAGGTCGCCGACTTCTAGGAGGAAGGCTTGCAGACAGGCAGGCCAGTCGCCCGCCCACACCCCTCCAGGAGCCCCTCCGCGGGCGGCGCCGGTTTCCACGGAGCGAGGGGCGGGCCGTTACCAGGTGAGGGCTCGCGGGGACGCCCCGGCCAAGCCGCGGGTTCCGCGCAGGCGCAGCCCCTCGGCCGAGGCCCCTCGCCCCGCAGCCGGCTCCCGGGCGCGCCTGCTGGACGCCGCGCAGTCCCGGGCGCGTACGCCGGGACGAGAGACTGCACCGCCGCTCCTGACTCGAGATGTTTGTTTTTTTATTTTTTTTTTTTAAAGGCAAAGCACCGCCCCAACCTCCCTGTCTCACTCCCCTTCCCCACCAAGCCCCGTCAGCTGTTCCCCTTGGTCTCCGGTTCCCCGGCTTCCTCGGCGGCGACGGGGCTGGGGGTCTTCGAAGCGTCTTCTCCGGCAGGGGTGAGAGTCTGGGGGCTCCGCTCCTCCTTTGAAGCCAACCCGCCTGCTGCTGCCTCCTGGTGACAGAATGGGGAGCGGGTCAAAGACAGCTGGTCCCACCTCCAAGCTGTCGGCGGGGCCGTACCCTCCCCGCCCCCCATCTTGGGCACGGCGCACGCACTTCATCCCGGAGCCCTGCTTTTTCTTCCTTTGCTGCTCTGACGTTGTCATCCCTACCTTAGGTAGGGGCCCCTCAAGACTGGAGTCCAGCAGTGCAGCTTCGGTGAGCCCCGAGTCGTCGTCCACGCTGATGAAGATGGCCGGGGTCTCACACTCAGGCCCCTCCTCCCGGAAATCTATGGCTTCCTCCGGCTGGGGAGGGCCTGGCCTGGCCGAGGAAGAGGACGAGGAGGAAGAGGAGGGGGCTCCCACACCCCCAGGCTTCAGTTTCTGTTCCTCCTCCAGCTGCCGCTTTAAGGCCTTCTCCTGGGCCAGCCGTAGGCCGATGAGGTCTTGAGGGGGTCGGGGAGCGGGGGCCGGTGCCAGGGCCAGGGGCTCCAGGTCGTCCTGGGGGTGGGGGGGGAGCACACAGAAGATCAGCGACAGGTGGGGGCTAGGACCCAGGCTGCTCGGGGGATGGTGGGAAAGAAGAGACAGCGACCACCCTGAGGCACACAGCAGGATGGGCACAGGGAGTAAGGGGCGACTGTCCCCTCTACCCCCACCCCTTTCAGCAGGAGCCTCCTCAGAGAGACAGAGGTGGCTGGGGTGGGGGAGACAGGGGCTGCGGACCCTCACCTCTTCCAGAGGCCCTGCAGGTGCTTCCTTGGCCTCTGGCTCCTGCTTGCCGCTGGCCTCCAGGATGGTCATGATGGAATTGGGGATGTGTGCTTGCTAGGGGAAGAGCAGGATGGGGGCGCTGTGGAGAGCTCTGACCCAGAGACCCCTCATTGACACCCCAGATCCCCGGTCCCTGACCCTCCAGAGCCCTCGGCCTTCTGTGGCAGTGCGGGGCTCCCCTCTGCCCACCCCCTCCAGCCTCCCAGTGCTGGTCCCATGGGGCCACCCAACCTCCACCCTGGGGTACCTGGTGGGGGGTGAAGGAGCGGACGTGGGCCAGCAGGGGCTCCCGGAGCTCTGGGCACTTGTCGAAGACGGCACCCAGCTGCTGGGGTGGCAGCTGCAGGATGACCTGGAAGCTCTGGGGCTTGGTGCGCTGACAGCACTTGATGAAGCCCTCCCACACCTTGGGGTACTTCCACACCTGGACGGGGCAGGGAGGGAGTGGGCGTGAGAGGCCACACAGTGGCCACCCCAGAAACTGGGAGGACCTTGCCAAGATGGGGCTCCTCTGGGGCTCCAATTCCTACCAACAGATTGCTCTGGGCCACACAGAGCCCTGCACCCCCTGCCTCTCTCTTCCAGGTCCCAAGCAGCTGGGACCCGAGGCCAACTTGGGAAAAAGGGAGAAAAAAACAGAGTGGCCCTTTCACATTAGGCTCCCTGGGCCAAGCCCCAGGCCAAGTGCTTTGTGAGTGCGGTCTCGGTTCTCACACCAGCCTCCAGAGGGCGACATTAACCCTGCTAAACAGATGAGGCCCAGCGAAGTGCAGGGACTTGTCCAGGGTCACGGAGGAACCAAGAGGCAGAACCAAGATTTGAACACAGGTCTGTCTGAATCTGCATTTAATCTCTAAGCTAGACATGGCAAAGTGGCACCCGGTGGGCTGAATCCAGCCTGTTTCATCGTGGTATTCCCCAAACCCGAATTCCAGCTTCTTTTGAAAACCGGACCACTTTTAAGTTCTAGGATACCTCCTTGCCTGGGTGCACAGTGGTGGGGGGCAAGGGGCAGCCATGCCCCTCCTGGGATGCACACCCCCTAGAGTCTACCACCGGCGCTCACAACCCATCTGCCCTCACCGATCGTGTGGCCACCCTGTGGCTGAGTTAGACTTTGGAGCACTCCTCTGTCTCCGCCAGGGGCAGGGCAGAGGGGCTGGCGGTCTCCGTGGGGCTCACTCTGCTCATCCTGGCTCCCTGTGGGGGTGGGGTGGGGCAGACAGGCTGGAAAAGCCTGGGGTTGGGCCTCAAACCTATCTTCAGTGTGTCCCTCTGGGTCAGTGCGCTGCCTGGAGGACTGGACGGCCGGGGCGGGTTACCTGCTTCATGATGAGGCGGGACAGGATGTTCATGACGAAGCCCCCCAGGCGGGGGTACATGGTCAGGGACTGGATGACGGTCCTCATGAGCAGCATGGGCAGGGGACTCTGCTCCATCAGCTGCTGCATCACCACGGCCAGCACCTCCGACGTGTACACGTTCCGCTCCGCAAAGCACAGGTTGGTGGCTGCGAGGAGGCGGAGAGTGGGCCTGTCCTTGCCCAGCTGCCCCGGAGGTGGGCGCCCCCTCCCCGAGAGCCGCAGCCCCACTGCCTGCCCGCGTGACGAGACCCAGCCCTGACTTGCCGAAGCTCCGGGCAAGAGAAGACCCTCTGCCTGGTAGGTCTCCTGGGGGACAATGGCCTGGTCCCCGGTCCAAGGGAGAAGACATGGCCAGCTCCAGGAAGCCCCACACTGGGCAGGGGGCACACCTTGGCCCTTTCTCTTTGTGGACAACCCTCGGAAAGATATGTTGCCAACCCCTGGGGACCCATTCTGGCTTGACTGGGGCACCACGACGCCTCCAATCCTACTGGAGAGGGAAGGCAGCGTTGAATTCCAGCCACACACCCGTAGGGGACAGGAGAGATGGCCCTCCACCAGCGGGATGGTCAAGGGACTGCCCGCTCCCAACTCTGACCAGGGCACAAGAGCCTGTGCTGCTGCTACAGTTTCCCCGGCCTAGGGTTACATGGGGGGAGTCCACAGAGCCCGAAGGCGGGGCAAGGGGAGGGGGAAGCCTGGGCATGCGGAGCCAGGAAGGGCCCAAGGGGCTGGCACAGCACCAGAGCCCACCAAAGCCTTGGCGTCTGTTCCCTCAGGGGTGGGTTATGGTAC
The DNA here is from genome assembly GCF_902729225.1 of Pteropus medius. Lineage (NCBI taxonomy): Eukaryota > Metazoa > Chordata > Mammalia > Chiroptera > Pteropodidae > Pteropus > Pteropus medius. The sequence continues at coordinate 1,653,254 of NW_024342475.1, forward strand.
CCCAAAATCAGTGGGACAGGCGGTGCTCCGATCCACTGTGCTAATGGGGGAGACCCCAGGAACTGCCTCTGAACCCTTTCTCCCCCAAACACCACTTGCCATGTGAGTCTGTCAACCAGGAAGTCTTTATTGAGCCAGAAGAGAGACCCCCAATCCTTGAGAGGCTAATGGAGAACAGAAGTGGGTGCCTATAAGGAATTGGGGGGGGTCCTATCAGGGAAAGAGGGAGGATGAAGGCATTACAGGCAGACAGGCAGGGAGGAGGCTGGACAGGGAGCAGGGTGGGTTTGTAGGCCAAAGGGGCATAGGAGCATGTAGAAGGTGAAGAAAGTGCCAGAGAGGACCTGCCAGAAACCGAGGAAGCACCTCCTTCTCACTTCCGGGTAGTCGGGGCGTCGCTGGCTGCCTACTCCTACAGCCTGCAGAATCGACTCCCCTCCCCACGCAGCTCGGCCCTAGCCTCCTCCTGGGACTCTCCCCTACACACAGCTGAGGGGTCTTGTGAAAGCTCGGCCTGACCCTGCACCTCCCAGAGCCCTCGAGATCAAGTCCAAACTACACCTGTGGGTGGGGCCCAGGCATGGTCTCCCCAAGGGCTACAGGCCACGCAAGCACCTCGGCCTCTGCCACCGCTCTTCCTTTCTCTGCAATCATCTTCTCTGCTATCTCGCCCCTAATTATCTATGGTCTCAGCCCAGCTGTCCCCTCTGGGCTCCCCGTCCCAGCCCTGCTCACTCCGGGCTGTTACCGAGCCTCAGGAAGGCAGGCCCGGCACAGGGCTGTGCAGACGTGCTCGGTGACGTAACTGCGAGAACAGACCACTGAGGGCGGGTCTAGTCACAGACTCAGAGGAAGAAGCTGGTCTAAGGGGGGAGTGGACGGCTGACGCCATCAGGCACTGTGGATTCCGACAGCGCACAAAACAGGACCAGACTTGGGCTCCGGAGCTCAGTCAAGGGGGGTCACTAGTGCGACCCGGCAGCACGAGTGCCTGAGCAGAGGGACGCGCCCTGGGAGCAGCTAGCCTGGGTGCTGGGGGACCAGCTGGTGGCTGCCGAGGGCGCAGCCGCTAGAGGCTGAGTGGGGACCTGGGCTTTGCAAGGAGAAGCAGGTGGGGTTCTTACGGCCAGGCCGGGCCTTGCCGACATCTCCAGGGGCCTGGCTCCTGGCCGCCTGTGTGACCTGCACAAGGCCCTTTCTCTCCCTGGGCCTCGGTTCCCCCGTGTAAGAGCAGAACCTAAACCTGGGTCTGTGAATGGATTCAATCGGGTGGTGGGTGCGAATCCGCGAACTGTACACACTGTGGCAGTGTGCCGTTGCTGGGGGCGAGCCCACGATGCTCCCGAGATCAAGGGGGCCAGGAGCGTAAGAAGCCCACTCCCGGACTGCGGCTTCCCGACCCTGCCCGCCTACCGCTGCTCCACTAGAGGCCTCGTTCCTCCTCACGTGCAGCGTGGGCTTACGTTTTCCTAAGTTCCTCTCGTGACCTAAGTTTCTGAGAGAACGTGCTGGGGAAGCCTAGGACATACGTCACTGAAGAAGCCTGGAAACCCGCACCCCGCTCTTAGAAGAGAGAGGAGGATCAGAGGACAGTGTCTTCTGAGTAGAGCATGCGACAGTGAGGGCGCCTGCCCCCACGGGACAGCATGGCTTCTGGCCCGGAAACCTCTTTCGCGGAGAGAGTGGGGTGCCGAGAGGCCGAGGGAGCGGTCCTCCTGGGAGACGTGGAACTCGCAGAGCCAGGACTCCCACTGGGGCCTACGCCACCTTAGGTTCTGTGTGGCCCGAGCAAGCTACCTCTCTGGAAGCACCACGTCCTCGTCTATGTGGAGGGCGGCATACTTACCAGGCAACAAACGGGAGCTGCGGCTCGGCAGGCCGGCCTGCGGGGCACTGAGGAGGGCCTGGCTCGAAGCAAGGGCTCAGGGACAGCAGCTACCATGCAACCGACTGCGGAGAGCCTGCCCGTTTGTCACCCCGCCATGCTCTCCTGCCCG
>NW_024342475.1:1655280-1693695 GCF_902729225.1 Pteropus medius
TTGTCACCCCCCCATGCTTTCCTGCCCGTGTGTCATCGCCCCTGCGCTCTCCTGCCACAACTTGAGCCCAGACTGGACTCAGCTTCTACTCCTGGGCCGCCTCGGCCCGGTGCCCACCCTCTGCTCTGCCGGCCGTGTCACCACCCCCTCCTGACCAGACACACGCTAGGCCCTGGGCTCTGCTTCCTTCGCTCCTTGGGCTGCAGCTGGGGAGGAATGGGATCCCCAACCTTCCTGGGGGCAACTCTGTGCCAGTGCATAGCAGGTGCATCGGTTCCTTAGGTGGAGGGAGGAAGGACAGATGGAAAGGGGGAAGGAGACAGGGAAAGAGCCAAGGGAGGGCGTCGCAGCTCTGACAGGGGCTAAGGTGGCATGATCTCTGACTCGGCAGGTTCCAGCAGGGGCGTGTGGGTGCCTGAGCTTCTTTCCGCCCGCTTGAGGCCAGGCTGCTGAAGGGGGGGGGGGAGAGGGGACCGCCTCACCTTTGATGATGGGCTTCATGTCACACTTCACCCGGTCGATGTTGTGCAATGCCTGATGAAGCTCTCAGGGGTTCAGGGGGGACAAGGCTGGGTTCCAGCACCCCTGCCTGCCTGCAGTGGGGGAGAGGGGGGTACGAGGAGAAGACAGCACGGACGCCCACGTGAGGAGACAGTCTGAGTCCCCAGGCGGAGGGAGCAGTGAAGACGAGGTGCCCTCTGCTTCAACGGGACTGGGGGACAGAGGCTGGAGCGGGGGAAGGAAGAGCCTGGGCTGCGAGGAGGGGTGGGGTGGGGCAGCAGCTGGGGCGCCGCCCCCTCCAGAACCCCCCTCACGTTTGGGCCTCGCTCCGCTCTCCTTTCCCGGCTGGGCCCCACCATCGTCGGGGGACACGAGTGTGGTTTGGCGGCTTCCCCTGCAGCGGGCTGTGCTGCAGCCGTGAAGGCGGGCCCGGAAGGAGTGCGTGCGGTCCACAGCAGACACGCCCAGGCACTGGCTGGCCAGGCCGGGCTGGCCGGGCAACGGCCTTGTAGCTGTGTTGGGACTGAAGGCTGCAGGCGCCGTTTTGAGGGTCCCAGACAAGGCTGTGTGCTTTAAATGACCAAGCTATGTGGAACAGCCTCCAATTCCCTGCCTAGCTCCAGCCCCTGAGCTGAGGGCTGAGGAATCTATGCTACACCCACGGTGAAAGTTTCAGTTTGCTTTCCTCTGACCATTTCAAACAGAATGCCCGTTGCCCGCAGCGCGAGGGATGCAGGCAGGAGCTGAGAAGGGGCAGGAGTGGAGCCCAGGCCCAGGACAGACTGCAAGTAGTTGGGTCCCAGAAGGGGCGACACTATGATGGAGTCAGACCCCGGCTCCATAATTCCATCCCTGCCGTGGATGAAAACATCACGCAAATGTCACAGGAGAGAGGCCTGGGAGCTTTGGAACACGTCCGGGCATCGCCGAGTCTGGATGGTAGCCCCAGGGAGCAGGATAAGCCCCTTTCTCCCTAAAGGTGGCATCGCAGCCTCCCCCGGCATTCCGTATGGCACCTGTGGGACCCCCTCCTCCTGCCCAAGCACCATAAGTAGGGACTCCTGGGGGCTGGGGTGCAGGGAGCCACAGGGAGGAAAACAAGGCCAGGCTGGGCGGGCGCTGCTGGGGGGCGCGCATCACCTACCGTGCTGCGTGCCCAGGAGGCGGTTGAAGACCTCCTTCACCACGATGGGGTTGAGCTTGATGAGCTTCGGCAGGGCCTGGATCACCTCTTTCTACGGGGGAAGGGCAGGGAGGGCAGGCCGGATGTGCCCTTTCCCCCGAGACAAGCCACCCCAGGGCCCCATCGGGTGCTTTCCTCCCCCCACACCCCCGGTCCCTCGGCGCTGGGCTTTCTCCCCAGCTCTCCGGGCCTGGCTCAGCCCCAGCCTCGTCACGCCCCTTTTGTGTCACTCCTTCCCTGGGCCAGTTCGCTGATTCCCCCGGAAAAGGGAGTATCATTGACCCCGCTTTACACACAAGATGGAGGCTCGCCCAAGGTGATGGGGTGGCAGGGGATCACTGTGATCCTCACTTGACCGAGAAGGAAACCGAGGCTGAGAGGGGAGTGGCTTGCTTACGGTCACAGGACAAGGCTGACTGGAGAGTGACCCCCAATCTGACAAGCTCCGGAATGTGCCCACAGAGGATCTGACATGGCTACTTGGGTGCTCGCCACCTCCTGGTCCCTGCCCTGCCAAGTCCTCATCAGTGGGGACATCCGGGCACCCAGTTCCATACCTTCTCCAGCCCATTGAGCACAGGGATGAGGAAGCGGACGTCTGGCAGGCGCTTGTGGTAGAGATCCCGGACCCGCTTCACCAGCTCTGGGGAGGGCGGGACTGCAGGCAGGGTAAGGGGCACCGGTGTTGGTGGCAGTGGGATGAGGGTGGGCACCGAGAGGGGGGAGAGGTGGCGGTGGGTGGGAGCGAAGGGGTGGGACACTTCCATTTCAGAGTAGGAAACCTTTGTTCTAGGTCTCAAGTTCACTTAGCCATACACTGTTCCAGAAAGGGAAACTGAGGCCCCAGGATGGGGAGAGACCCACAAGAGGCCCAACCATCTGGGAACCCAGCAGCTCTGATCCCCAGATTCTGGGAAGGGGAAGTGGAGAAGGAAAGGAATGAGAGGTGGGGCAGGGGGACACCTTTATCTGTGAGGCTGTGCAGACATCTCGTGACCAGTGTCTCTGCTCCCTTGGGACAGTTTTCCACCAGGAGCAGCAGCTCCGGTGAGTTCATGCCCATTCCTCGGATCTAGAGGTAGAGAGAGAAGGGTGACACAGAAGGGCCAGGGAAGGGGCTGGGCAATGAGGGGAGGACACGGGGAACCAGGCTGGGCACTCAGGGAGGCCCAAGTGTCAAGGGCAGGATGGCTGTGGGGATGCTGGGACTCTGGGATAAAAACTGGTGACAGAGAGTAGATCTTAAAAGTTCTCACCGCTAGAAAAAGAAATTCTAATTATATGAGGTGATGGATGTTAACTTACTGTAATTATTTCAAAATATATACATGTTATCACTTCATTTATGCTGTCTGTCTAAAAACTAATACAATGTCACATGTCAACTCCACTGGGGGAAATCTGGGGAAGGTGGGGGAGGGGGAGGGCAGAAGTGTCCCGTCTCCCACTCAGTCTCCGAGCGACAGACTTAGCGCGGCGCCCAGGCCTCCGTCAGTGCTGGCCTCCTGGGCGGCAGGCCGTGCCTTTTGTCATCTCTGACCTAACCTGACCTTTAATGCCCGACCTGTCCTTCGATTCCTGGAAGATTTCTCTGGCTTCCAAAGGCATCAGCGAAAGCTGCCCACCCCCTCCCATGACTGCCAGGGCCCAGCTTGGCCACCTGCTCAGGTCAGGGCTTGGCCTGCGGCTGCTCTGCAGCCTGCCGCTGTGAGCACCCAGCACAGGGGGCCGAGCGCCACGCTTCGAGGGGTCGCCTTCCTCTGCCCAATAAACACTTCAAATCGTGAGTGCAACTGACAAGTCTGACCCCGGGGAGCCCACACCGTGAACTCACGGTGAAGATGGGGAGAAGATTCTGCTTCCTCACCACGAGCCTGTTAGCCCCGTTACAGGGAAGGACACGGCTGAGCCGGCGGCAGGTGTGTGGGAACTAACCACCATACTCCCTTTTGATCATGTGGAAATGTTTCATAATAAAGTCACGGGCAGAGACAAGAAAGTGGTTTCAAATCCAGCTGCGAATCAACAGGACAGATGTCCTGGATTTCAGATGCCAGTCTGCAACTGAGTTGCTTCTCTGGTGGGTGACGCTGTGGCTCCAGAGGTTCCCGTCAGCCAGACAGGAGAAACCCAGCTCAGAAATGATACCAGTGACACAGATATTCTCACAGGATCCCTACGACAAGCTTGGTAGACTGAATCATTCCCCCCATTTTTATGGAAGAGGTGTAAGTTCTCACAGTGAGAAAGGAAGAGGCAGAAAATGAACCTAGGTCTGCCAACTCCAGGCTCTTAACTGTGGGGCCACCCTGTACTCTAATGAGCAGATGGACGCATGTGCAGACCACCCACAGACTACAGGGCCACTTGGCCTGGGGTGACAAGCCTTAGTGCTTAGCTCACGTCAAGGTGGAGATTCCGGGGGAAGAGCTGGAGTTGGGGCTCAGGGGCCTCACCGGCTGTTCGATGACCCTCAGCACCGTCCGCTTGATGTCAGCGATGGCCTCAGTGTACACGGCTGCCAGCTCATGGATCAGCTTGTGGTTCTGCGGCAGGAGGGCCAGGTAGAGGTACAGGCACTGCTTTACTGTCTCCTCGGTCCAGGGCGCTGCCACCTCTGACAAGGCAGGGGGTGGGGATCAGGCTGGCCCCAGCCCCCACCAACTCCTTCTCACCCCCAGTGTGTCCCTTCTTGGAGGATGGACACAGAAGGGGGCTGACCATGGAAGCAAACTGTCCTAGGACAGGAAGCCAGTCATCAGGGAAGTGGGGTGGGACCAGGACTGCTCCCCTTTAGAAGCCTCAGCACCGAGCTCCCACCGCACCTCTGACCACGACCCCACAAAGCAGCCAGAGGGATCTTTCTCAGGCTCAGCACTCCCATGGCTGCCCCGTGCCTTCAGGATAAATCCCCAGCTCCTCACCGTGCTCCACCTGCCAGGCCCGGTCTGGGGAGCCCTTAACCTGGGCCTCTCTGTGCACTGGTGACACCCCAACACTGAGTCCTCCTGGGGCTCCCCTCGGAGCCTGTGCACGTGCGGCTCCCTTGCCTACAGCGCTGCTGCTCGACTCCTCTTTGGTGCTTCCCCCGCCCCCGGGGCTCGCGGGGAAGCACCCCCAGCACCCAGGCTGTGCCCGGGCTCCCGGACTCCCAGACAGCCGTGATTCCTTCCACGCCTGAACTTCCAATTTAACGGTCCCTTCTCTTGGGACCCAGATCTCCCCATATATAATTCTGGGGGGCCAGGGCTCTGCGGAGGGAACAGGCCCGTGACGGTCCTGCCTGGCCCTTCCTGGAGCCCCACCAGAGGCCCGCTCTCCTTGTCCTCCAGCTCAGCCTAACTGTCCCCTCCACCGGGGCGCTCTCCCTGGTTCCGCTGAACCGGGTCAGCTGGTTCTGGTTGCTACTGTCTGGCTGCAGGCTTCCCCAGCCGGCTGGGCAGGGCTCGCTCGGCTTTCATCCAGCTCTGCTCCCAGGGTCCGCCCAGAGCCTAGGCCACAGCAGGTCCCCAACGTGCATCTGACAACTCTGCACCACACCTGTGTCCTTGTCAGCTCCAAACAGCACTGACGGCGGGTTGGGGTGGACCAAAAGCTGCAGGTAGTTGAGGGCGAACTTCTCCACGTATTCCCGCAGCTGCTCCTTCTCGTACATGCGCTTGATGAACAGCAGGGCCTGGGAGCGCACCTGGGGAGAGCAGTGGCAAGATGGTGGCGGGGGCGGCCGCTCTGCGCTTGGCAGCACCGTGTGACTGAGCGCAAGCTTGAGAACGGCCGGCCGGCTGAGTCACCTGTGCCCAGGCCGGTGGCCGGCCCGGGAGGGGCTCCCTGGCCCAGCTCGGGGCCCCGCATCACCTCCCCGCCTATCTGCTCAGCCCCCCTCGCACCGGCTTTGCCTTGCTCGCTGCGCTCCAACCCAGCTCTCCTCACTTCCTCAGAAGTGACAGCGCCCTCCCTGGCTTTGAGACTTGGCACAAAAGGTTCCCACTGCCTGGAATGCCTGTCACTAGCTATGTCCCTATGTCCCGGTTCACTCAGACAATCCCTGCTGGGAACCGTGAAGACAGCGGCTGGTCCTGGGCACTGCACTGTCCCCGGTGGCACCACAGGGCGGCGCTCGAGTACGCGGTAGGGTCTGCTGAACACACGACACTGGGAAGGGAGCTGGAGAAAGGCTGGAGCAGGGCCGTTCAGGGACCTCTCGCCCCACGTGGGCCCACACCTCCTCCTCCTCCTCCGGAAGCCCGCCTCAGCCCCCTCTGCTGCCCACCCGCCATCGCCATCGGTCGGCTCGGGCCCCTCCCCAGGGCTCCCAGCACGAGCGCGACTCCACTCGCCACGCTGTTCCTCTCCTGGTCAGCGTCGCCCAGGTCCCCACACAGCCCCGGGCCTTAAGCAGGGCTCACTGCCACGGGTGGGAGAAGGAAATGGGACCGCCCTCCCCGGGAGGGTGTGTACATGTGCATGGTCTAAGCAGCTTCGTGACGTCATAAATGGAAAAGCAACCACCACCCAAACACTGCTGCGGGAAGGCCAGCTCCCAAGGGAGCGTGGGACCGGCTGGGCTGGTGACTCGGGACAGGGGAGGGGCTGAGCGTGGCCCAGCACAGCACGGCAGGACGGTGGGGAGTCACCTTGTCCTTCTCGTGGGAGCTGAGGTCTAGCAGCACGTGCAGGTACTGGAACTGGCGGGATGGGCGCTTGAAGATCAGGTCTCGAAGGGTGGACATGCCCAGGTAGGTGCGGCTCTGTGGCGGGGGGAGGGGACCGGAGCTTAACCCACTGCAGTGGGCCGCAGGGACGGCGCCCTGGCTTCGCTCGCATAGGCTACTGCCCCTGCAGAACCCCTTCCACGAGGTCTAGGCTCCGTGCCCCTCGGACCTGCCACAGGCTGTGGCGAGCGGGGCTTCGCCTGCACCTCGATGCTGGGGACAGAGGGAGATCTGCCACCTGCCTGCCCTCACCTCGTCCTCGCAGTACTTGCGGATCACCTCCAGGGCACTCTCGGTGATCAGCGGCGCCTCCAGCACCACCTTGGTGAAGATTCTGCCAGAGGGGGAGGGACAGGGAAAACCTGCTGAGTGGCCACCCGGCCTCCCGGTCCTGTGGAATCGCAGAGCGCAGAGCTGGCAGGACCCTCCTCCCAGACAGCGCTCCACTCCCGGTCACGGAGCCTGCACAGAGCAGAGCTGCCAGCTGGGGGACACGGGAACAGATGCCGCCTCTCTGAAACTGCTTCTCCCGTCAACTGGGGACCCCTACTTTTACTCATTTAACACAGCAACGAAGGGCAGAGTAGGGTGAGAAAGGGTCTTGCTATTTTAGATGTGGTGGCCACAAACGAGAGAACATTTGAGTTGACGCTGGTGGGTGGGAAGGAGCCAGCCATGCAGTGGGGGAAGCGCGTTCCGGGCAGAACGGTAGGTGGCGAGCCCCGAGCTTAGCGTGTGTGAGGACAGAAGACAAGAGGCCATCTGGCTACAGTCTGGGGGCGGCGAGGAGCAGACGGGCAAAAAGAGGGCTAAAGAGGGTGGCGGCGACTGGGTCCCACAGGGTCTCAGAGGACATGGTGAGGAGGCTGCATTTGATCTCAAGAGCACTGGAGAACCCCCGAAGGTTTTCAGTGTGGAAACAACGAGACAGGATTTAAAATGCTACCTGGGCTGCTATGCGGAGATAAGATAAGCTGGAGGTCGAGAACAAAGAGGAAGGTACAGAATGATTCAGGCAAAAGACGGGGATGGAGAGAAGTCAATATCCGAAACCAGCCGAGAGGAAGGCACTGTTAGTTACAGAGCGGAAACGGAGGCCCTGAGGGTCAGTGACGCAGGTCAGAGAGCAAACTGAGTCGGGGTCGAGACCAGGCTGTATGACACAGAGGCCACGGGCCTCCAGCCCGAAGAGGGGGAAGGGAGACTCGGGAGGAGCACACTGGGGACTGACTTGGGTGGTGAGGAAGAGGGACGTGGTCAGAAACAAGGAAAAGAAGGACAGGAGAGGGACCCTTAGGGACAGGAGCGGGCAGGGCCGTCCCCCTCACCCATCCTTCTGGTCTGGCTTTTCCTGCAGGCCGGAGAGCAGACGGATGAGGCAGTCTTCGTACTTGTCCAGGGTGCCCGAGGCGCCGGCTGCCAGGTAGGCATTGTACTCCTGGTAGAGCCAGGCGAAGGCCAGGTCCAGGCGGGCCCGCACGTCCTCCAGGATGAAGGACAGGACCTCGGCCTTCAGGCCGGAGTCGAACTGCGTCACCAGGCTGGCCAGGATCTTTACCCGCACCTGACAGGAGAGCGAGTGTCTCAGCGTGGGGACAGGCAATCCCGGGCACCCCACGATCGTGCTTCGCAACTCCGCCCAGCCAGGCTCAAAGAACCCCAGTGCAGACTTGGTGTTAGTGAGGAAAGCATCCTTATGCCCAACAGGCTCCTTTTGTGTGGGAGGAAAAAGCAATCAATAATCAAAGAATAAATCTATGAGCCGTATCTTGAACCATTTCCCTAATGTGCGTATTGGTCACCTCTGGGGAGGGGGCAGGGATGCAGGGGCCTCTGTAGCCGGGAAATATTTTTTTTTATAGGTGAGGCAACCCTTGGTTGACCTCACAGACTGCAAAGACCTTGTCAGTTTACAATCCCTTATTTTTTAGTTTTACGCCTACAGCAGGAAATATTTTTTAACAGAGTATGTTCGTATACTACTTGGTGAATTAAAAACAAACTTCAAAAATTGGGGAAAAAGTCACTTGACTGAAGTTACAATGCCGGCAAGTAGCAGAATCAGTATTTAAACCAGGTATGTCTGAATCTAAATAACAAAAATAAAAATATCAACTGCAAAGAAGAAAGAATACAACAGCTGCCTCCAACTGCGGAGCTGTTCCCGCAGCCGGCCCTGAGTTAGGGGCACACGCGTGTCCACACATTTCTTCCTCCCTGTCACCTGCGTGGAGCTGCGATCGTCTGTTTTATGAGAGAACAGGAGTGAGGCTTGGAGCAGTGGCTGGCCCGAGGCCCTGTGGCTGTCTGGTGAGCCACAGAGCCGCGAACTAGTGCCTGGGGGTTCTGACCCTGGGGCCGGCTCTTTGCTGTGCGCTGGGCTCTTGGGGACCTTGGGGAGCAGGAGAGACTGGAGGGTGGGGCGCACCTGGGCCGCCCCGCTGTAGGCCACAGCCTTCTCAGCCCGCAGGATCCGCTTCACAGCGCCCAGCTTCATGGCCTCGACCTGGGCGTCGGTCAGGGGCTTCAGCACATCGCTCAGACGGAAGATTTTCTTGCGCCCACCGGCACCTGCCAGCCTACATGGGAGAGACGGGCAGGGACGCGGTGACTCAGAGCATCCTTTCCGGAGCCCAGGCCCACTCAGTGACTCTCCAGGCCAGGGAGACACACCCCGCGCACTGCCTAACTCCCCTATGACTCCGAGGCGCGCAGGGCACGGGGTAACGAGCAGGAAGGGGATGCCATCTTGTTTCTGTAAAGGGTTCTCAGGGGAGGCGTCTACGAGGAGGCAACGGGTGAGTGGAGACCTGGGTGAAGCACGGGAACAAGATGCACAAATGCTAGGCAGAGAGACAAGAAGGGCAAAGGCCTTCAAGCAGGGACCTGGATGGCTGTTCAAGGAATACCAAGAGGGGGACAGAGAGCATGCAGGGGCAGACCCCCAGGCCCATACCAGCCCCTACGAGGGGCTCACCGGGGCTGCGTGACAGGGATGATGGGCTCTGGCCTCCTCTTGGCCTGGGGCGCCTCCTCCTCCAGAGTGGACATGGAGCTGAGCGAGCCCACCACTGAGATGGCCTGGCCCTGCGCTGACAGGCGTCGCTTGATCAGGACACTCTCGGGCTTCACCACCTTCTCCTCCTTGGGCTCCTCTTTGCAGTGTTTGGTCTGCTCCACACCTGCGAGGGAGACAGCAAACAGCTCCAGGTATGTCAGACCCATCTGCTCGCATCCACGGGCCTCCTGTGCAGCAGGCTCCACTGTAAGCCTCATACGCGCAAAACCCGTTTAAATCTGCAAACGCCTTTCTGCAACATGGGGCTTTCGACGCCCACTTTGCAATTCAACAACTGAGGCTCAAACCAGAAATGCCATTCACTGCTGGCGAGAATATCAAAAGAACAGCCACTTTGCAAAGTTGATGAGCAGTTTTGAACAGCACTGGACACGCCCCAACCACGACCCAACAATTCTCCTGTGAGAACATACTGAAGAAGAATGAGGGTACGTGTGCATCAAAACACTTGTTGTACACAAAGGCTCACAGCAGCTTTATTCACGACGGCCCCAAACTGGAACCAACCCACAGGCCCATCAACGGAAGTGTGAATATACATATGACATGGCCTCTTCACATAAGGGAATACGACTGAGCAATGGAAAATAAACTCCTGGTTCACATGACAACATGGATGAATTTCTAAAACCACCGAGTGAAAGAAGCTTGACTCTCTATAACCCCATTTACATGAAGTTCAAGACTAGGAAAAACTAATCTACAGAGAGAGAAATCAGAACAGTGATAGTCTCTGGAAGTGGGATATATGAGTGTTAACCGGAAGTGAGCAAGAAGGAACTTTCTAGAGAGATAGATAGATATATATCTTTTCATACTGTATCTTCATTTGGGTGGGGGTTATACTGGTGTGTTCACTTTGTGAAAATTTACTAAAGTGTATGCTTAAGAGTTGTGTTTCACTGTAATAACATATACCTCAATAATACTGTTAAAACGGAAAACACCTGAGGCTCAGAGAGGTTAAGAAACTTGACCAAAGTCACACAGCTATTGAGTGGTGAGGCAGTTTGGTTCAACTCAGAGCTCAAACCCAGCTGTGTCGGATTTCAAAGCCCAGGGCCTAAAATACTGAGCGCTCAACAGATCCACGGGACCTGTAGTTACTGACGCCTATAATGCCACATGATCTTTGTCAGCACCCCTGCGAGGAGGTACTCTTCCAGTAAGGAGAACCCACCAGGCGCAGTGCCAACCCTCGGTCCACGTCAGCTCCATGTGACACTCACCTGGCCCCAGTCCTGCGGCCGTCATCTGTGTGGCCATGAGCCGAGCCAGGTGCTTGATCTGGGCTTCGGTGCCCGCTGACTCCACTGGGGTGTAGATGGCTTGGAAGGAGGCAGGCATGACCTCGGGCAGGTAGACCATGCTGATGAGAACCTGTGGGATGTCCAGGAAGGGAAGCCTGTCCTCACTCACTGACCCGACAAGCACTGGCCTCATGCCAGGCCAATGCCGGGGAATGGCAGTGACTAAGGCAGACCTGGAGCTGCTCTCGTGGAGCTCAGACTCCTGGGGAGAAGACGAGTCAGGATGCATCGCTGGGCATGAGACAGGGAAGTAAAAGGGACCATAAGACACATCGGGAGGGCCAGGGACAGCTCTGGCTTTCTGCAGAAGTGACACCTACACTGAGAACTGAGAGGAGGGCAAGAAATCAGTCTGGCAAAGGGTGCGGTCTTGATGTGGGAGGGGGTTATGTATTCCAGGTCAGGAACAACACCGTGGAAGGCTAAGAGGCAGCAAAGCTGGTACCCTGCCCAGACAGTGGAAGGACGCTGAATGAAGAGTATAATATGGCCCAGAAATTGACTTAAAATACAAAAATTAGTATTCCAACAGAGCACATCCACGTCCATCAGGAATGGATAACAAAAGATAATTTCAAGCCTTCTACATGCTTGGAAGTTTAAATGCATACTCTAATAATAATAAAAAGATAATTACAGATCAAAACGTGTGGAATGCAGCCAAAATGACACTTAGATGGCCAAGCATTTAACTTAAAACTGGGGGAAAAACATTCAAAGAAAGTAGCAGGAAAGAAATAAAAAGCACAGAACAGAAAAGGTTACAAAAAAAAAATCAACAAAACTTAAGAGCCAGTTCTTTGAAGTAACGGAAAACAAGCAAATCTAAGGCAGGATTGAGCAATGACAAAAAAAAAAAAAGAATAAGGATATGGTACTAGGGACAAAAAAGGGGCGCATTACTACAGAGACAGTAGGTATTATAAAATCGTAAGCATCCTATGAACAGCTTCACGCCCATAATTTGAAAAGGACAATTTCTCAGAGTGTGATGAGGACAGATGAGGTGCCGATTAATGAAAGCCACGTCAGACCAGGCCTGAGGCAAGTTGGATTTAGGTCCTATCTAGAAGAAAACAGGGAGCTGTGGAAGGGATCGGAGCGGGGAAGTGTTCTGACTAGTATTTAGAAGGCTGTGTCTGGCTGCCACAGGCAGAGTGCACGCCAGAGCCAGGGACTACGTGGGCGGCGCTCGGAGTGAAAAAGCGGGGCCTGGACCAGGCAGGGGCCCGGGGCAGAGGAGAGGTGAGAGTCGTGGGGATGGGGAAGAGCACAACCCCCGGGCCCCTGGCTTGCAGCTGGGAGGCTGCTGGACCAGGAGGGCCCTGGCTATAGAGGGAAGTGGGGACAAACTTCGCATTCAGTTGTGACATGTTCAGTCTGAGGTGCCTGTGGAACATCCGAGAAGAGGAAGATGCAGGAGATGGCTGCATATCCAGGCCTGGAGCTCGCCAAAGAGATCTGAGCTAGAGACAACTTGTGCCACCCTCATGACAAAAATTCCACTCATTCGCCCAACCTCTAAGCCCCTTGGAGCCTCCAGGCAGCGAGAGGGGGAGGCTGAGGCCGACGGTCGCTGACCAGGGAAGAGGCATTCTCCGTCGGCACCCGACAAAGGCCCGGGCTACAGCCGGAGGGCTGACGTGAGACCCTCCCGCACCGAATCGACCCAAACCAGTGGTTCTCTGTGCAGCAGGAGCTCTCTGAGAATCTAAGGAAAACACTAGCCACCCCGTCCCACCAATGTGGACCCGATGCCACCTGGCAAGCAGGTCCCAGGGCTCGCTGTCCAGTTACCGATCCTCCCTGGCTTCAAAGCGGAGGAGAGGGCGAGAGTGAGTGGTTTTGAATGGGGGCTCAGACCACCTGAAGAGGAACTGCTGGGAGTGGTGACAAGCGACCCCCCCAAAGGAGTAAAGATCAGAGAAGAGGTCCATAAATGGGGCAGGAGGGCCACAGATCCCCAATACTGAGAACAGAGGAGTGCTCTGGGACTGATGCCGTCCGCAGGAGGTTGGCAGTGTAGCCTGGGGACAGGGGAAGGACGAGAGACCCGTCCCCTGCTCCGTGGGGAGCAGCCCCCACCCGACCTCACCAGATTGGCCACGTTGTCAGGTGTCAGTAGAGGCTGGAGGAACTCGGCTGTGATGTCCGTGTCTGACTGGCCTGAGATCTGGGCTGAGGCCTTCGAGGTCCCCGACGGGCCTGGCTCCAAGTCTTTGTCTTCGTCGTCTTCCCCCAGGTTGGGCTCTGGGATAGAGGAGGAGACAGGATGCTGGCTCTAGAGAGGCAGCAGGTCCTCGCTGCTCACGGGGAGCACAGTGGTTCCTGCGTCCAGGCAGCCTCAGTGAACGGGAGCAGCGCAGTGGACCAAGACCCGGGCCGAAGCCCGGCTCTGCTGTCAGAGGGCCGATGACCCTGGGGAACAGCCTGCCCCTCTCCAGGCCTCAGTTCTCCTCGTCTGGGCAATGGGAATAAGCCGTACCAGCCTGCCTGATCACAGTAAGCTCCAAGAAGATGAAAAGTTAACTAATAATTTCACAGAGCTTTACTGTTTCAAGGCCTCTATCCTTGAAATAGTGCTCAACTGGGTCCAAGAACATGTAAAAACTACCTAATAAGACAGCATTTCTGCCTATGTGATTGACTAAAAATAAAAAGGTTGGTAGTGACAGTTGCTAGTAAGGGTACGGGCCATGGGAATGTAAAGTGGTCCGGCCTTTTGGAGAAGAATTTGATAATCGGCCAAACTTTTAAACATGTATGCCTCTTTGACAGAACTTTCACCTCTAGATATCCACCCTAAAAACTTATGCAGAGCCACATTTAAGGTCAAATGTACAGAGAATTCGCTGCAGCGCTGACTGCACAGAGAAGTGGCACACAATCCCCATCCGCGACAGGCTGGTTGAATATGAGCATGGTCGCTCTACTTCAAGGAAAAAACCCCAACAATTTGAACCTTAGAGAAAAAGCTTTATGAACCATCGCATTCCTTGAAACTATAGTTATAAAAGGAGAAAAGCTAGAATGTTCAATAGGATGATGATGTAAGTAGTTTACGGCAAAAATACAATGAAATACCATGCAGTACCAAAGAGCTGATACTCTGCACTGATCAAGGGCATGTGCAATTCAGTTACAAAAGGTTGAACCACCCAACAGGGGCACTCCACGGAAATGCACAGGACTAATCAGTGTAAAACTGAGCTCGGCCTGACTCCAACGCATGCAAGAAAGCAAATAAAACCAAGATTCTGTTTATACTCAGAGCGTTTACAGCATCCAGGGCCGGTACGAGTGCGGTGACTGGCATGCACACACTGTGGGGGGCGTGGAGACCCCAGGGCAGTATGTTTTGGAAAAGTTTGGCAATGGCTACCAAGAAGGTAGCAGTGGGCACATCCAGAGCTCAGATCTTATTTCTGAAACTATTCCTTACTCAAAAGAAACTGGAGCTCCTCAGAGAAATGGTTGATTCCAAGGTAAAGTAAGGGAAGTCCAAGATGAGTCTAGAACATTGTATGCTGAAAACAAGAAATGCTCAAAAAAACTTATGGGACATAGGAGTCAGCTCAATATGGGGCAATCTGAGCAACAAAATGAACGACAACAGTAACGGATGATAATCCAGAGAATAAATAAGAATCCACAAATCCACATTGATGATAAAGTAGGGAGGAGAAAAAAAAGCTCATCCTTATAGCACAATGCCAACTAATAAATGCAGAAGGAAATCTTTTCATAACCATTATAGCAATAATAGATGCAGGCAACGATCGTCAATAGATACTAAAACCATTCACTGGGTGAAAGCCTGAAGAGAAATCGGTATTTTATGTAGCTTCAAGCACCTCCCTCAACTTATTATTTACATAGGGAAAAAGAGTACTTTACACTAGAGAAACCAAGGAATCAAAATTCCCATCACCAAAATGGGACAAATTGACATCACGGGCCTTCTGACAGCACACAGAGGTCGGGGCACCACTTCCACAGCGTTCCTGCCAAAAGTGCAGAGCCTGGGTCCGACCTGGAGGCAAGGGCGGACAGAGCGGAACAGAGGGGCGTCCCACCCCACGGCTGCCCGGACTCTTCAGCCTCATGCAGCGTGGGGTCCCCGCCTCATGACCGGTACCCAGCAGTTTTCAGGACTCTTCCTGTAAATAACTTGTCTGCATTTTCAAAATTATTTCAAGATATAAAAAGTTTAAAGAAATAGAAAAATGAAATTAGCGGGCAAAAAAACAACTTTATGCACAAACGCCCTGCCCCACTGGCCCCACCGCTATGACTGGACACGCCCACGAGCCTGTTACGCTACAGCAGTCTTTAGACTTTAAAAAAATGGACGCAAACGAAATGTCATCTGCAGGGGGCTGGTAAAAGTGGTCCACATGCACTACAGACTGCTGTGCCACCAGTAAAAGGACGCAGTGGATTTCAACGTGCAGATACAGAAAGAGCTCTAAGGCGATTACTCAGCGAACTAGGGTATAGGACACTCTGCTTCGTGTGCTTAATCGCAGGGGAAAAACAGACCCCCGTCTCACTTCTTACGGTGAAATAAATTCTTCTTTTAAAAATGAAACAAAAACAAAAACCGATTCTCCCATACATGTTCTTGAAATAAACTTTAGTGATTAAAAAACTTTTTTTCTTGCAGTAAGGAAGGATGCTATGGTTGACTCCATTGATGACATAGCCATTAAGAAATTACCTCAGAAAGAAAACCCACTTATACACGAAACGAAGAAAAGAAAGACTCTACGCAAGAGGCATTTCTGAAAGAAAACGTAAGTGTGAACATTGGGGGAGTGGTTAATTATGGGGAGAGGTATCAAAGGGAGACTATTTTCATTCAATTCCTTCTGTGTAACTTAAATAATTCATAATCCTTTACAGAATATTTATACTTTAATAATTTCATTTTGTTACCACTTATTATGTAACATTCATACAATGTAACATATAATAGTATATGAATGAAGCTCATAGCTTAATGTAAATAAGTAAACCCTGTCAATCAGTCTCTGCCGCCCCCTTCCCCCGTCAGGCCTGACGCGACTCCCCGGCTCACCTAGCTTCATCTTCTTGAGTGTGGGATCTGAGTCGTCGCGGGGCCTCTTGCGGGCATCCTTGCTGCTGGGCATATTGCGGGCGATCTCGGCCTGAGGTGTGCCCAGGTCCACGAGCAGCGTGGTGATCTGGGCCTGGAACTCCAAGGAGGCCGGGTGCTTCAGCACACTCAACAGGTGCAACTTGAGGTTCTTGCGTACGCTGCTCACCTGAGATTTGGCCAGTGTCGGGGGCAGGTTGGCTGAGGAAAGAGACAGGGGCTTCGTGCTGTGGACAGAGCTCAGGAGGCCTTAGTCTCACTTCCCAAGGCCCAGCTGGCTATAGGTGTCCCCTAGAAAAGTTTCTTCGCTTTCCGACCTCATGTGTGGCCTACCCGTTGTAAAAGCTTCTGTTTAAAACCCTTGAGCGTTCTCCATATCAGAGAACCTTAACGCAAAGAGAAAACTCACCCTTCCTTGTATTAAACATAAAGTCTAGTGTCCCCCCATCTCTGGTCTGGAAATTCCAACATGCTCCCCTCCCCCGAGTATGACTACAATCACCACCTTCGCCTCCGGAATGTCCCAACTGAATTCCTACAACAGCTCATTGTTGGTCCCTGCCACCACAATGACTTTTGAATGTCTAACAATCACCTTGATGAACAAGCCTCCTCTGCTCCAGAGAGAAAGAGGATGCCTGTAGTCGTGCCTGCCCAGCGTCCTTCCCAGCTTCCTCAGCCAACAACACTCCCATTCTCCTTTGAGGGAACCACCCTGGCTCCATTCTCAGTCCAAGTGGTCAAGAGTCTCAGGGCCAGTAAGAACACTGAAATCCCTTGGCCACTGTGATTGGTTCAAAGATAGGCTTGTAATCTCTTCTTGGCCAATCAGAAACAATGGGCACCAGCCCTTGAACTTTTGCTGGAATGACTGAGAAGGAGACGCTCTCTTTCCCTGGGGTTGCCAAGTGGATAGAATGGAAGCCTGGAGCTATTGGGGGCCATCTTTGCCACCCCAAAGAAAGAGACGCAGAATGAAACCAACGTGGAGAAAATAAGAACCAAGCGATGGAGACAGATCCATGATCTGCACACGCTCACACAGCAACCCCAGACTTTCTGGTTTTCTTACACGCACAAAAGTAGAGAAAACAGTATAATGAATCACTATCCACCCGTCAACATTTCGCTTATCTTGGCTCATCTATCCTCCCTGCTATTTTGGGGGGCAGGGGGAAGCTGGTATATTTTGAAGTATTTCTCAGACATCGTATCATTTTACCCACACATACCTCAATATAAAATCCAACTTTGAACCAGGTTTCTGTCACATGCAACCAAGAGACTCCTACCTAATCTAGAGACTCCTTCCCTGTGTCCACAACCTAGTAGATTAATGACAAATCCCTCGGAGGCCTATTACGTAGAGCTCGCATTTCCTCAGGGAAGAGTGGACCGGTCAGTGACGTGGGGAAGGGGAGGGGACCAGCCTACCGTGCAGGGTTTCGTAGGCCTGGATCACCTCAGACATGAACATGGGCCTCTGGCGGGCGATATTGGCGAGGGAGCCCAGTGCTGTGGTCAGGTTGATGGAGGAGATGGCGGGGTGCACCATGAACTTGAGCAGCTGCTCCAAGGCTGCTTTGCCCTCTTCCCATAGCACATCTAATGAGGGAGAGAAGAAATCCAGTTAGTAGAAGCCTTTCTCCCAGGCCTCTGGAGAGAGTAGCCTGTGGGGCCAAAAGGAGATACATAGATGGCTGTGAATGGCTGAAAAACAGCAAATCTAGTGTTGATGAGTCCTATGAGACTATTAATAAATACAAAAATTTAGTGACGAGGAGGCTCAAAGCATGGGCTTGCAACAGTGAATGACCAGAAATAATTTTAAATATCCCACTACATGAATCTGACTGTACGAACCATGATAATATAAAACTCTGAATATGCATGTATGTGCACACACACAGACATAGGACTCAAAGTCCTCTGTACCACCACCCTCCTTGATCCAGTCCCCAAAAGTTAACCCTTTGCAACTTTGTTGCATATCTTTCTGGACATTTTCTATGCAAAAACATACTGGATGCCACATTACTTGAAACAGTGAGTAAAAATAGAATGTAAAAATAGATGTAACCAAACAATGAAAGATTGTATAGCAACTGAACATGACTTTGATAGAGAAAGATGTAACTTAAGAGAACATCATTGAATTAAAAAGGTAAACAGTACGTAAGAACAGCTAGCGGTTGTGGAATGCTTACTGCGCCGGCCACGTTAACTTACCAAATGCTCACAACTACACCCTAAAGCAAATGCTATAACAATGACCCCCAATTTACCAGTGAAGAAACAGACTCAGAAAGAACAGGTCGCTTTTTCAATGAAACACAAACCACTACACTCTCATGCTTCTCAGCTGAAAATATTAAGCACGGTCCTATTTTTTATAAACAAAAAAGCCAGCAATGCAGAAACTATGAACACATACAGACAAATATCTGTCTCTACGTAGAAAAGGTCTGGAAGGAAACAACACTCAGCATTATTTACCTCCGGAAACAGGACTTGGGGGGAGGGTATTTCCCCTTTACACCCCTCCGTATTTATTGCCTGACACTTCAGTAGTGTCCGTGTACTATTTCTCGAATTTGCAATTAGGAAGACAGTAAAACTAGCTAGAATTGATGAAGTGCTCACATCTTCATGGAACCTCACTACAAACCTGCGAAAGGGGTACTACTATCGCATCCATTTTCCAGAAAGAAAATGAAGTTCAGAGACAAGTAACTTGTCCAAGTTCAATACCGAGTAAGTGTTGAAGCTGGGATTTGAACCTAGCGTCAGGGCTCTCAAGCACTGCATTATACTGTCTCCAGAAATGTAAGACCAAGAGGAGGGGAGAAGGAAGTGGACGGGGGCTGGTGCGATGACAGACAGACGGCACCAGCTGACGGGCGGCACTCACTGTACTGGATGTAGGGGTGGTCACGAGGGATTCGGTCCAGGCTGATGTCGTGCTCTTGGCGGCGGGGCACCTCTGAGTCAGCCAGGCGGGGTGACAAGGTGACAATGAGGCCTTCCACAAACTTGATGGCGTGGGTGCGGACACCATCGTTGTCAGAGTCCAACAGCAGAATGATGTCCCCAGCCATGGCAGACACCATGTCCCAACAGGCCTCCTGGAGCTCACTGATGACCCGTGACTTCACCATCCACTGGGAGTGGGCCAGGCAGGAAAGGAGATGGAGAAACAGGGACAAGACATCGATTTCCAACTCTACCACTCCCCAGGGACCCATAAATGATGATGAATACTTTTACCTGGGACACATTTACTGAGTTACAACCTGTCCCAGGCCCCGTGCTAGGTGATACCGGGGATAGGGCCCAGTGGTCACGTCCTCAAAAGGTTCGCAGTGAGAGCCCAGTGATAAAGACTCGAATCTTAAGACAAAGGAATAATGCTGACCTCACGAGGTGGTGACAGAGATTAAATGGATTCATTTTTTCATTACTGTTAAAGGAACATCACACCATGGTGTGTTCTTTACCTTAGAGCATGTAACTACAGTCCACAATTAATATTTCTGTGATACTTTCGTTAGGGTCTGTCTGCCCTCATTGGGCCAGGAGCACCACGAGGGCAGGCCTGGCCCACCCTGGTCACAGAGGAGGTACTCGGGGACCGTCTGCTGAATGCATAAACGCACGGATAAGTGGATGCAAGTTTAGGTTAATGGCTAATGCTGCCCATTAGACAACATCAGATGTCTCTGTTGTCCCTTCCCAAAGATCAACAGCACATCTTGCCCGAAAGAATCTGATCTGACCCTGGTTTTGACCTCTGACAGAAGAGTCTACAAACGAGACCTGTCAGGTCAGGGAGCGCGCACCTGCAGGGCCACCTTGTAGAGCTGGGTCATGGTAAGGATGGCCTTCTTCACCACGTTCACGTTCTCGTCCCTCAAGAGCATGTTGAGGTTCGCGATCAGTTTCAGCAGTAACTCAATGTCTCGCTTGCTGGGGGATGGAGGAAGAAAGGCAAGGTCAAGGTGGTCTCCGGGCAGACGAAAGGAACGTGGGGTCCACGAGGGAAGGGGACTCAGGGTCGGAGTGTCAGGAGACTGGAATGGGGGTGGGCAAAGTCAGGGACCGCACCTATCTTGTTTGCCGGCACTGCCGGAAGCTGAGACTGGCACCTCCGGCCACAGCTGCCCCTGAACCCTCTATCGCTCATGCGGCCCCCACTCTTCTGCTTTAGTAGGGTCCTGCTGCTGCTCACACAGGGCCAGCAAAGCCAGACAACTGTGTGAGTTGGGGCGACCATCTCATTTAGAACAGCACCTACCTCATAACTTGCCAAAATTGCAACAATACACGTATAGTGCTTAGAGCAGTATAGAAAGCACTCGTTAGCCATTACTACTTTAAAACACTTCACTTGATGTAACCACTAGTTTTGTTTACTCATTTGTTTACCTAAATCTGAGGGCTCTGAAAGGGGGGCCCTTTTCGATCTGAGTCCTAGCAGAGTCCCATTTTTTTGTTGAAGAATGAAAGGCCTTCAATAAATATTTGTTCAATGAATAAAGAAATTCGAGAAGGCCACACCTAGAGCTCAGAGCATGAATATCGTTTTCACAGCATGTTATAATCTGAAATTAAATATTAAGATAATTAGTCAAAAGATAAACAACTCGACCGTCAGTTACCTGAAAGCCGGAACAAAATCTGTTTTTACTCAGTCATATTCCTACGGCCAACACAAGTGCCTGGCACATAGCAGGCATATAATACATTATCGGCTGAACAAATAGTTTTTTAGAAGCTCAGAAAACTTACCACAAATTCTCCCAGTAAAAGGTAGATACTGAGAATTTGAGTAATGGCCAAATTTAACATGGGTTAGAATCCCAGGCCGGCCACCTACTGGCTGTGTGACCTTAAGAAACTCGCTTCCCCTCTAGTCACAGTTTTACCTTCAGTTAAATAAGCCAAACAACTAATGCATAATGTTATTCTGAGGATAGAATAACGAGGTAGGTAAAGTGCTTAGTACGGTGCCTGACAACTAGAAAATGTCGCTAAGTAGGGGCTATTTTATTTCCTCCCAGTTACAAAGTACGCAGTAAACGTTTAATAAACAAATGACTCAGCTTGAGCAAGTCTCTTTCATATTCTGAGCCTCAGTTTCCCTTTCTACAAAGAAGGCAAACAAAGTCTCCATCCCAAAGGCTGCTGTAAAGATCACAAGTGACAACTGAGGACAGGATTTAATTCAATGCATGGTAAAGGTTCCATGTGGTTACTATTATGATTAAATTCTTGTTCAAGAGATAGGTATTCAGCCCCTCCTATGTGGACACGGGCACAGTGGCCCACCATACAGAGAAGTCCTGCCCTCGGGAGCTTATGTTTTTGTGGGGCAGAGAAGCAACAAGGTAATTCCAAGAACACTATAAAGAGGAGCGAAGACAGGGTGCGAGAGGCGTGGGCTGTACTAGCACGACCAGGAGGGACTTCGGAGGAAGACCGGAGAAAAGAGAGGGAGTAAGCCAGGTGGCTCCCTGGAGGTGAGTGTCCCCGGCAGGCACAGCAAGCTAAGAGGCCAGGGAGCCAGGGGACATGAGTGAGGATCAGAGAGGCTGCCAGGAGGACAGGCGGAAGGGGGAGGAGCTCGGGTTCCCATCTAGGCGAGACGGCGGTCAGTGGACGTCTCAGAGCAGTGTGTGCCAAGGTCGGGTGTACATTTTGGCAGGGTGGCTCTGGCTGCCACGTGCCGAAGGAAGCAGGAGATGGGGATGGCGTTTCCTTTTGGCGGGGGAGATAAAAATGTTCTGGAACCAGATTGTGAATGTGCTAAATGCCACTGAATTGTTCACTTAAAAACAGTTAATTTTCTGTTATGTGAATATCATTTCAATTAAACAAAATAGAGAGTGGAAGCAGGGAAGCCCAACAGAAAGCCACCGAAGCCATCCAAGCAGGAAGTAATGATGGCTTCGACCAGCATGACAGCATGGGAAGTGGCCGAAAATAGTCAAATGCTGTTTACATTTTGAAGGTAGAGCCAATAGTCCTCACTGTAGATGTGAAGTGGGGCAGAAGCAGCGGAAATAACAGATGACCTTATGACACATCTGCTGGGGAGTCTGCATGGGGGATGGGTCTGGGGAGAAGAGGGCGGGATCTCGGGCAGGGCCCGGCCGGGAGCTGAAGAGGCCGACTGCACTGGGGGTGCTGCCAGGGGCTCCCTGTGCCACCCCATACCATGCCTCCTCGATGAAGCCGATGACAAATTTGCGTACTTCAATCGATTTGTCTACTTGGAAAGCGATGATCTCCTGTCAAGGTCAGGGAGAAGGTGGGTCAGGGCTGTACAAGGATCCACCCCCGCCCTATACCCGTGCCCTGGCTCTCCCATCAGCCACTCACATCCAGGAAGTTGTCTAGTAGTGTGGGATCTTTGTTGATGATCAGTTCCTGGACCTGGAGGGAGATTGGGGATGGGAGGAGAAACACGTGTATAGGGTCCGATCGGTGTGGCTAGGAGCGTGCAGGGGAAAAGAGCATGGAGGTAGGCGGTGGCTAAAGCAGCTCAAACCTGGCTCCGCCACTCCCTACCACAGGCTGGGCAAATGGCTTTCCCTGAGTCTCTTCTGAAAATGGGGATCTTAAATACCAACTCCTGGGGCTGTCGTGAGGCTTCAATAAGATCTCACAAGGCTTGAGTCCCGGTGGAGAGTGAGTACATGATACGCAAGGGGCTGAAGCAAAGAGGGACGAGCTACCGGACTCCTGCCTTCCTGAGGCTCGTCCATCAATTCTCCCCTCTCCCTCTGCTTCCGCTCCCCATTGCCACTGCTACAATTTGTGACAGTGGGAACCCGTTTCCCAAGGTCCCTATACTTGCCAGGCTCTTTGGAATAAGCCCTCCCCACAGACATTCTCATAAAAGCCCAGCAGCGCTTACGCAGGCCAGGCTTCTCCAACCCGAGGCGCTTGAATGGCCCTCACGGCCACGCCCCACCAACGTTGGAGACCCCATCAGTCCCCACGCTATTGCTGAGGTGAAGTTAGCTACCCAAGTCCACACGATGAGCAGGTAGCAGAACTGGGGTTCTTGCCCAGGGAACCTGAACCCCTCCCCAATCTCTGACCTCCACCTGTCTCCAGTTCTGAACCACACACACCTACGCTCCCCTTATTCCAATTTCCCATGTCCTTCTGCCTCTGAACAAGCTACTGTATCTTCTTCTCGAGTCCCTCTCCTCATTCTCCAGGCCTCGGCTCAGGTGTCTCCTTTTCCAGAAAGCCCTCCGTCACTCCTCACCCCTAGGCTGGTTCAGGAGCTCCCCCCGGACTCCTCCATCCCAGCCCTGCTTTCTGGGTCCTCACTGTCTCGTGACCTGCGTGTCTTCCCCACAGGGCAGGACCCTGGCAGAGAGGAAATGCAAGGATGAAGAGCGCAAGATTTGGTAGAATCCAGCATTCAGGTCCCCGTTAGGCCAGCTCCCAGCTGAGTGGCCTTGGGCTAATTATTTACACTCCGAGACCCCTTCTTTCTATATAAAATGGGGATGAAATTATGCTGCCTCACAGAGCTTTTGTGAGAATTGAGGGAGAGCATGCCTGTACAGCACTGAGCACCACCGCAGGCTCATCCTAGGTGCTTAAAGGGGGACACGAGAGTGACTACCAGTGTTTTCTTTTTCACAGGCTCCCGTGCCCCCTCCCTCACCTGTTTGAGCACTGTGATCTTTGAATCATTGGTGATCAGCGCTGCCTGGTTCAGGAGATCCACCACCTGGAAGGCAAGAGAGAGGCAGGTGATGGTGCCAGCCTTGCCAGCCCAGCCCCCTTGGCACTCCCTGGGCTCTGCCACCTGGAGGGGGCTGTGGCCCTCCCTGCTCCAAGCCCGTCTCTCCATACTCACTCTCTCTGAGGTGGTCATGCCGTCGATGCCCGGCCCCTCCTCTTGTGTGAAAAACTGCGATGCCACGCTCCGGCGAGTGATGCTGTCCCCACTGCTGCCTGCCATGGCTGCTGTCCAGTACTCCCTGGAGAAGAAACAGACAGATGAAGCCCTGTGGGTGGGCCAGACCTTCATCCCACTATCCACAAAGGGCTCAACTCTCTTTTCCAGCCTGTCTGTCCCTGTTGGGTCTTCTGAAGGCCCTTCCTACTTCAAGGTCTGTCTCGGGCTGTGACACAGAGGTTGTAGTTTGGTGGAGACCGACGTCTAGTGGAGTACCAAGCCTCATCTCCAGTACTTTACACGTAGCAGACTGACCACAAACATCTGCCAAATGACGGAGCAAATGAATACGCGGCAGCCATCTCCCTGGCCTCAGTGAGTCCTGTCTCTCCCTCTGGCCTGTCCTCTGGACTGGACGCCAGAGCAAGCTTTTTAAAGCATAGCTCTGAGGAAGATGTCGCAAAGTCCTGCACACAGTAAGGACTCGATACATCTGAAAAGGCTTAGTTAAATTATGTCTCGGCCCTTTTCTGGACTGCTACGGAGTTGTTTCAAAAAAAGGGGTGGGGAGGGGAGCCTTTTGGGCCTCTGTCCCCAAATCACACTGGCACGATTTTGAAATAAGAAGACTATCAATCACAGGACTATTCATAATAGCAAAATACTATTAGCAACCCAAGTGTTCTCAAATAGGAAGACTGGATGAAAAACTATGATACAGTCACATGATCAAATACTATGCAACACGGAAAAGGAATGAGGAAGGGGAAAAGAGAAATGAGGCAAATCTATATATACTGATAAACACTGAGCTCCAGCATATAGTCGGTGAAAATAAATAAGGTGAAAGATAATGTTTACTGTATGTTCCCTTTTTACAAAAGAAATGGAACCACGTATGAATGCTAAAGTTAAAACGAAACAAAACAAAACAAAACTGAAAGAACCAACCAAAAAGCGAAAGATGAGGGAAACGGTTGAAAACATCTGTTGGATATCCGTGTATTATAGTCATAAAGATGCCCACAACGGCCTGCTGGATCACGGAATATGTGCAATTCAAGCCACTTCTGTCGTCTGTGTATGTACACACAGGCTGACCCGAGTCAGCTCTCCCTTTCTGTGAAACATGGTGGCAACACCATCTACCTCTGAGGACTATCCTGAGTAGGTGAGTTAATATACACAGTAATCTTGACATGAGCGCAGCTGCCATTTTTGCGTGCATGGGAAAAAATTTGAAGGATACTACACAAACAGTTAACAAACATTTGAGAAGGGTGAAAAAGATGCATCTTTTAAGAGGAACATATATTCTGCACATAGTAGTTATTCGACAGGTGTCTACAGAATGAACGACTGTCCAACGGCCTCCTTCCTGGTCTCCCCGCTGCCTGTCATCCCCACATTTGGCTTTGAGTCGAAAGCAATGTCCTCATCAGGGCCTAGGACACCTTCTATATACTCACCCCTTCTACCTCTGCCCTCGTTTACCTCTCTGCCCTCTTTGCTCCAGCTGCTCTGGCCTCCTTGTTGTCCCCTGAATATGCCAAGCATGTCCCTTCCTCAAAACTTGTTTCTCTTCCTACTGCCTGGAATACTCTTTCCCCAAATACTGACACAACTCCCTCCCTCCTCATTTTCTTCTGGGATCAGTTTAACTATCTTGGCAGTGAGGTTATCCCTGACCACCCTATTTTGAATTTCCTCTCCCCATCTGCGTTGCTTTATTTTTCTTCACATTTACCATCATCAACACACTACCTATCTGTAAGCTCCCTGAGGGCAAATTTGTATGTGTATTCACTTTGTATTTCTCCAGTATGGAGCGGTGCTTGGCACCTAATAAGTGCCCGATGATTATGTGTTGAGTGAACGCCAAAGAGCTTTCCCAAACACTAGGCTTAGTATCTCTTCCCTCTGGCCCTAGAATGCTTGAAAAATAACAGCTAATATTTACTGAACACTTAATACATGCTGGGCACATTTCTAATACACGTCGTAACTTATTTAAACCTGACAGCACAAACTGAGGTAGGCACTATTTTTAATCTGCACTTTATAGATGAGGACATTTGAAGGCTGGGGAGGGAAAGTTAAACTTGACAGAAGGCCTACAGCTTTTAAGACCTAGCAGTATGGCTGCAGAATCTGTCTTCCTCACCATCGTGCTAAACTGCTTCTCTGAAAGCAACTGCTTCTCCCCCGCAGGTCTGTTCACACAAGACAAGGGACACCGCCTCCCAACAACCAGCATCCTGCCGACCCTCATCAGAACGTAATGAACCTTTACGTGACGAGCCTTTTTGTCATGATGTTATGTTGAGATCCACCAACATTTTTTACCATGTCTTTCCTCTTCCACCTTTTGTTTTATGCTTTTATTTTTTAACGTGTATACATACTTCCCTTTCTTTTAAACAAAGGGAGCATGTGATAAAAACCGTCTTCCTTTCCATTTCTTTTCGCTTAATATATGCTGAAGCCCATTCTCTCAGTGTATAGAGACTCCTCCTTCCTTTTAACAGTTGCATAGTATTTTATCATGTGGATGTTATTCGGTTTTTTTTTTCTGCCAGTCTTCCTATCAAAGAACATTTGGGGTGTCCGCAGTCTTGCTTTTATCAACAATCAGTTTCCCCTTCCCTTCCGGGGTACTCCTTATGGGGTACCATTGCCCCACCCCCACCTGGGGGCATGACGACTCCCCTCACAGATCGTGCTCCGGGAGTATCTTCCATTCATTCAACGAATATTAACTGGGCATCTTCAGTGTGACCGGCGCTGTGCTGGGAACACAGCAGTGACAACACACACCTAGTCCCTGCCCCCGTGGAGCTCACGGAGACAGGCATAATCGAACAACCAAACAAAAGGTCCAATAACAAATAAGACTACACGTGACATGAAGTATAGGAACGGAGACCTATGAGAGCGTTTAATAGGCGGATTCAGGGACGGATGGCAGGAAAGGAGGGCTTCGCAGAGGAAGTGATGTCGGGGCCGAGACCCGAGAGATGAATGGGAGTCAGCCGGGCAGAAAAGGTGAAAGGATGCTGCGGGCAGAGGGGACGGCGTGTGCAAAAACCCTAAGGCCGGAAGGCGCATGGCCAGTTTGAGGAACTAGAAAGCCAGTGCAGCTATTCGAAGGGAGGAATGAGCAGAGGCAGCGCTGAGGCCGGAGGGGCGGATGCGCCTTGGGGGCCACGTTGGAACTTTGCCCTGAGGGCACCAGGGAGCCACGGGAGGGTCCAGAGGAGAGGAAGAAGCTGGGGTCCGAAACGTCATTGCTCCTTTCTCCTCGAATGCGCCCCTACCCCTCCGCCAGCGCCCCTGCCGCCTCAGGGTTCTTCCTCCCTTGGTCCCCGGGCCCCCACGCCAGCCCCGCTCACCGCGGCTCCGGCCTCCGTCCCCCTCGCGCCCCCTCAGCAGCGCCTCTTCGCA
The DNA here is from genome assembly GCF_902729225.1 of Pteropus medius. Lineage (NCBI taxonomy): Eukaryota > Metazoa > Chordata > Mammalia > Chiroptera > Pteropodidae > Pteropus > Pteropus medius. Next base: position 1,682,553 of record NW_024342475.1, read on the forward strand.
AACACCGCCGCCGCCATCTTCCGCTCGCCGCCGTGACGCTGCGCACGCGCCGCACATGCATGGTCGCCGGGAAATGGAGTCCACGTAGCAGGCCAACCCCCGCCCCTGCCTCCCGCGCAGCCCGCGGCCTTCCGCCCTGCCCCAGACTACTCCGGGCAGCTCTTCGTTTCCGGCCTCCGGGCGCGGTGCCTTCTGGGAAGCGTAGTCCTTTGGCCGAGGCTCGGGACGGGAAGTGAGACAGAGGCTTCTGGGAAATGGAGTTCACAGTGGTTCTCAGTCCCTGGACGGCTGGTGTTAGGGAGACTGGAGAGTACGCGTAGCGAAGCTTCTAGGTCTTGGAGGTGGTCTGTTGCCCTAGTGGGGTCTTGAGCACAGGCCCGGATGTCCTCCACCTTTGGTCCAGACCATTTACACAGCTCGGAGCACTCCCAACTGTCGGAAGCTTCAGTATTACAGTCCGTCCAACGGAATGTCGTTTCGAGGGTCTCTTACCGGTCCTTACAGTGGCGTATCTGGACCTCCGGAGTTCACTGCACTCCGAGGCCCCTTTCCTCCGCGGCGATCGTGCCGGGCTCTGGCTTCTCCGTCTCTCCTGTCGAGATGACGAAACACCCTGGTTAGAGGGCCTCAGGGGTCTGCCCTGAATATCAACAGCGTCGCCCACCACTAGCTCCCTCACTCTTCAGCCATCTCTAGCTCTCGCGTCCCCGGGCTGCGGCCCCCGGCGCCTGAGGTCTCTCTCCTCGCAGTCCCGCAGGGGGCGCCCCAGTCCGAGCACGACGCCTAGGGGGAGGCGGGAAGGGAGCCCGGGGCGGGCGACGTCGGGGGGTGTCCCGGCGCTATAAAGCGTGGGCCGCCTCCCGCGGCGCCCGGGACGGCTGGGACCCTGGGCAGTCGGACGGGCGGGCGCCGGTTGGAACTCGGGCCGTGCGGGCTGCAAGATCCGGAGCGCTCGGTTCCCCCCCGGGCCGGAGCCGGGGCAGGTGGGGGCGCAGGCCCGGGGGATGCTGGGCTCGGTGAAGATGGAGGCCCATGACCTGGCGGAGTGGAGCTACTACCCGGAGGCGGGCGAGGTGTGTCCTCGGGGATGGCGGAGCGAGAAGTGGGGGAGCAGGAATCAGGGTGTGGGCTTAAATGGGGGGCGAGGACCGGGGTGCGGGCTCAAATGGGGCTCCAACTAGAGTTGAGGAGTAGAAGAAATTGAGACAACCGAGACCAGGTGTAGGAGTCAGGGACGGGCGACCGGCATGGAAGCGCGGTTTCCCCAGGCTAGTCGGAGCGAGGGATAAATGGGAATCAGGAAAACTTAGGCAAGCGTCAGGTCCTATCTTAAACGTGAGGGCTAGGAATTGGGGACCCCAAATCTAAGGAATTAAAATGAAAAAAACGGAGCTAGGAGTCAGACCTCCAGGATAGGGACAGAGCTGAGGGATTAGGAAGTGGGTTCAAAACTGAGGGAAAAGACGGGAGCTAAGGGGTGAGAGAGGGAGGTCACCATTAAGGGAAGTCTGAGGTGGGAGCTCAAGGTTAGAATATAGTGTTAGAGATGAGAGTTATGCGATAGAAATCAGAATTGGGGTTCCGGGATAAGGATCAGGGTGCGATCTAACATAAGGTCAGAAATTGGGGTTAGTGCTCAGGAGTTCTTATCCAACTTTTTGGGAGTCTGAAATGACAGGTGGATTAGAGTTGGGGTTCTGATACACGGGGGTCCCGATGGGGTCGGAATTGGGAGCCGGACAGCAGAAAAGGGGTCGATTATCATTCCCCACCCCCATCCCTGCTCCTGACCCTCACCCCTTCCAACTGAACTTCACCGGTTTAATTGTTCTTAGAGACCCTCAGCAGGGATTCTCCTTGGTGGAGGCTGAAGGGTTTCAGATTTCGCACCTCCCTACCCCCCTTCCAGTAATCCCCAGTAATTGCTAATGTCCTCGCCAGCTCCATCTCTGACGAGACCACCCTGGAGTGAGGGTAGCGGGTTAATTCCCTCACCCCAGCAGACAGAAAGTCCTTCCCTGAGTCTAACTCCCATTCCCCTTGCTGCAAGGACTACTTAGCTCGCTCTCTCCATAGCAACATTGTCAAGTGGAGAGGGGCTCAGAGTCCTAGCTGGAGGGTTATGGGGATCTGGATACTTAAATTCCTAACCTGGAAGGGACTGTGAACCCGGTATGTATGTGTGTTAGAGTCTGGAATGACTGAATTTCCAAGGGGACAGATCACCAAGGTGCAAATTTATGTGCAGAAACGTGTGGTGTGAAAACTGTAGGTGGGGACTCTGGATCTGAGCCTTCGAGCCTTTGTGCCAGGAGGGGCCAGTCCTGGGGCTTTGGAGGTGTGAGGTGCACGTGGGGTGGGGCAGGCTGACCAGGGAAGGGATTGGGAGAGCTGAGAAGTGGAGACCTGCGGCTGGAGGTGTCAGAAGGCAGAGAACAGATTGGAAGTGAAGGTTCCCAGGTGGTGGGGGCATCCCAGCTGAACCCCCGGAGAGTTCAGAGTCTAGGGACGAGATTTAAGGGAAGTAACTACAAATCAGTGTTTGGAGGGACACATCTTAAGTAAATTGTGGGGGTCTAGCATGGAGGAGTTATTTGGGGCACAGTCTGAAGATCGGGGGACATCGTTTCATACATTGAGGAACAGTCTAGAGATGATCAGCATTTGGGGGCATATTTTGAAAGAGTCGACATGTGGGAGACTGGAGGTGGAAATACCGCCTGAGGGTCTCCCCAGCCTTGACATTGGCTGACCTACCGCCTCCCCTAGGTGAGAACAATGGGTCGAGAAACATTTGCATTCACTCAGCAACTGCGAACCGTGAGGTCTCCCAAATTGCTTCTTGCCCTTCATGTCCTACTGCTCGGGTGATGTTGACATCCCCAGGCTGTATCATCCTGGGTTCCTTTCGGTTCTCACAGATCAGCTAGTCCAACTGCTCCCCCATTTTACAGATGGAAAGCCTGAACTCCTGGAGTGTTGGGGGGTGTTTGAGGTCCTGGGCAGAGACTAGGACTAGAACTAGAACTAGGCTTCTGGCTTCACACGGCCTCCCTCTGCTCTCGGCACACCCTTCTCCGGAGACAATAAGGAAATGAAAGAGGAGAAATTTCAGCCTCCTGGGATGGGGGTGCAGGTCCCCTGAGGGCTTTCCCCCCAATCTCAGCCCCGCCCTGGCAGGGAGATCCGGCTCAGGGCTCAGACCCGGACACTGGGGGTTCATCCCAGCCCCGGGGCGTGGGAAAGCCTAGGGTGGATTAGGGCAGCTGGAGTGCTAGAGGTCAGACCTCAAGGAGGACTTCCGGGTGGGTGGGTAACCAGAAAAGTGGGGCTCTGGGATCCCAGTCCGTCTTCCTGTGATACGATAGAGTCTGCCTGAGTTGGAAAAGTGGGGGGGAGGTTGCAGAGGGATTTAGGAATTCTCTGTAGATCCTCCCCCCCTCCCAAATCCATCACCTTCTCCCTCCATCTTCCCTTAATCTGGGGAGGGGGCAGAACCAGCCAACCAGGGAGGAGACCGGTGCATGGGGGAGGGGACTGGCTGGGATTCCCATTTCCATGTGAGACTTTTGGGGAGAGGGTGATACTGAGGAAAGGAGGCAGATAGATACAAAGGTGTACTGAAGGGGAGAGGCGTGGGGTAGAGAGAGAGACAGGGAGAGGTAAAGGGAGAGAGCGTGGGGAGGAGAGGCAGAATGGGAAAGGGAAAGACAAGAGGAGAACAGATAAACATGGGTCCTGAGAGATGCACAGATACACAGAGCCGACAGGGAGATTCCCAGGCACCTCGGAGGAAATTGCTACCTGGACAGATACGTGAAAGAGCAGAGAGTTTCTGGACTGGATCATAAACCTGGCTTGGTTGCCACCTGTCCCTGACTTCCAGAGAAACCCAGGCAATTTCCTTTTCTGTCTGGACCTCGAGATTTGCAGACACAGTGATAGGGAATGAGATGGGACCCACCGCCTCATAGCAAAGGCGGCTCCAGCCAGGGCTAGAGCAGCACCCACAGTGCGATGAGACCCCGGTGGGGGCAGGGAGCAGTGTAACCTGGCAGATGGAGGATTGAAGGAGAGAGGATGGAAGACAGTGGATGAAAGGAGTAAATACTCAGAAAGAGAAATCACCATCCACCATGCTTCCTATTTTCTGAATCTTGTTCACTTCCTGCTGGACGTCAGCTCCACACGGGCAGGCGTTTCAGTCTGTCCTGATCACTGTCTTTATAGCGTGATCAGGACACCATTCTGGAACCAGGCCGCCTGGATTCAGAATCCCAATTCTGCCCCTTCCTTGCTGTGTGACCCCAACTCTCTGGGACTCAGCTTGCTCAGCCGTAAAATGGCCATCATAATAGCGCCCCCCCACACCACACCCCATAGTGCGGTCGGTCGTAGAGGTGAAAAGGGACCTCTCTGTGCCTGGCGCAGAGTAGGTGGCCAATGAATCCCTGTCAAAATGATGGAAGAGTCTATGGAGGGTTGCTTAGAGACACAGCGATGTCCACCGCATTTCATGGATGCGTATTTTTTTCTGCATTTGAACATTTATGAAAGTGGAACGGCTCTTACAGCCGATGGTGTCAGGGATTATAACTGACAGTGTTTCTCTCCATTCTCACCGATGTTTAATACTGCAGCTTACGAATAGTGATGTCTTCTATTTGATGATCTATAATAAATAGATGATATGAGGTTGAAACATGTGATTTCTGATTGGCAAACATTTTTGACCTATCGAAAACTGTCATTTTATAGCCTAAACGATGGAGCGAGAGTACACAACGTAGATTAGGTCTCAATCAGCAGTTCTCAATTGGGGGGATGTTGGGACCTCTTTACACTCTTAAAAATGATTGAGGCTCCCAAGTTTTCCTTGATGTGGGTTATGTCTCTCAGTAGTTACCACATGAGAAAGAAAAACTGCGAAAAAAATTTAAATATGTTAATTAGTTTTAAAGTAGCAATAATTTGTTAGTAATAATGTATTTTTATTAAAATAACTTTATTTCGCAACATTTAGTTAGAGGAGAGGCACCGTCACATTTTTTGCAAATCTTCCGGTTCCATAGAAGACAGCTGGATTCTTGTAGATGCTTTTACATTCAGTTGTCACATATCATGCAGCCTCTGGAAATCTCCACTGTACACTCAAGAGAGAAAGTGAAAAAGGCTAGTCATATCTTGGCATCATATGAAAATAGTTTTGACCTCGTGGACACCCTAAAAAGGTTTTGGAGACACCCCAGGATGTCCCGGGCTATACTTAAGCATGAGCTCCAATGTGTGGGAGCACAGGGGGTGAGAACTGGGTCAGGGAGCGGGGTACATGAGGAGGCGGAAGAGAGAAAGACTTCAAGATGGCCCTCTACAGAGGAAGGTAAAGATGGAAGGGACTCATAGTGCAGGCAAGACAGACCGGTGGACACACAGAGGGTCCAGCCACCCCGTGCTGGCCAGCGAGTGGGGACCCACTGACCCCTTCCCCGTCTCTCTTTCTCTCCATGCAGGTTTACGCTCCAGTGACGCCGGTGCCCACCATGGCCCCCCTCAACTCCTACATGACCCTGAACCCTCTGAGCTCTCCCTACTCCCCCGGGGGTCTCCCTGCCTCCCCACTGCCCTCAGGACCCCTGGCGCCCCCAGCCCCCACAGCGCCCCTGGGCCCCACCTTCCCAGGCCTGGGCGCCAGCGGCGGTGGAGGCAGCGGCTCAGGGTATGGGGGCCCAGGCCCCGGGCTGGCGCATGGGAAGGAGATGCCCAAAGGGTACCGGCGGTCCCTGGCGCACGCCAAGCCCCCATACTCCTACATCTCGCTCATCACCATGGCCATCCAGCAGGCGCCGGGCAAGATGCTGACGCTGAGCGAGATCTACCAGTGGATCATGGACCTCTTCCCCTACTACCGGGAGAACCAGCAGCGCTGGCAGAACTCCATTCGCCACTCGCTGTCCTTCAACGACTGCTTTGTCAAGGTGGCGCGCTCCCCGGACAAGCCCGGCAAGGGCTCCTACTGGGCCCTGCACCCCAGCTCCGGGAACATGTTTGAGAACGGCTGCTACCTGCGCCGCCAGAAGCGCTTCAAGCTGGAGGAGAAGGTGAAGAAAGGGGCCGGCGGGAGCTCCGCCACCAGGACCAGTGCGGGGTCTGCCGCCTCGACCGCCACCCCCGCGGCCACCGTCACCTCTCCGCCCCAGCCCCAGCCTCCGCCCCCCGAGCCCGAGGCCCAGGGTGGGGAAGACGTGGGGGCGCTAGACTGTGGCTCGCCCCCTTCCTCCACACCTTATTTCGCTGGCCTGGAGCTCCCCGGGGAGCTGAAGCTCGATGCCCCCTACAACTTCAACCACCCCTTTTCCATCAACAACCTGATGTCGGAACAGACACCAGCGCCTCCCAAACTGGACGTGGGGTTTGGGGGCTACGGGGCAGAGGGTGGGGAGCCTGGGGTCTACTACCAGGGCCTCTATTCCCGCTCTCTGCTCAACGCGTCCTAGCAGGGGGGTGGGACCGTGGCGGGTGGGGCACGGCTGGAGTTGGCACCGTCAGGCTCTTGGGGCCTGCTTCTCCTGGTCACTTTGCTTGTCCCCTCCAGTTAACGTCTTGGTTGGTCTATTACTTAACTGCGGCGACTGTCGCTTGTGTGGGCATCGTGTCGATCTATTGGGTACTGTGGTAACTGCCGTTGACATCTCGGTGGACCCACTGGGAACTGCGAAGACCACCATGTCGATTGATACTATTGGTTGATCCTTTGGGTGCTCTGATGGCCGCCATTGGGGATGACATCTGGCTGGTCCCCTGGGTACCGTGATGGACATCCTCTTGGCTGACGCTTTGGGTGTGATGGTGATACCGTTTCAATTGCATCTTCTTTGGCTTCTTGGGTGCTGTGATCACTTCTTTTTGGTGGACATCTTGGCATAGTAGGTGCTGAGCTGGCCACCGTCCCACGTAACATCCTTTTTTTGCCCATTGGGTGCTATGACGGCCGCCATCTTGGCCGGCTGGCATAACCAGTGACAGCACCATGACAGCCGCCACAGCCCCTGTGCTGGCCATGTTGTCTCTTCGGTGTGAGTTGAGTGAGGGATGGAGATGAGAACATTTTGGGTTTTCTCCGGAGCCCGTTTCCCACTCCGGTCCAGGAGAAAACTGGACAGCACTGTCGGGGCGTGGGGAGTTTCTGCCGAGGTCTGGTTCTCGCCTGGGAAGTGGGGTGCTAGCTGTGTTGGGACATTAAAGGCATCGTTTCTGCCTCTTACGGATGTCTCTTCCTTGGTGGGTGGGCCTTATGGAACTCGAACACACGAATTGTTCCCCTCCCCTGTCCCCTCTCCTTCCTGTCCCCGAGAGCTGGCTGCCTCTGGGGGAGGGGCCAGGGGAGGCATTGACCTGACCTTTGGCTCTTTGCTGTCCCTGACCCCAAGGACAGTTTGCTCACAGATAGCAGCCCCCGCAGCAGTAGGGCCAGGGCAACAGGGGGAGGTGGCTGTGCAGTGACCAAGGCCAGCTCCCCACCCCCAGCCCCCAGACACACACCTCCAGCTCTGAGGCTCGGGGAGCCCAGGGGCTGCTCGGTTTTTGGTTAAGCTGGGGAGGAGGAGAGGGACAAACAAGGTGTTACCCAAAGGAGACTGTGTCGTGCGTGCGTGCGTGCGTGCATGCGCGTGCGTGTACACGTACCCACGTGCCTCTGGGTCACAGGAAATCAGTATGCCCACTGAGGTCCCAGAGGGTGCTGCTACCTTTTGTCCCTATGCTTTGATCGTGTGGGTTTGTCTGTACCTACTCTGAGTGTGTGCTTATTGTGGGCGCCTCAGGATGTCAGACTCGTGTGTGTGCCTTTGCGTGTATGTGGTTCTCTTACATGCCTGAGCCCCTCTGGGTGGGTCTCACGCTGTTCAGTGCGTGTCTCCACACGTCAGTTCATCTGCACACCCATTGTCTCAGCGAGTCTGAGTGTGACTACGTCGGTGTTGCGGGCGTGCCTGTCGTTGCGTGTTTCCCGTGTATCTCTGTGTTAGCATCTGTCCATGTTGGAAAGAAAGTCTGCCTGTGTTCATGTATGATGCCTGTCTTTGCTGCGTGCCTGTCACCGTCGTATGGAGGGTCCGCTGGTCCTGGCGTGTGTCTGTCACTTTTGTAGGCAGATGTATGGGAAGGAACTGGGTCCTCTTTGGACTGTTGGGGGCCTCTGGGCTTGGGGCTTGGGTGTCTCTGTTCCTCCATGTCTCTTTCTAGGCTGTGAGTCTAATGACTGTCGCTGAGATGTTTGGAGGACGTGGCTCTCTTGGAAATGCCATTGTATCCTTCCTGCCCCTCATTTCACGGAGTGGAAAGCGAGGCCCAGATGGGAAGGGACTGGGCCAAGTTCACCCCTCCAGGCTGGGGCAGGCGGGTGGGTCCGAAATGGTCTTTTCTTCGTTTCGCATTTGTCTTTCTTGGTTGCTGGGTCTCCATCACTCACTCATTCTGTTTAGTCATTGGAGGTGAAAGGCTGTGTTTATCCGCGTGTGCGTGTGCGTGTGCGTGTGCGTGCGATGTCTCCCCGTTTCTCTGTCCATCTTTCTCTTTGTCTCTTAGCGTCATCTCTGTCACTCCGTCCCTAGCCCTGTCTTCATGCCTTTATCCATCTCTGTCCCTTGGTTTTTTTAACATGTTCATTCATTCCTTACATTTGTCGCTCCTATGGTCTGCCCTGCTCCCTCACATTCTCTCCTTCTTCCTCTGAGCCTCTGTCTCTGTCCCTTTTTCTCTAGGGGGCCCCGACGCTTCCTCTCTTGGGGTCCACCTCCTCCCACTCCTTCTTAGGATCTCTGGCCTCTCTCTCTCCTCCTCGGCTCTCCCTCTCCCAGCTCCCTGAGTTTCCGCCTCTACCTGCCACCTCGCTCAGGCTGGGCCCTCTATTTCTGTCACTGTGCCCGCCTGCCGGCTGCGTGTCACCCCCGCCCCCTGCCGTGCTGGCTCCCTGTCAGCCGTCCCACCAGCCTCGCTGTCCTGGGCAGGCTGGGGAATTCCTCCTGGTTCCTGGAAAAAACAACTGGGGCCGAGAGAAAGGCCCTCAGTCTCCCCGGGCGCCCGCCCCCCTCCCTCGGGCCTGGGGGTCTCTCCCGGAGTCGGCCGGCCCAAGGCAGGAAGCCCTGCGGTTTCTGGCTTCTCCCAGGCGGCCTCCGGATCTGGCCCCCACCCCCCCGGCCAACAGCCCAAATATTATTCCGCAGGAGGAGTCGGTGGCAGCGGGAGGAGGCCCAGGCTGAAAGAGGCTTTCAGGGCGGCCAGGCCTGGGGCTTCCTGTCCCCAGGCTCGGGCCTCAGGCCGCCCCAGTGGGGACCTCAGGTGGCCGGAGGGGCGGGTGTTGTCGTAGGGTCCTGGGGGAGGGTGGGGCCATCCGTCAGGGTGTCTGGTGGCCACCGTCTCGGCTGGCGTGGGCAGGTGTGACCCCCACCCCAGGGACAGCCGGCCGATGTCCAGTGTGGAAAAGTACCACGGTCAGACGTGGGACGCGTGGACAGACAGGAGGACGCCAGGAATCAGGGATGGAGGAATAGCCATGGGGATACAGAAGCCTGGGCTGGGAACAGATGGACCTGAACACAGTTTGTGGACCTGAGGTGACATGGTCCAAGGGAGGGGTCCATGGGTGGGGAAACAGAGGGCCAGGGCAGGGTCCCTTCGGTGGGCAGAGGGCCTTCTGCATCAGAAGGCAGGAGATGACGATGATGATGACGATGATGAAAATAATAGCTACTAGGGCTTAGCCTATGTCCTGCCACGTGTGAAAACCTTACAGAATTGACTGACAGAATCTCTCGCCCCCCCTTTTTATTATAGGCGACACAGAGGCATGAAGAGGTGAATGATTTGCCCTAGACCACCCAGATGGCAGTGAGTTTGGGAGCTAGGACTTGAGCTCAGGTGGTCTGGCCCAAGTCAGCGCCCTTGACGGCTGAGCCGTTCTGGAGCCTGGGAGGGTCAAGAGCAGCACGGCAGGGCCCTGGGGTCCCCAGCCTTCTCACAGCCCACTCCAGCCACAACCTGCTATGGGGGGTGGCACTCCAGAAGCCACCAGTCTGGGCAGTTTAAGAGTGCATATGTGCGTGTCCGCGTCAGTATGTCACCGGGTATCATACATGCATTCTCGTGTCGGTGTGTAAGTGTCATGGTGTCTGCGGGCTTAGGTGTTCACTCTGCGATGCGTCTCTGGTTACTTGTGCGCTCACGCCTGTATGTCTCTGTGTCACTGTCTGTCGCCGGGTTTCTGTAGGTGTTGCTGTGTTTGTGACACTGTATATGCATGTGTGTTACTGTTCTGTCATTGTCTTCTGTGTGTCTGCCACTGTGTCCTCTGTCACTGTTTGTATTTTGTTGCGGTGTCTCTGTGCCTAATAATATGTTTGCCCATCATTGTGTCCTGCTGTCTGTTACTCTGTGTGCCTGTCACTGTGTCTGTTACAGTGTGTCTTTGTCACTGGGTTCTTTGAGTCTGTTTATGTCTCTGACACTCTGGGTCTGCCTATATCTGTCTCTGTGTGTCACTGTGTCTGTCCTCCTATGTGTCACCATCTACCCAGGTGTCACCGTGTTACTCACCACCCAGGCCACAGGTGGGCGTGTCGGGCCCACTGGTGCCAGAGCTGGGGCCCAGCCCATCCCACCCTCTCCTGCCATGGGCCAGGCTGGGCGCCTGTTTGCGGTGCCTGCCCCAGGTAAACACCAAGATCCGGAACCCAAGGGCCACCTCCCTCACCTCCGCCCTTGTCCCTCAGCCTGCCCCGGACTGGTCTGCACCAGAGCCCACGGGCAGTGCCCCCAAACTGGAGATGTGCCCAGACCCTCCCCCCAGCCTCCTCAAGTCCCAGCCTTGGTCCGGCCCTGTCTGTCTGTCTGTGTCTGTCTGTCTGGCTGTCTGCTTCTCTGTGTGCGTGTGCCTCTCTGGGCGTCTGCTGGTCTTTCTGTTTCTTTCTGTCCCTACCTCTCGCCACAGTTTCTCTGTGGCTTCGCCCTTTTCTAGAATGACCCTTGTCATCATTCTGTCGCTGTCCCTCTACCTCTAACTTTTTGTCTTTTCTCAGTGAAGTTTGATTTCTCTGTTTTTCTGATCTGTCTCCACTTGAGTCAGCCTACTCTCTGCCAGTTTCTAACT
>NW_024342475.1:1694060-1697637 GCF_902729225.1 Pteropus medius
TTCTGTCACTGTGTCCCTCTCAGCCCGAGTCTCTCAGTCATGGTCACTATCTTTATGTGTCTCTAAGCCCCCAGCCCCCACAGGAGCAGACCTCTGCCATGTCCAGGCCCTTAGAGAAGTATATGGCCCCCAGCCTCCCGCCCCCAGCCCGCTGGTATATATATAAAGGTATATGTACATATTATTTATTTCTGTACCCGGGGGCAGGAGGGCAGACACTGGGGCCTTTGTGTAGCCGCTGCCCGCTGCCTGCCCGCCCGCCACTCCTCTCCCTTCGTCCCTGCCGCCTGCCCGCCTCCACTCCCCCCGCACAGAAAGGTTCCTGTGGGGCCTGCCAGCTTCCTCTGCCTGAGGTGTGAGTGGGCATGCCACGGGCGAGGCGGGCAGGGGGGCCTGGGGGATTTTTCCAGCTCCAGAGAAGCTTTCCGGGTGGGGAGGGCTCCAAAAGGAATGGGCTACTGTCTGTCTGCGTCTGCTGTCCCTGGGTGTCCCCGGGTCCTACCTGGCTTGTCCCTGGGAGGCTATCCATCCATCTAATGTCATTCTGACTCTTTCTCTTTTGGTCTGGGTCTTATTCACTTGTGCGCAGACCGTCATTGGGCATGTGTGCAAGGTCGTCTGTTGAGCCCAGGACACGTAGTTAATGAGATGCAGCCCATCCCAGCCGATTCTCTGCCATGTCTATCTCATTTGCTTTACTCGCTTCTTGAAACCCTTTACCTGTCCCCATGAAAACAAAATCCAAGGTCCTTACCATGGCCTATGGGGCCCCTGATGCTCCCTTCCTATCCCTCTCCCCTCATTTTTATGACTCACCCTTGCCGTTGCCGCACTGGCCACCTGGCTGCTTCTGGAACAAACCAAGCAGGCTCCCGCCTCAGGGCCTTTGCACGTGCGGTTCCCCCCAGATTTCCCCTAACTCGTTCCCTCGCCTCCTCCCGCTCGCAGTGCCTTCTCCTCAGTGAGCCTTTTCCTTGCCCGCCTCTTTAAAACACCAGCCTCCATCATTCTCTATCTCCTTCCCTTCCTTCCTTCTTAGGACTTAACGCTCCGTGGTTGTCACACTTTATGGGTCTGTCTGTTATGTCTCACCTGAATGTCAGCTCCATGAGGATGGGGGCTTCATTCTGTTCTCTGCTGTATCCACAGCACCTACTGCAGTGCTTGTCACACAGTGGATGCTGAATAAACATTTGTTAGGGGGAAGTAGCCCCATTAATCTATCTAGCCTTTAAATTAGCCCTGTGCTGGGTGATGCTGGGGACACGATGGCGATTGAGACGGCCCCTGGCCCTGGCCTTATGAGGCTGACAGTCCAGTTTCCAGACGATGATGATCTAGAATGTGCAGGGCTGGCACAGGGGAGTGCAGGGTCCGTGAGGGCCCAGAAATGGCACCTGATGCAGCCTGGGAGTCAAGGAGGGCTTCCTGGAGGAGGTGGCAGCTGAGCTGAGACCTGGAGGAGGAGTAGAAGTGAGCCAGGCCTTATTGTAGGGCCCAAGGGACCAAGACAGATGGAGCTTTGTCCTTCTTCATGGAGTTCCGTTCTCTCCCTCTGCCTCATAGAACTTTTGAGTTTGAAGATGTCTCAACTCTCTAGTTCAAACCCGTATCTTTCCCTGATTTCAGTCTGTCTGTCTCTCTTTCATTTGCTCTTTATTCCCCTCCTGTTTCTATGATATCTGGATATCTCTCCACTGTCCGAACGTCTGTCTCTCTGTTTCTACCTCGTCTCCTTTATCTCAGAAGGTCTCTGGACCTCTCCTTGTCTCTCTAAGTTTCTGTCTGCTCTCTTTCAGTAAGCTGGTCTCTATAATTCCCTCCACGCTTCTGCTGTCTCTCATCTTTCCCTAGATTGCTCTTGTGTCTGTCTCTTTCTCCAAGCCTCTTCACCTCCTTACTAATCCCCAAATAAATCCCGAACCCCTTCTCTCTGGACCCACCCTGGAGCTGGGGGGAGGGGGACTGATCCAGCCCCCCCACACCCACGCAGGTCAGGTCTTCTGCTCTGTTAATGGTTAACCCAACCTCTATCTAGAATACACACACCGGCCAGGCTGGGGGTGACTCCCCTGCCCCCCACCCACCCACCCACCAGCTGTTCTTAAAGGACCAGGTGTCCTCCACAGTTCTTTAGCCCCCATCGGCCCTGCTGTTTGGAAGCCTCTAGCTCTAAGGATGGGGGAGGGGGAGCTATCCAGCACTTGGGTCTGCAGAGCTGGGCCAGGGGAGGCCACAGATCGCCCAGGAGGGGAGTACAGGCAGGGCGCTCCATCCAGCGTCATCTCTCTTCCCCCAGGCTTATCGCGTGGTGTATTTAATCAGGGGTGGTTTTCCCAGCCCTGCCCAGAGCCCAGGCTGGCAGTGCCAGGGGTAACTGAACACCTGAGAGCTGATGGCTGGGGGAGGGGATGGGACCCCTCAATCTAAGAACTGGAAGTTTAAGAACTCCACATGCGGAGGACAAAAACCCCTGGAGTTTCTAATATTTGGGCGTTGGGACATGTGGGTCTGCAGGATGTGTGGGTGGGACACCTGGGTGACCAAGAGAATGGGGCAGGACGTTAGTCTTCCGGATTTAGCTGATGTGACATCTGGCTTCCGAGACCTGGGGCAACCTTGGGCCCCAGAGCTGTATGACAGTGCTGTGTGGTGGCAGAGTTATCATCCCCGTCTCTGCTCATCCGCTGGCCTTTGCGCCCGGCATTCCTCCTCCCGAGAATCGCCACTTCAGGGTCGCAGAGGAGGCCACCCGGGTGAGGGCTCGGCTCCTGGGGCCACCCCCCTCCCGTTAACCCCTGTTTTGCTGCAGCCCGCTCAGGCCCCGCCCCGTGACGTCAGCGAGCAGGAAGTCCTGGTTAATGATCAGCCCACCGGGACAGGTGCAGGACTGGGCCTCGCACATCAGAGGAGGCCGCTGGGGGAGTGCCTTTTACCCTGCCAGTCACGGTGTTCTAGGATGGCCGCCGCTGAGGCCGGTCTCCGGAGAAGGGCGCGATGAGCCCAGTTCAGGTTTTTCAAATGTCGCCTCTCGCACTCTTGGGCACAATTGAGGCCAGAGGCAGCCGCCATTATTAACGAGGCCCGTTAGTGTACCCCACGGAGGTAAATCTCCTTCCACAGGGCAGCCCCTCTAGCAATCTAGCCTAATTCTGTCCGCCCAGCGAGCATTCACTACCCGTCCCTTCTAGAAAACCTAATGCCTCTTCCCTCCCCTCATGGGCGTCGAGTCCTCCCGACACTTTGGGTAGATACAGGGGACGAACCATACAGGAAACCTAATTCCCGAGCTTGGCTATGGCTCCCATGCAAGAGCCATCCCGTCTCTGAGCCTCAGTTCTGTCATCTGGAAAACGGGCCGATGGTTAGAACGTTTGACCATGGCCAGCGTTTGTAAAGACAAGCAGCAGGCACGCCTGAATGAAGAGCGCCACCTGGAGGACAGAAGGCAATGTCCTCCCCCCGTAGGACCAGTTCCGTCCCAAAGGGGGCGCAGCATCTCACACAACTAAGGGACCAAGAAAGAAAAAAAAAACCCATCTTTCGGTTTATTGAAGGAAGAAAAGGGGGCAGGAGG
>NW_024342475.1:1700299-1752520 GCF_902729225.1 Pteropus medius
GCGATACGAACGGTCAGAGCTACCACGGATTCAAATGGTAGGGAGCGGACGGGCTTCCGGGCGTCCAGTTTCTGCTCCGACTTGCTGTGCAGCTTTCGGCAAAAGTCTTGCCCTCTCTGAGGCGCAGTTTCCCGCCCATCAAAGGTAGGCCAATGACCCGTGAGGAAGGCAGCCGCTCCTGGGGCGGGGCGGAGGGGCCCTGATTGGATGGTTTACGGGTGGAAGCCGGCAATTTGGTGGTGGCGGTGGGGTTGTCCACTTGGCACTTCGTCTCGCCCAGAGCTTTCAGTATCAAAACTCTGACCCGGGCCAGCAATAGCTGGAGAACAAGAGAGGACTGAAGGCCCCTAGGCCAGGCGTGTGCCTCAGTTGCCTCATCTGCTAAAGGGAGCAGTCGAGCGCCCTGCAACTCTGTTCTAGCTCTGCGGGCGCGCTCTGGTGTCCAAAGGGTTACGCTCTCAGTGTCTCCGCCCCCTAACCTCACTACAATTCCCAAAATACTCTGCGGAGCGGACAAACTGACGCACTTCCGCTGTGTGGTTGGGGGAGGCCTTCCCGGTTCCCGCTGCCCGTCCTACTCCCGGCCCCCCAGGCCGGTCAGTTGATGGAGTCTCTTTCCATGTTTTTGGAGCACGGAGTTGAGGGGATCCTCCCCCTTCCTAGTCTGGGGAAAGGGAAGGAGGCCGGAGATGGCAAGAGCTGAGGGGGGTAGTTTCTGGGGGAGAGCAGGCGCCAGACCACCTTTCTCCAGCCTTGGGTGCTTAGTACCTAATAGGCCCAAGCAGGCTCTGGGGACCCTCATGTTTTTTACTTCCCGCGTCGCGGTCAGTGCTAAGCGGAAGGTGTGAGGGCTGGGGCGGGAAGACGGGTCTCCAAGTTCTAACCCACATCAGCCTCTTCCCTGCTAAGTCTTGGCCCATGTTGATATTTATCTTGTCAAGAGTTGCATTTATTAGTGTTTTTCAAACTAATCAGGGGCCGCTTACTTCCCCCCCACCCCACAGCAACCATAGCCCCTGATTTTGTTACCCACCTGTTGTTAACTTTTTGGGGAGAAATTGACTCCTGTGAAAAAAACTTACCTACTTTTGCCTCATCCTAAGCTACATGATGTGCTAATCATGAGTTTTATTTACTAGCTACATTTTTAGAAAATAAGTTAAAACTACATGGAACTATTAAAAAGGCCATCTGTCTATCACTGAAAATGACCTTTGGGCCATTCTTTAGTAAACACTAGTGGGAGTGAAGAGTTCCAGCCACAGGCTGACCCCTGACAAATTTAAGGCATGTTCCTTAACTTACCAGGAAAAAAAATGGAGACTCCTAGATTCTGCTTTCCACTGGGTACCTTCAGGTTAATATGCATGTAAATGCTAAGCCTGGTGCCTGCCCAGAAATGAAGCACCATAAATGGAAGTTTTTGTTTTTAATTATTTCAAATATTCAACCCCTCTTTAATGTTGGGCGATGCTGAGGACACAGCAGAGACTGAGATTGGCTCAGGCCTTGCCCTCAGGCTGGTGATGGAGGCAGACGTTCGACTTAAATTTACTCAAATGATTATTTAACTGCATTTTTAATAACTGCTGGCGAGGGTGGGGATGGGGGTATCAGGAAAGGCTTTCCTGAGGAGGTGATATTTGAGCCGAGACCTGAAAGATAAACAGAATCTAGTTGCAGGAAATAAGACTCTTAAACTACCAAGATGCCCACTTTACAGATGAGGAAAACGGAGACCCATGGTCACATAGCCGGGTAGGGCAGCACCAGGGGCGGAGCCAGGTCTGAGTCCGGGGTGGTGGTCATCCATCTGGCTCCAGGTTCTACAGCAGGTGTGAGAGTAAGCGAGCCAGTTCCTGCCTTTGTGAACTATGGAGGAAACATGCCTTAAACAGACAAAGGCACTTCTTCATTTGGGGACATTATGGAAAAGAACCACAAGACACAGAAAAAAAATCTAAGAATCCTAGTCTGGGGAGGGAATCCAAGATGTTTTCCTGGAGATGACATTTCAGTGGTATCTGAAGGATGAGTAAGTAGGAATAAGATTTGAACACTGACATGATGGCTTTAAGAACAAAAATTGACTAGAAAACCACCAGCCTCCAACTACGAGGGGGTGTCACCTGCCCTTGGAGGGGTGGAGCAGGTGTAGGTGCTGGAATCCCAGGCCTGTCTCAGCCAGAACCCCGAGTAATTGTATTAAAAATAAGTTTATTGATATCTTGTCACCACTGAGGAGAAAGGAGGGGTTGAGCTCTGGGGGTCGGAGGCTGCGACAGGAGGCAGAGGGCCCCCGGATACCTCCCCGGCAAGAACGCGCCCCCTCTCCCCCGGGGTGCAGATGGCTGAACCCTCACAGTCATCCACACTCTGATTTGACTCGCAACCCCAACTCCCTCCAAAGTCTGGGCTGGGGAGGTAAGGAGTCCCCACAGGTCGATTCTCTTCAAGTCAAGACCAGGAGTGGTTAGGGAAGGGGCTGTGTGCAGACCTGCAAGGTCCCCTCTGCAACCCACAGAGGGTGATAATAAATAACGTAAAATTGATGGCTTAGAGGTCAGGGTTAAGGGAGGCAGCCAGGCAGACAGCGCTGTGCTGGAGAGAGGGCTGGGGGGCCCATCCAGAAGGCCCCCCACGAATCAGGCACTAACTAGTAGAGGGCATGGGGTGCTCGTGCCCCTGCAGCAGGGAGCCAGGGTGCGGCTGGCGTGGGGAAGGTGCATGGCCCCCCTCCACTGAGCGAAGCTGGGAGAGGAGGTGCAGGCGGACGAGTAGACAAGCTGGAACCCCATGGCAGACTTCACGGAGATTTCCACCGCCCCCGCCTCTTCCGTGTAGGAAAACCTTTCCTCCTCTTGTGTGGGGGGGAGTCATGGGGAGGAAGTGGGGCTGGGGATGGGGGCCCCTCCTCACTCCCTGGGGCGATGATCACCCCTGGCTGCCACCATAGCCCGATCCACCACAGCAGCCACCACAGACACGGGCTCTGGGGTGATCTCCACCTTGGGGTGGGCAGGGCAGACCTGAGGTGGGGGCAGGGTGGGGGCAGAGGTGGGGCAGCGGGTCGACTGGGGTTCCCGGCAGAAGGGGCAAGGCTGAGGGGCCTCGCTCAGTTTGGTCAGTCCCTGTAGCGGGGTGCCAACTCGGATGGCGTTGGAGTCTCCTGCCGCAGGAGTCCAGAGGAGTCTGAGGCGGGGCATGGGCGGAGGCAGTGCAGGGGGTAGGGGACTGGGGGGCGAGGGTGCCACTTGGACCTGCTGGGGTGGTGGAGGTGGAGGGGCTGGGGGTGGTGGAGACAAGGCCAGGCAGGGCAGCTGGACGGTCTGCAGGGCCGGCGGGGGCGAAGACTCACGCTCCTTGGGCGGTGGGCAGCCCCCTTCCTGGGGGTTGCAGGAGGGCCGGGCCCAGGGCTCCGGGCTGCTGGAGCCCCCCTTGCTGTGGGCTGGTGTATCTGTGGACAGAGAGATGTAAGAAAGGTGAGTGGGACCCCGCAATGCTGTCTCGATTTCCCTCGTCCACCTCCCGCCCGCCTCCGCCCCAGCGCCATCCTTTTAAAACTTAAGTCAGACCATGCCTTGCAACAGAAGCCTTCATACCCGGAGAAGAGAATCAATATATTTAATGATAACCTGGTAGCCCAGGCCATCCTTAGTGAAAACAGGGTCCTGGGGGTCCCCAGCTGAGCCAGGCAAAGCCAATGTTGTAGAAGACTCTGAACCATCTGGATACTCAGCTGCCCTTACACCTCTCGGGCCTCACTGCTGGACCCTGGGGAGATCTGTGGGGCCTGGGAGAGAGGTGCTGTGGCTGGAGCAGTAGCAGGGACTTCTCGAGGCTGGGAGTAGGGTCTGTCCCCTACCGCGATGGCAGGATTTCAGTCTTAGCTCTGGTCTGTGCCAGTTCAACCCCAAGCCTGCTGGGCATCCTGTCTCCTCTCACCTGGGATCTATCTCATTCATGCTTGTGAACTTGAACACAGTCCCCAGGCAGCAGCTCCCAGATTTCTAGGCCCAGCCTGAACCTCTCCCTCCAGCTAGCTGTGTACTCAGCAGAGCCCCTTGATCATCTAATGACACCTCAAACTCACTTGCCCAGAGCTGAGCTCCTGGTGCTCCCCAACCTTCTCCTCCCTCAGCCGCCCCCATCTTGGCTGATGTCGGCTCCATCCTTCCAGCGGCTCAGGCCAAAAACTTTCTTTTTCTCTCCCAAGACCCCATCCATGTACAAATACCATCGGCTCTGTCTCCAAAGTAATTCAACATCCAACCTCTCTGTCCACCTCCACGGCCCCACAGTGGTCCAACGAGCATCTCCTACCTGGACGATGGCAGTTGCCTCCCCACTGGGCTCCCTGCTTCCACCCCTGCCCCTTACAATTTGTTTTTCTACCAGGGCCTCAAGGGTCCAAACTAAAATACACGTCAGTTATGCTACAGGAAAGAAGCCGGTCAACATTTATATGAAATGTCCAAAACAGGCAAATCTACAGAGATAGAAAGTAGGTAGTGGTTGGTTGCCCAGGGCTGGGCGGAAATTGGGGGGATGAGGGCAGAGTGATGCCTAAGACATAAGGGGCTTCTTCTTGGAGTGATGAAAATGATCTGAAATTGACGGTAACAACGATTACACAACTCTGAATACGCTAAAAGCCACCGAACTGTAGACTTGAAATGGGCGGGTTGAACGGTATGGGAATTCTAGCTCAATAAAGAGGTTTAAAAATGCAAGTCAGATGTCGCCTTTCTCCGCCTAGAGCCTGCCTGTGGCTCTTATCGCATCAGAAAAAAATGCAAAGTCCTCAAGGACCCCAAGGTTCTGCACCATCTGCCTCCCCGACTTCATCTCCCTCCCCTCTCACTTTATCTTGCTCACCTGGCTCCACCACCTTGGCCTTCTTGTTGGCCCTCAAACACATCAGCCCGTGCCTGCCTCAGGGCCTTTGCACTGGCCATCCCCTTGGCTTGGAAAGGTCTTTCCTCAGACACTTGCCTGGCTCCCTCCTTCACCAACCCAGGCCTCTGCTCGAAGGTGGCTTCCTTGATCCCCCTCCATCTAAAGTAGCTTCTAACCTTGTCCTTTTCTCTCCTAACCCTGCACGATTTCTTTTTATCGCACTTATCTCCCCGTGGCATGGGATCGCTCTCTGTGCGTTGCCAGCTCCATCAGGCAGGGCTTTGTTTTACTCGCCGCTGTTAACCGAGCACTTACAACAACATCCAGCACAATTTTTTTTTTCTTTAATGATAAGAGAACTGTGGCTTCCAGGGAGTCAGCGCTGATTGGGCCGCCAGGCCGCAGGACCTTGTGGCAACACTCCCCCAGCTCCCCAGCACCTACAGAGGACAGTCCGGCCTCTCTCTGCCCACTTTTATCCTTCATCCTCGCCTCGGGGCCAGTGTACAGGCAGCTCCCTCCACCGGGATCGGCCCCCACCCCCGGCATCGCCCCTGTCAGATACTGAACATCTGAGCTGTCCACTGTTCCTTCCTCAGGGAAGCCTGTCTCTCTGCTCCTAGGTCACGTCAGAGCTCCTTGCACTTCTTTTGAAATCAGCCGGCCACCTCCAGTCCTGAATGCTGGGGGTCCAGACTCCCTGCGCTGGGAGACAGACAATGACCACAGTTAACCAGTCGCTGGACACTTTCCAGGCCAGGCCCTGGGCAAAGCAGCTAAGCTCTCCTACATTTTTTTCAGAATCCTCTCAGCCATTCTCTGGGGTGGGTGCTATCATTATCACCCCATCCTACAGGGAAGGGGGCTTGAGGCCCAGAGAGGCATCACAGAGCTGGCGAATGGTAGAAGGATTTTAACGTAGGCAGGCTCCAGAGCCCGCGCTTTTAACCAGCCTCGGGCAGGGTCTGTGGGTCTCACTCAGGGTGGCGAGTTTCACTCACAAGGGGTACGAGAATTGCAGCCACTTGGAAATATGGCTTTTTGTCTACCAAGTAAAAGGAGCAACAAAAAGTGGCCCAGCCTTCACACGTGCAGGGCTCACAGGAGTGAAAGTCATATTTATTTACAACCCTTGGGCCTCAGTTTCCCCAGCTGTAAATGGGTATGTGTGAGAGTACGGGACTAAGGGACACAATAACAGAACATCTCCTGGGAGCCACTACAGGGAGTCACTGGATCACCAGGGCACAGGGCTTAGGCCAGTGTCCGGCACACAGAAAATTCTCAATGTTGTTTTCCTATTGTTCTTTCAAACATTAGGTCAGAAAGAAATGGTCCTTAGCTCTCCCTCCACTGTCAAGGAAGACACCTCAGGCTCCCCAGGCTCTGTTTTCCAGTCCCTCAATCAGATCGGTTTCTCTTTTGTTTTACAGGGTGGGTAATCTCTACGTGAGATTCTAATCAAGGTGGCTTCAAGCACATGCGTGCCTCAGGGCCTTTGCTTACGCTAGCTGGAGGGCTTATTTCCAGATATCCACCCGGCTCAATCTCTCCATTCAGGTCTCTGCTCAGATTTTACCTCCTCGCTGAAGCCCTGCCTTACTACCCTGTCTAGGCAGCCCTCCTTCCATTGCTCGCTATCCTCTTAACGTTTTTCTTAGTTCTTATCCCCTCCTGCGTAAGATGTGTTTTGAGTTACTTGTTTGTAGTCTGTCTCCCATAACCAGAATGTCAGCTCCATAAGGAAAGGGAAATTGTCTTTTTCTACACAGTATTCCCAGCGTCTACAACAGTGCCTGCCTCAGAACAGGTGCTCAATGAATATCTGTTGGCTGAATGAAGGAATAAAGGGGTTATACAGCTTTTGAAAAATAAGTTTGCCACGACTACTCTGGTTCAATGGAGCCGTTTCACAGAAACACTGAGGTTTGACTCACACTGAGAACAAGGGTCCCAGGTGATTGTGTCTCTCTCCTGCTTAAGATATTTTCATGACTCCCAAATGCCCTCAAGATAAAGTCCAAAGTCTGACCTTCACTTACAAGCTGAATGTGTGATCTAATTCTCATTAACTCTCAGTCAATATCAATTGTTGTTATTGCCGGACAATCCAGCCCAGTAGTTAAGTGGACTGTGAGTTGGACACAACCTGTATTCCAGTTTCAACTCTACGATTTACTTGCTGTGTGACCTTGGGCGGGTGAATAAACCTCTCTTACTCACATGATCCCGAAGCCGACCTCTCAAACCTCATCTCAAAAAATTTCCTTTCTTCAGTCTGTCAACTCCCCCCTCACTACCCCCAACTGAGAAACTTCAGATTCCTAAACTGGCCAAGCTTTCTTGCCTTTAAGCCACTGCGCATGCTGTTCTGTCTACCAGGAACACTTTCTCAACTCTATCTTCAGTGTATCTCAGCCCTAATGTTTCCTCCTCCAGGAAGCCCCCCTTGACCTCCCAGCCTGGATCAGGTGCCCCCCTGGACTCCTATAGCCCAGCCCTGCCCACTCTGAGTCATCATTGTCTATGCATGGGTCTGTTCCCCCACTGGACTGTAAGCCCCAGGAGAGCAGGGCTGAAGATGTCTCAGTCACCACTGTGTCCCCAACATTGCCCAGCACAAGGAAGATGCCTGGGGAATAGCTGTAAAAGAAATAATCCAGAGTCAAGACTAAGTGGGAAGTCTCGTACCCAGCTCTTCATACCTCCTCTACTTGGGGCATGACCTTGAGAAAGTTACCAAACCTCCGAATCTCTGATTTATTAAATGGTGAAATAGTTTGTACCTCACAGCATTGGCAAGTATACCAAAAGCCAACAATGAATGTTCAGTTCAGGAGGCCACGTACAAAGCAATTTCTGCCTATTAGTTTATTTAATCTTCACAGTAACCCTTTGAGGTGGGGACTACTTTTTATCCCCATTTAACAGATACAGAAACTGACCTGCAGTAACTCACCCAAAATTGATACAGCCGACTGGCAAAGTTGTGATTGGAGCCCCGTCTGCCCCCAGAGTCACGAGCCAACATGACGTTGAATGAAACGCTGAGTGAGGTGTGGACTCTGGGGCCAGGCCGTGTACATCCAGGTTCCTTTCCTGACTCTGACAGTCACTAGCCGTGGGGCCCGACACAAGTCATTTCACTTTTCTGAGCCTCAGTTTCCCCAAGTTTAAAATGGGGATAAAAACAGTATCCACGTCACAGGGTTGTGGTGAGACTCTGATGAGCCACATGAAGGACTTGGACCCGTGCCTGGCACACAGCACACTCTGTGACTCTTGCTAAGGTGATGGTGAAGGAACTCACCTGCCCGTCGGTCTTCCCTGCGGTCCTCGGACAACACATAGCGTTGGGCACAGGCGCTTGGGGCAGGCGGCTGTGAGGCGGTGGCTGCGGGGGTCTGCTCAGCCCCTGCACCTGCTCCTGGCCCCGCCACGCCCGGCCCGAGGATGGCAAAAATGGTCTCCTCCTCGGCGGATAAGGCGTCCTCGGCGGCAGGTCCGGCGCCCTGCGTGGAGTGCGGCACCCGGGCCAGCTTCTCCTTGGTGCGGCGCTTGAAGTCGTTCCAGCGCTTCTGCACCTCCTGGCCAGTGCGCTTCCAGCTGGTGATGCCGTTGATCTTGGCGGCGATGCCGTCCCACACACGCCGCCGCTCGGCCACGCTCACCCGACGGCTCTGCGCGCCATAGAGCTGCGGGTAGTGGGCGCGCACCTCCCGGATCAGGATCTGGTTCTCTTCGAAGGAGAAGCGCGGCTTGCGCAGCCGGGTGGTCTCTTCCGCTTCGCCCGCCGCCGCCGAGGCCATGGCGCCCCCCGACGCCGCCGTCCGGCCGCCTGGCGCATGGGGGGCGCCGGGGCTGCGGGCACAGGGCGCACGGCGCTGGCGGGGGATCGGCGTCCCCGCGCCGCCCGCCCCACCCCGGCCGCCGCGACACCGGCTCCTAGGTCCCCGGGGGCCAGGGGTGGGGGCTGAGGGCGGTCCCGGACGACGGGCCGCGGGGGGCAGTCGGAGTGCCTAATTATAGCTGACACCCGTTGAGCGCGTCTCTCGTGCCCTGTGCGGCGCAAAGTGCCACGCCGAGGAGTCGATGGAAATTGGGGGAGGGTTTGAACGGGTGGAGGGAAATGAGGAAAAGCGGAAGAGGGGGTGTCTGCAGAAGTTAGAGGAGAATGGGGACATAGGAGAACGGGTAATGGAAGGAGAATGGGGTGTCTCGATGGTCGAAAAGCACGGGGGTGATGGAAGAGGGGGGCTGAAAGAGAAGGAGAAGGGGGGATCTGGGCAGAGGAGCGCCTGGGGGTTCTGGGCAATGGGACGTCTGTAAGATCGTTCGTTATGAGAAGGGGTCCTCGGAGGGGATGTAGAGGAATAATGGTGAGCTGGCGACTCCCAGGACACTGAAGTAGCTGGGACGATAAAATGTTAGGGATTAGGGTAGGGTCTGCGGGGATTGTAGGGGCTCTGGGGATTGCCAGGAATTAAGGGGAGCTCTGGGGTTAATGGGGGTCTGAGATTAGGAGGGGCCAACGGAGGCTATGTGGGACTCCTAGAAGAGTGAGGGTCGCGGAGGGTGGGGACCGAGTCGGGCCGCGGGTCACTCACCGGCGCCGCCGCAGCCCCCGCCTGCCCGTCGGTCAAGGCTCGGGCTTCTGCGGCCTCTTCCCTACCCCCCCGCCTCTTTCCCTCCCCCCGCTCTGGACCCCGCCTCCGGCCGCCGGGAGAGCCATGGCGCAGGCGTACCCAGGGCCACTCGGTCCCCTACGCCCTTACCGCCGGAGCTTCACGCCCCTCCTATGGCGCAAGCGCAGAATCGCCCTCCTCGGGCTCCGCGAGCGGGCTGCGGTCTCCAGATGCCATAACGGCGCACGCGCACAACTGGATCGCGCGCATGCGCACCCCTCGCGTCCCGCGAGCCGCGCTTCCCGGGACTCGTACCTCGCGCAGGCGTAGCGCTCCTTAGAAGAGGCAGGAGGGGTGCAGAGAGCGCTGGGACCGAGCGGCACCACCGCTTTTCGAAGAGTCTTTCAGCCCGCCCAGCCCTCTAACGATTTGTGTCTTTTGCTCTTGCAGACACGGGAGGGAGGTGGCGCTGGAGGGAAGCGCTTCGTTTCCATGACAATTGCGTGGGCGGGGTGGGGGCGTGGAAGAAAACTGGGTTGTCGCCCCCTTATACCTGTCCTTGCACGGGGCTGCTCCGGATCTGCTAACCACCTTTTACCCGTAGGGGCGGGGCACCTGGGGATATTCCTCCCCTGGCGGTTGCGGTAACCATGGCAACCCATCAGCCTTCCAACCATGCCTGGGGGCTATCGGTGCACATTTTCGTCACGAGGCGCGGAGAGGGACATCTGAGTGAGAGCCTCTTGAGTGCGGAGGGTGATCCTGGCGCAGGCATGACTTTAAGCAAATGCGAAGAGGCAGAAGTGAATCTAGAGCACGGGTTGGGTGAGCTGGGAGGCAGGACGATGGAGTTAAGTCGGGCCGAGTTTAGAATCTTGCAGGAATGCTCAAGGTCATTCAACCAGCGGTGCTTCATGTAGTCGACAAATGTTTATTGGGCTCTTACTCAATTCCAGGTGCAGTTAATACAGAAGACAAAAATCTATTCCTTCATGGAGCTCACTTTTTACTTAGAGGAATCAGACGATTAGCGAAATAAATAAGATATATGTGAGAAGGTGGTAAGAATTATGAAGGAAATGGAAGTAGGAAAAGGGGTTGGACAGTATGGGTGTGTGTGTGTGTGTGTGTGCAATTTTAAAAATAAGTGGTTAGGGGAGACCTCCCTAAGAAGGTGACATTTGAGTAGAGAGGTGAAGCAAGTTAGGGAGCAAGTTCAGCCAAGAGCAGCACTGTGCCTGTTTCGTTCCCAGAGCATCTAGGAGGCCAGTGGGGATGGAGAGAGCCAGGAGGTGAGCATGGTGGAGTCTGATAGTGCAGGATCTGGTGGGTCACTGTAAGGACTTTGGCCCTTACATGAGATGAGAACCGTGACAGGGCCCTGCTCAGAGGAAGGACTCCAACCAGGCTCCAACCAGGGTGGCAGTCCCCAAGGTGAGGTGAAATGGTCCCCGAGGTGAAATGGAACTGGGTATAGGACATGAGAGAAAAAGAGAAGTCAAGGATGACTCTAGTGTCTTTGGCTGGAGTAATGGGAAGGATGGAGCTGTCAGAAGCAAAGATGTGCAGGGCTGCAAGATCAAGAGTTCGAGTTTGTCCAGACTCGAGAGGCCGAGTAGTCACCCAAATACAAGTGTCAGGTAGGCAGTTGGATATTTGAGTCTCAACTTCAACTCCAGGGGAGAGGTTCAGTCTTGAGATAGGAATTTAGGAGTTGCCAGTGGATAAATGACATGTAAGTCTCTAAGACTGGGAGAGATTAGCAAGGGAGCAAGTGTAGATAGACAAGCAGTCCACGGCTTGAGGCTCAGGCACTCCGTGCAGAGGGCTAGGGCCAGCCACAGAGGCTGGGGAGAAGCAGTCAGTGAAGCACCAGGAAATTGAGGGCTGTCCACCGCCGTGAAGGGCACAAGAGGGGTCAGCGATGCCAAATGCTGCCTGAAAGCCGAGTCTGATGACAGAACTGACCACGGGGGCTAGCGAAGTGGAAGTCACCAGTAATCTTGAAAAGGGCCACTTTGGTGGTTTGTTGGGGGCAGTAGCTTGACTGGGTGGGTTCAAGAGAGGGCTCAGAGCCAGTGTAGGTGATCCTTTGTAGCACAGGAATAGGATGGTATCTGAAGGGGATGTGGGATCTCGAGAAGTGTATTTCACATGGGAGATGTAACGGCGCGTTGTGTGCCAGTGGGAATGATCTAGAAGGGGGGAAATGGATGCTGCAGAGGAGGGAGAGGACAATTGCCGGAGCAATGTCCTCGAGCAGGCACGGCGAGTGGGATCCGGCGCCCAAGTGGAAGGTGGTCTAAGGGGCATGGACTGTTCGGCCACGGTGAATGGCGGGAGGGAGCATATGGGCATGGAGCCAGGCAGGGGGTGAGATGTGGTGTCAAGAACACATGACCATTCTCTTCTGGTTCCTTATGTTGTCTCAGTAGAGTAGGAAGCGGAGTCAGGGGTGAGAGGGAGGTGCCGAGGTTAGGGGAGAGAGAGAGGAGGAAGCGTGAACTAGCCAGGGAAAGGTAGACACATAGAACCAATCATTGGGTGTGAAATCAAAGTGACATGAGTGCCCGTGGCTGTGCGTTTTGTTTTGTTTTGTTTTTCCTGGCCATATTTTTCTGAGCAGGAGCAGGTGCAGAATGGGTGGCAAGCTGACATTTACCAGGGCTGGGTTTATACGAGGTCTCACCGTGTTCCCTAAAAGGCGACAGGGTCCAGGCATCAGGGGCAGAGGTGAGGTGTGTGAAGTTCTGTAGGTGGCGGTGTGTTGAGACAGGGTGCAGGAGGTCAAAGGGCAAGGCACCTGGGATGAGGGTGAATTAGGAAAGTGTTCTAAGGCATGCTTTCCAAACTGTGGGTCCTGACCTATTAGTGGGTCCAGAAAAATACTTAGTGGGTTGCGACCAGCATTAAACAAAACAGAATAGGAAAATATCAGAATACGTTGTACGTGGTTAGGTAATTCTTGCTCCTAGGAACCTTTGCTTCAGGTGTGTCTTTTCCGAGGTTGTGGAGACACATCACAGGATAGCGGAAACTGCTTCACTCTGGAGCCAGAGCGTCTGGGTTCAAAATCGCCCACTTACTTGTTCTATAACCTTGGACAGGTCACTTCATCTCTCTGGGCCTTGGCTTTCCTCTCTGTAAAATGAGGCTTAACCCTAGCATTTACCTCATTGGAGTGGCAGGAGTCTTCACTAGGTCACTATGTATTCGATCAGTTCTTGCCATGTAATAATTGCCTCGTTAGTTTTACTAAGACTCTTCTTTTGTGAACTTTTGTTTCGAAGATCATAACGTGAAGTGAATTTGTCCTTGTGTGTTGCCACAAAAGGAACTGAGTCTAGGGGAGGAAAGTGTCAGCTCTGTTCTGTAAACTCTTCCAACTCACTGAGTCAGGCCCACCCAGATTGTCTAGGGTCATCGTACTTAAAGTCAACCAAGTATTGACTTCAGTCACATCTACAAAATACCTTCACGGCAACACTGAGGTTCGTGTTTGAATAGCGGGGGACCGTATTTAATAATAGCCTCGCCACGCTGACGTTATCAAACGGAGCAGCGCAACCACAGACGTAATCAATAAATAAGCAGATCCTGGATATATTTTGAGGGTAGAGCTCACAGGATTTCCTGAGGGGGTGTGCAATTCCGTTTTGGACGCGATGAGACATCCAAGTGGATATGTGGTAGGTAGTTGTATACGAGAGCGGAGTCTGGGAGCGAGGTTTGCATTGTTAGAAGGACTGAAAGAAAGAAGGGAGGGAGGGAGGAAGGGAGGAGACAAAAGGGACAGATCTAAAGAGCTAAACCTAAAAGTGCTCTCTCAGCGTGCTCAGTGTGGATTAAACACAAAGAGACTTTAGTCTACGGCCACGCCACCCTGAATGTGCCTGATCCCGTCTGATCTCGGAAGTTAAGCAGGGTCGGGCCTGGTTAGTACTTGGATGGGAGACCACCTAGGAAGACCAGGTGCTGTAGGAATAAAAATTAAGCAATAAGGGATTGTAAGCTGACAAGGTCCTTGCAATCTGTGAGGTCAACCAAGGGTTGCCTCGCCTAAAATCAATCGATCGATCAATAAAAACAGACTTTAGTTAATGGAGCTACCTTTCCCTCTGGTTTGTATAAAATTCTCCCAAACAGCCTAGATTCTGGTCAACTTTGGAAATCACCTTTAACCTATAACCACAACTCACCAGGACCCCTGGACCCCGACGGGTGCACGAATCCAATTTCTGAGCCCCACAAAATGGGAGGATGGCCATGATTGCGGCGGGAATACGGGGTTCAGGAATTCAGCCTTAGGCCCGCATGCTTCAGGGCATAATGAGAATTCTTTAATGGCTCTACTTTTCTTCCCCAGTTCTAAGTGGGCCTAGAACTGCCCCTCCCCCTCCTAAGCCCAAAGTGGCGATGGAGGGAAGCTTAAGCCCGTGCTTCTCTGCGGGATGTCCGGTCTCTGTCTCCCCCTCTGTTCTGTTCTAGAATGCTGAGTAGGCAACCCCCCCCGCCCCCCAGCAAAGTCTCCAGTTGCCTCCAGGCCCATTCCGGCCCTCGTCAGCCTGCATGTTCTCCATTGGCCTGGCTCCCTTGTCTCTGGATTCATGGGAGGGACCCGCAGGCGATGGGGGAGGTGCCGGGAGCATGGCCGACCCTCCTGCGCCCCATCTCAACACGGCGGCACCTACAGAACTCTATACGCCTCACCTGTGCCCATGGCTCCCTGGCTCCAGCCTTTTCATCAGCTCTACACCTGGTCTAGACCCCACTCCCCTCTCAGCCCGGACCCCCCTGGATGCCCAGCGTGTTCATTTCCAAGGACTGCCAGAGCAACACCACAAACTGGGCGGCTAAAGCAACAGAGATGCATTCTCTCACTGTCCTGAAGGCTAGCGATCTGAAATCAGGCTGTGGGCAGTGCCGCACTCCCTCGAAGGTTCTGGAGGAGGATGCTTCCTCGCCTCTTCCGGTTTCTGGCAGCCCCGGGCCTCCCTTGGACAGTGGTGGCATCACTCCAACCTCTGCCTCTGTCTTCCCGTAGCTGTCCTCCCTCTGCATCTCTCTCCTCTTCTTATAAGGACACCATTCACGTTGGATTAAGGACCCACCCTGCTCCAGCATGACCTCACCTTAGCTAAGGACATCTCCGATAACCCCGTTTCCAAATAAGGTCATGTTCTGAAGCCCACATCTCTTTATGGGGAGGACACAGCTCAAGCCATAATACCCACTGAGCACCTCGCACTGTCCACATCCTAACTGACCCGGTATCTGCAACCGGGACCTGAGCCAGACACTTGGGTGTCACCTACACGTCTCTATTTCCTTGGGCATCTGGGGGAGGCAGCCAGGATGCTGTGGCTCCAACGAGAGTGTGGGCTGAGTGGGGCGTTGGGTCTACATTTGGTCTGGAGCTCATGAGCAGGCTGCAGGTAGGGAGCCGCCAGCAGAGGTGTACGGAGCAGTGTGGCTCTGACGTGCTGAGGAGCTTATGGTCAGGGCAGTGTGCCCTCGGCTCCTGTAGTGTCCTCAGCTCCCTCCAGCTACCCCGCCACTTAATCTTCTGTCGAATAAATGACTTAATTCATTAAAAAACCCAACCGAATCTTGCTGACTGTTAATTGTCCATCTCTAGCCCTCTCCTCTACGGCCCAGGTGTCCAGCAGCCTCCTGGACACTGCGCCTCAGGCATCTTGTATCTTATGCACTCCAGGTGACCCCAACATCTTCCCTTCTCCGGGTCTCTAGGGCGTCCCTCCGCCTGCCTTAATTCTTTCCAGTTCTGAGTGTACTGCTCCTGGTTGCGTTCCAAAGCTGCCACCTACATTTTGCCAGAGTCCGGTCCCTTTATTAAACTATTAAACTCTCCTCTGTCACCCCATTTGAGAGGCTGTCAGCTTCTTGCCTGATGCAGCCACCCCGCCCCCACCCCGCCTTCATTCAGGCCTAACTCCAGGGCACCCTTGTGCAGGGTTCAACACCGCAGCTGCACACCACAGTTCTGGGGTTGGGACATACCTTTTTTTTCTACTGTTTGGCTTACCTCGCGGGTCCCCGTCATGGCGCAGCTGCGTTTTTGGAAGAGGACCGGGGAGCAGAGGTCCCTAACTGGGGTCTTTGGTTCTCTGTGTGCCTAGTATATGTGTGAGGAGAGTCCAGGGTAGGTTTCCAAGTCTGAGAATGCACCGCGAAGGTCACATTCTCACCAGGGTTTGCAAGAGTCTGACCCCTCTGCCCACCCCTCCCTGTTCTGCAACACAACGGATTCGGTCCCACCTCAGGGCCTTTGAACTCGCTGTCACCTCTGCCTGCAATGCCCTTTCCCCAGATATTCTTTGCTTCCCTCATTTCATTTGGAGTCTGCTCAGATGTCACCTCCACAGAAAGGCCGTCCCTGACCACCGTGGATAAAACGGCCTCCTTCCCCTTCGCTCTCCATCCCTTTCCCCTGCTTTCTTTTCCTTTCTAGCACTTGTCACTCGCCTGACGTCATACATGTATTGTCACCGAACCCCCCTCCCCACTAGACTGTCAGCTCCATGAGGGCAGGGGTCTTGCCTGCTTCGCTTACCACCGTACACACCAACGCCTAGAACGGGGCCTGGCACAAAGCAGATGCACAAGAAATACCTGTGTGGAACGATGGGATAAAAAAAACTCTGATGTCACATGCAACGTTTTGTGCTTCCCTGGGCTAGGGACCTTACTTTTTTCATCACCTCTCCAATGAGATCTGGGTGCCCAAAGTTTAAGACCTACCAGAAAGCTAGTCCCAGGAGACCTGCAGTCTAACAGAGCCGGAAGGGCACCCTCTCAAAGGGCCAGAGGGATGAGGGTCGGGAATCTGGGGTCAGGACGGAAGCTGGGACTTGGGGACCAGTCCACAGGTGCGCTGTGTCAGAGGATGTGTGTGTGTGTGGGAGGGGCACGCCTTGAGAGGCACTCAGGACCCCGTCCCGCTCCCCCTCCCACTTCCCATCTGTTGGGACAAATGCGTGCGGGAGGGGGTGCTCCCCCCCACCCCCCCACTCGGGGGTGGGGCCAGGTGAGAAGACAGAAACAGACAGCGATTTCAAAGATAACCAGAAGAGCTCTTTATTTACCACAACGCAACACGTGGGCCCCAGCCCTGAGCCAAAAACAACTTAAAATCTGACTGGGGCCCTTCTTTGCCCCTTAAAATAAAAGCTAGGCAGTTGCCATTCCCATCCGGGCACCAAAAACCCTTTACTGTCGGAGGTTTGTTGACTTAACTGTTAGAGGATGGAAAAGAGAGAGAGAGAGAGAGAAGAGAGAAGAGAGAGAGAGAGAGAGAGAGAAAGAAACCACCTTTAGCAAACTATCATGATTGATTTGGGGGGTCTCGCGGGAGGTGGCGGACGGACCCCTCTCGCTGGACTAAAGCACCCACGGTGGTTTGCGGTCGGGGGCCGAGGCGCGGTGAACGACGGGAAGCAACCAGGGAGAGCTGGAGCCTGTCGGCTCGCCCCAAAGCTCTCCACCCCACATAAGCCTGTGGAGACTTGGTGCCCCTCCAGTGTGTCCCCTCCCTGCCCCAGCTCCTGATGGATGGGCTGCAGAGGGCAGGGAAGGAACCATCCAGCACGGTCCATGATGAAAACGGTGGGTCTGCAGGTGGCTGAAGAAGCAGACGCGGCTGGTCTCCAGTTAGAATCCCATCCTGAAGGTCTTGGGCTGGAGATCCAAGCCAGGCTTGTTCCACTCTTTCCAAACTCTGAGAGCTGGCCTGGGAGAGCACGGGGTGGGGGAGGGGGGATCCTGTCGGTCCCAGGATCCAAGAATTCCACAAGGAATGGAACCCCAGGACGGAGAAGTCAAACGGGCAGGCCCCCAAAGGGCTAAAGATCCATGTCACTAGCAGGTCCCAAAGGGCTACGATCCATGAACTGTACCCTAGAAGGAGCCACAGGGCGATGTGGTCCCCGGTGCGGAGGTCCTGTCCCGCCATATCTCCTCAGACACGATCAGGACAGAAACCACGGGCAGAGAGGTCACAGGTCCGGGCTGCCCAGCAGCCTCCACTGTTTCCAGAGCCATCAGGGCTGGCGTTCTGAGGACCAGAAGTCCCAAAGGGCTAGGTGAGTCCGGGGGGAGAGTCCAGGGACTTGGGAGGGTCTGAGCCAGGAAGGTGAGGGACGCGGGGGGCGGGGGGTGGCACCTCGCGATCCTCAGCGCTTGACCTTGCGTCCGGCCGAATTGCGCCCCGTTCGGCGGTAGAGAGACTGCTGGCCACCATTGAGCGGGCAGTACTTGAGCGTGTGGGCCTGGCCACCGGTGGCCCCGCACAGGGGACACACGTAGTGTCGCAGGATGGGGCACACCACCACGCCCTCCGGGGTCTTCAGCTGGTGTGAGGAGTAGACATGGCGAGACTCTCCATTGTGTTTGCAGAAGTTACACAGGGCTGCCAGGCCTCCGCTGGCCCCCGGCCCTCCCTGCCCCTGGTCCTGCCCCAGCTGGGGCCCAAGTCTCGGCACCCCAATCTCTTGGGCCTCGGGCCTTTGCCCCCGACTCTGGATCAGCGCCAGCACCACCTGGCTCAGGTTGAAGTAGTCCCTCCACATGTCGAAAGGTGGCAGCTGCATGGCATGCAGGCGGGGGTGGCCGGCGTCGGGAGGGAGGGAGGCCGGGGCTGGGGGCCAGAGGGCAGGAGCCACAGGTGGTTTTCTGGAGCAGAGAGGAACTGCACCCCCTTTTATACTCCCCAAAGACCCTCTAAGCAAAGGTGGAGCTTAGGATTTAAAGGGCCCACTCCCTGCCCATAACTCTTATCTGACTTTAAACCCCCACAGAGAACAGGCAGGAGGCCATCTCTCATGTCTCTGGTTCTCGCTGTGCCTCCAAGGTGCTCTGTGACATCCAGAAAGGACCCCCCTCTGCCTAGACCTCAGTGTCCCTATCCATTCAATAAGAGCAGTGGCCCTCACCGCCATCCTGTCTTTCCCCAAGGCTGGGGGCCCGCTCCCTCCATAGGCTTCAGAGCCATCGCTAGTAAGAATAACAGCCCATAACTACGGGCTGCAGTTACCTTCCTGATCTGGTTCAATCCTCACAACTCCCTGCGGGAGACATGGTTATAAATTTCGTTTTCTAAGCAAGTACCCGAAGCTCAGAGAGGGAGGCTCATGGGTCCAGAGTCACACAGCCTGCACGCGGCAGAGCCGGGGCCTTCACCCGGGTCCGTGGGACTCCAAAGCAAGTGTTCTCCCTGCCTGTCTTGGACTAAAACCTCACTTTTCACCACGTCCTGAACTTACTCAACGAATATTCATCGAAGGCATACTACAGTGTTCCATGTTTTAGAAACATGATTGGTAAACATGATTTGAACCTCAGATAGACGCTGCCATTTCCAATTTATAGAGAAAGCTGCGAGCCTCAGAGGGGTTAAGGAATGTGATCAAGGTCACGCCACGGGGAGGTGACAGAGCTGGGACCGCACCAGGCCCGGCTCCACAGACATTGTGCCTGGACCACAGAAGCAGTCAGGGACCTTGGCACAGTCTCACTAGGAACCCCCCGCCTCCGTCCTTGTGCAGTGTTCCAATCTTTCATGACATTCAGGACCAAACAAAAGCCTTGCCTGTCCACGCCACCCCCATCCGTGGTCTCCAGTGATCACAGTCCTCAAGGCCCCTTGTGTCAGGCACTGGAAACTCAGCAGTACTTTGTGCCTGTTTTATGAGCCACCAGTCCGTAGGGAGAACAGCCAGCAAATGAGAAAACAATAGACCATAAACACCCAGTGATGTACAGACAGGGAGCTCTAAGGGAGGCGGGGCCAGGGGAGGTGACATGGAAGCTGAGGCCACAGAGAAGACTCTTCCAAGAAGAGGAACACGAAGTACGAAGGCCTAAAGTTTGGGGACGGCAAGCGGGTGGGGCCGTGAACATGTGTGAGGGTCCCAGACAAGGCCAGGTGGCTGTGCGAGGGCTAATGAATCTCCCTCCGGGGACGTTTTTCAAAATGGTGGGGACGTTTCAAATTTGTCGCAGCAATTGGAGGTGTGACTAGCTTCGGTGGACAGGAACCAGGGGTGCTAGGTATCTCAATAGTACACACGACCGAGATCTGTCCTGGCCCCATTTCACTGTCCACTGTTCCACTGGACACTCATGTAGGTACGAAAACCTGTTTGTGATGAGCTGAGTCTAGAACTTAGCTGTGTTTTACGTGTAAACACTAAGCGCTTTTGCAATATCGTAAGATACACTGACTTTTCCTGGAATTCAACTAACTGTGTACATTGTGGCCTGTCTATTCTTGGTTTTGCTGGAAATTTTGTCCAGAGTTTGTCCCTATTTCTAGAAGCCATATCGCCCCAGGCAATGCTGATGGTGATTACTGTCCATAAAGTGCACAGTTTATTCCTATCTCATTCATGATGAGTCCGTGCATAGATGCTAATATCTGCCTGATGAGATGTTTTCCTACAGTGGCCGTGCCTGAGCATTTATATACAAAAATTGATTATTATTTTGTTATAAATCTCTGTCTTTTGATTTCTCCTTTGTAGTTCAGTTAGGACATGATATTCATTTTTGAAAATAAAATGTGTGTTGGCGGGCTCTATTACCTATGACTTTAATTTCAAAATTCTAAAGGGGCATTTTGAAATGTCATATAAAGTAGGTGTCGGATCTCATGGGGTTAAGGACCACTGATGTAGGCCAAGGTTGGCCAGTTGGTCTTTGCCTTCAGAGCAATAGGGAGCTACTGAAGGGTATAAGCAGGGAAGAGACTTATATGTTAGGACACTCGCTGTTGATTGAATAGGGAATCAGAACTGTCCCCGTCAGCTCTCATTGTCTCGGTCTGGTCAGGGACCTCCCTGATGGCAGACACTATGTCGAGCCTTCAGAAAGAGCTTAGTAAAGCTTCTTGAGTGAGTGTATGATCTGTGTGGATGGGTTCATCATTGGCAGGTGACAGAGGGAGGAATTTGTGAATGTCACAGGAGACATCCTCTTGTGATGTGATTTCTCAGCTTTCTGTAATTTCCTTTTAAAGTAATGCTGTAGATAATGCTTGTTGGATGTCTGTCCTCACGAGTCATCTGTAAGCTTGGGGGGTCAGGGCCAGGGCTGTCTTGGTCACCGATGAGTCCCCAGCGTCACCCAGCTCAGGGCGGGGCAGAGAACAGAGCAGGGCATGTTAGCAGGATGAATGTCACCTGATGGAGGTCACCTGACTTCCAGGCCATGTTGTATCTCCTCATTCCAGATGCCCACAGACCAATAATACATCTCTCACACAGGTGGTTCCTATGTCTTGAGTGCTTACGATATCTGTCACTGCTCAGATATAACATCCCCTCCTCCAGGAAGCCCTCCAACCCTCAAGCTGGGTCAGTTCATTTCTCTGGATGATCACATTCCTGCCCTGCCCACTCGGAGTCATCACTGACCGGGGATGGGTCTCTCTTTCCCTCTGCGACAGAGTCGAGGCTGTTCCTACCAGTCCTGTATGCTCCTCAAGTCATTTACCCCTCGTTGCTTCCTTGAGCTAAGTACTGTTATTATTCCTGATTTGCAAAGACGGCATCTGATGCTCAGAGAGGTTAGGTGACTCGTCTGTGGTCACGCAGCCGGCAGGCAGCAGAGTACTTGACATACACATGAATCTGGGGACCTTGGCCAGCAGCCTTAACAACTGGCCCGTGCTGCCTCAAGAAATACTTGTCAACGGAATGAACGAATAAATGAATGCATCTGAGAGCTACACTGGGCCTTCCAGATCACCGGGTCTGCTTCACCCCGCTTTCTTAGGTTACAGAGGCCTTAAGATGGGAAGAATCTAAGTTTTAGTCTCTTAAAGCCAAGGCTGCTGGCCAAGGTCCCCAGGTACATGTGCACGCCAAGTACTTTCTGGAAAATTATAAATAAAAGCACACCCATGGTCATATGGTGAGTTGCGAGGTTTTCTGCCTGTTTGCCTCCCTGAAGAGGAGAATCAGAACTCTCTGCTATAATGCTGGGGTCACTGGGTGGGACAGCAGAGCGCCTTGGGCACAAAACACCCCACAGTTTAAGGGAATGGGCGGCTGTGTGGATAAATGCTCAGTAATCAGCCTCAGGTTCAAGCCTGGCTCTGCCATCTGCTTGCTGGGGGGCTATTGGCTTATTACTTAACTTCTCCTCGCCTCAATTTCCTCGTCTGTCAAGAGGCGATGACATCAACACTTGCCGTGGAGCACGGGCTGAGACTGTGGTTGTAAATAACACAGAGCCCGGCCCATGGGATGTGCTCATTGAACGTTAGCTGTGATAATTAAGACACGATCGAGGTGACCATCATAAGGGCACTTATTTACTGACTGTCTCCTTTGGGCCAACACCACGCTCAAGGCTCTACCTGTGGCCTCCCCTTGCATCCTCCCCAGACCTTGCGAAGTAGTCCCATCTTACAGATGAGCAATGGGAGGCTCAAAGAGGCCGAGGGGCTTGTTCAAGGTTGTATGGACAGTGAGTGGTAGGCTGGAGCTGAGCCCAGGGCTGTCTGACTCCGACCAAGGACATACTCCCACCTCATGAAAGGGCTTGAAAAAGTGGTCAGCAGAGAGCAAGGGAGCATGGAGGGACTTGCCGGCTGTAGGGACAGAATGAGGTGGGCAACCAGGAAGGAGGGGGATCTGAGCCACATAGATTGTCACCGGGAGAATGGATAAGACTTGTTGGTCATCCGTGGATATTCTTGCCGGCAAGAGAGATGGCGGCAGGGAGGTGGGGAGCAGGGGGGAACCAGGCTCCTTGAGGGAGGAAGCAGACGAGCACAGGGGTCTCTGCACGAAGTGCTGTCCACAAAGTCGCAGGTGGACCTTCCGCCCTGGACGTGTGACAACCCCTGTGTGCGGCAAGGCCGAGACCCAGGGACCCAGCACCAGTCACTGCAGCTGTGGCATCTGCTGGATATATGAGAATGGCTAAGAAGATAGGAGAGGAGGGGTTCCGAGGCACCACAGCCCCCCTTAACAATCACACCTATTGTCTGGAGACTCAGATTGTGTTGCTCAGCCCAGCCTGCCCTCTCACAAACTCTCTCCCCCCCCCCCACCTATACATTTTTTGACATTTTTTCCTATTTTTTTCCTTCTAGGACTGGATTATTGAGGCCACGGCTACCCTCCCCCTCCCCGTGCGTTTTATTGGATCCTGATTGAAGGACATCCCTTTGCAGACGGCCTTCTTCCAAGGTGTGGTTGCTGCTCTGTACTGGGGAAAATCAGAGATGATACTGATGAGAAATTCATCAGCTGGGGTGTTTACTTGATCGCCACCTCCACCCCCGCAGGCAGGGCCAGACAGCTCGCTGACGCTGACGACAAGACTCCACAGCTGCCCTGTTTACTTGCGAATTTCTCTCAGCCTGGCGCCTGGCAGAAAACAGCTCATGGGGATCCCTGAGAGGGGCCGGGAGTGGGCGAGGGTGAGTCAAGAGGAGAGAAAGCCTGAGAAAGAGGGGGAGACACAGAGAGAGGTGACAAGGACTCTCAGAAGGACTAAGGGACACACTTGTGCAGACACTAAGACAGGGGGGATGAAGACTAGGAGAAAGAGGGACCCCCCCACCTTGCCCCAGAACCAAAGAGCTCACGGTCATTGTCCTTGCGGTCTCTATTTACGGGGTGCTGGCCCGCGCAAGCTCATGAACCTTCACGACAACCCTGTCAAGTAGTATTCTAATATCCCCATTTTACCCAACGGGGAACTGAGGCCCAGGGAAGTGACATCGCTCACTGACGTCATCTGGTTAGCTTGCGTTCAAATTCGGGGTCTGCAGAGAGAGGAAAGGGGCACGTTCACGACGCTTACAGCGATGAGAGGAGAGGGAGATGGAAACGAAAGACAAAATGAGAATGACATGATGCGGAGCATGGTGGCTGGGAGTGTGGCCACTGCAGCCAGGGACCCTGGTAAAATACGGC
Source organism: Pteropus medius (assembly GCF_902729225.1). NCBI lineage: Eukaryota > Metazoa > Chordata > Mammalia > Chiroptera > Pteropodidae > Pteropus > Pteropus medius. Next base: position 1,723,773 of record NW_024342475.1, read on the forward strand.
ACTGCCTCTTCCAGCTGTGTGGCTTCGAGTAAGTGTCACCTCTCTGGGCTTCTGTTGCCTTTTCACAAAGGGAGACCCTTTGCTTTGGGGCTGTTTTGAGTATGACAGCTGACAACACGGGTAAAGTCATCAGAATAGGCACATAATGAGCTTTCGCTACTCTTTCGAATTTTATTTCCTTACTGAAGGTTTACTGAAGGGTGCTAAGCAGAGGGATGGAAACTCGGGGGCACAAAGAGAGAGGGAATCATATTTGCTCACGCCTGGTACTGTTCCAGGTGCCGAAGAGACTGATGAACAAAACATACAAAAATTCCTGCTCTTATGCAGCTGGAATTTTAGACAAATAGGAAATAAGTTAGGCGAATGAACTATATAATATGTCAATCAGGACTGTGTGCTATAGAGAAAAAAATAAAGGGGGTCTGGAGATGGTGGTCAGGGAAGGCCTCTTGGAGAACGTAGCATTTGAGAAGAGTCTTCACGGAGATGAGAGAGGGAGCCTTGTAGATACGTGGGAGCAGGGTATCCCAGAGAGAGAGAGAGCATAGCCAGTGCAAAGGCCCTGAGGTCAGCGTGTGACCGGTGCGTTCAAGGAGCATTGTGGCTCGGGTAGATTGAGAGGGAGAGAGGGAAGAGGCGAGAGGTGATGGAGGTGAGAGACAGTGCAGGACCCCGTGGGCCACTGTGCGGGCTTTGAACATTACATAGCAGAACGAGGTGTCTAAATTGCAAATCAAAATGTGACAGAAACGACCCTCGCTCTCGGAGAGCCAACAGTTTGGTTGGGAGTGGGGTGGGGGAGGAAGACAACAGACCAGGAAATAAACCTACGGTTAGGTTCCGAGTGTGAGCCCCGTGCAGGTAGGGATTTGGTCTTGTTTGCTGCGGTGTCTGTGTCTAGAATAGCACTCAATAAAGATGTGTTGAAATGAATGAATGGGTAGTGTTAGTGCTATGAAGGCTTTAAAACAGGGTGTTGGGTAAAGAGGCTACAGGGTGGGGTGAGGTGGAGCGTGTGGCTATTTTAGGTAGGATGTTGGAGAACACCCTGTGGTTAGGGATGTTTTGAGTTGAAAAGGAGGGGAAAAGCAAATGTCAGAGGTCCTCGAGAAGGGATAGAATTTCGTGTGTTCGATGGGCAGAGAGAAGGCTGGGGGTGGGGGTCAAAACAGCAAGTGAGACTGAGCCCAGGGCCTCTCAAGTTCCGGCGGGGGAGACGGCCAGCGGAGTGGGACTTTGCGGACCGTGTGGGTATGTGGATTTCACACGGGAAGCCACTGGGCTGGGGGTACACACAGAACGATGTCCTCGGAGATCCCCATTGTAGAGAGAGACCTTTGTCTGTCTTTATCTGTGCTTCTCTCACCTGTTGGGGGACCCACTGGAGAATCTGATAAAAACTGTATGAACACAAGCAATTTTCTGTGCCGTTTCAGAGGTTTCGCTGGACACTCAGGTTCAGACTGTCTGGTTTGGTCTACGTCACCCCCCTCAGACGGGTAAACTTGAGTCTCACACCTACAGAGCACGTAGTCTGTGCCAGGCTCTGTTCTGAGTGCTTTATAAGCAGATAACTCAGTCTTCACAGGAACCCAAGAGGAAGGTGCTTAATGATTCCCACTATACAGGTGGGAAAATGAGAATCAGAGAGAATAATTGCCTTCCCCCTCACACAGGTAGTCAGTGACAAAGGAAGTTTGCCACCCCTGGAGTGTCTGTTCTTAGAGATAAAGGGCCCGCTAAAGTCCATCCTGGGTCTTCCTGGGGTCTCAGGCCCAGTGGTGGGTTATTTGACTGCAGCTCTGCCTGCTGAACAAAGCAGGGGCCGTCACCGTTGGGTCAGGTGAGGACTCCAGGCTTGGGATGAGGGGTGGGCTGGGTTGGGGGTCCACAGCTGGCAAGGCAGGTGTGGGGAGAGGATCATCAGTCAGGGCGTGCATCGTTTTCATACGTTACTTGTTACTCTGCGTCTGCTCCTGGGGTCTGTGGGGGTGTTTGAGTCTTAGAAAATCAGATAGACTCTTGGGAAGGTGGTCGCATGACTTCAGCTCCCAGCTCACATCTCACTAGCTGGGCGAATTTGGGCAATTGACGTAGCGTTCCTGTGCCTCCTTTTCCTTGTCTGTACAGTGGAGATAATCAGTTTCTACCGCGTAGGGCCTTTTGAGATTCAAGGAGATGGTGCGTGACAGGTGCCTGGCTTAGGGCTCAGCCTGTGGTGGAGGGCTCATCACGGGACGCCTATTCGATTTAGTGTGTCATTCTGCAGTGTGTGCTGGGCGACAGTCCATCACCTTCATTGTTCGTTATTATGTTTGCCATTCTGTGTTTTCCTGAGCGTCTGGAGGAACCACCTCGATACTTTCCGGATCGTCTGCTCGCAAGACTAGTTACAAGATGACGCCTGGCGATCCTCTCTCTGACCCCTGTGCGAACCGACGTCCTTTCCTGACCCCAGCGCGCACCCGCCGGGGTCTGGAACCAGGCCCTCTCCCCAACCCTCCAATCCCAGGGCTAAAGATCGTCCCTCCCTCCCTTTACCAGAAGGCCTGCGTTCCTTCGCCACGCCCACAGCCGTACCTCGCCCTTCCTTAGTCCTCCAATCACGGCCACAAAGCCACACCTCCCTGTCAATTTCAAGTCTGGGCCCGCCCAAATTCGCTCACAGAACGCCACGCCTCCTGCCCATCCCTCTAGCCACGCCTCCTCCTTCCCCGGCCTGGCACCGCCCTCTGCCCATTCCGGTCTGACACCCAGCCCCGCCCTCTCGGTGCCCGAATCCTTGAGTTCTCACTACTGTGGAGGGGTACGGGTCCTGATGAATTTATTTGACCCTGAAAAGGTCTTGCCATGGGGAGTTGGCGAGGTACATCCTGTGCTAGGGCCACATACATGTCTGGGACTTGGCAGGGGGCTAGGCTAGAGGCTGTGAAGGTCGCGGGACCCAGAGACCTCTGCCCACTCCCACCCCCTTTGTCTGTAAGTGATCTTTCAAAAACATCTCCAGGGACCAAACACTTCTCTTCTAGTGGGGAGAAAAGAGCCGCAGGCACGCGGTGATGTGAGGACACCCCCTCCGCACAGGGCACTTGTCTGCTACCTTCATCCTCAAGCTCTACCCAGTCTCTGGGGTCTATGGCAAGAGAGGAAAGGGTCATGGTTGCTTCGTTTGTTTATTTTTAAAGAGAAGTGGTCAAAATTGGGTAGGCCCCCTCCCCTTGCCTCTAAAATACAAAACTTATAAAGGAAAAAAAAAAAAAAGGAAAAAAAGATAAAAGATGCTTCATCTACTATCACCTATATCAACGTGTAGATATCACTCAGAGCAGCCCGGAAGTGGGGTCAGGCCTCAGTAAAGAGAAAGGGAAGTGTGTCTCAGGTGAGGATGAGGAAGGGGCTTCTGGGCACCACCTCCAGCCACCCCTCCCTGGATTTCTCTTGTTTTGCTTCTCTTTCTGTCTCTCTGGGTTCTGTCCTCCACCCGTCTGGGTATCTGTTATTCCCTGCCCTCCATCTGCCTCTGTCTCTGGGTCTCCCCATGCTCTCTCTCTCTGGATCTTTATCCCTTCTCTCTCTAGGTGTCCCTTAGTCTCTCTGAATTCTCCCCTCATTCTCTTGCTCTCTGTCCGTTTCTATCTCTGAATTTCTCTTTCTCAATCTCTCTGTCATCTCCCTGGACTCTTGGCCATGCCTCCTTCGCGGTCCTCCAAGCCCAGGGCTAAAGACTGTCAATCCATATTTCTCCTCATCAGTTCCAGGATTGTTGGTCCCATTCTTCTCACCCACTAGAAAGGGTCATATGACTAGTGTTTGCAAAAGACAGATGGGGAGAGGAGACCTGTGTCACTTCTGGGCTGACAGAAAGAAGTGAGGAAGGCTTTTCCTCCTTCCCTTTCCTTGAGTAGACGATGATAGAGACAAAATATGGATGTCTCCTGCTTTAGACCCACATTGCACTGTTGTCTTAAGCCACTGAGATGTCAGGGGTTATTCGTTACAGCAGCTAATGTTACCTTACCTAATGGCACATTCAACCTACATTCCCACACAGAAAGCTGACAAGACCCCAACGCTAAAATTCCCCAACCTTCAACTTATATCCATCTCCAACCTGCATTAGTCCTAAGTAAACCAGAACTTAATCCAACCTACATTCTACCAAAATCTGGGTCGACACTTAGAGGTAATGCTAGTCTTAAATCTGATCCTAGTCTTAACTCTACCTTTGGCCTAACCTGATTCTGACCTCAGCTATACGCCTAGCCCTATCTCTATTATAGATCCAACTCAGACTTTGTCCTGAACCCCAACACAGTCCGTAACCCTAAACTTATGGCCTGTTCTTAGCTGTGATTCTAATATTGACCTAATTCTATCTCTAATGATCCTATCCCTTAAACTGTAAATCTCATGATCATGGCGTACTGCAATCTTAAACCTTAACCCTGGTCCTGACCAGAGATTCACCTTGACCTTCATCCCAGAGATAACCCCGATTCAGTCCTAGATCCAAACCCAGCCCTGATTTTAGCCTTAATCCTGGTCTTGACTGTGATTCTAGCTATAACCAGAGTCTTAACTCTATGCCTAAACTTTACTCTTATCCTATATTCTTATCCCTAACCCTAACCATGATCGTAACCCAAACACCAATACTGGTTGTCATCTTTACCTGAATCTTAGCCCTTTCTTCAACTCCCAACCAAATTCTGTTGATACTGATTGCTACTGATCTTTACCGATTCTTAATTTCTAATCCCAACCGGAACCAACTCCAGTCTTAAGAGCTTTATGTGACTTGAAGTCATCCCCGATTCTTCTTTTCCTTTCACGCCCCACATCCGGTCTGCCAGCAGATGCTGCCAACGTTACCTTCAAATTCTATCGGTGTCTAATCATTCCTCTCCCTCTCCACAGCCACCATCTGGCCCAGGCACCACCATCTTCTTCCTGGACTTCTGCAGTCACTGTCTTGCTGGGCTCCCTGTTTATTCCACTGTCCAAGCGCCCATCCCCTATAGACTGCTTTCCTCATATTCCTCTACTCGGAACCCGCCCACGGCTTCCGTCTCACTAGGGGTAAAAGTCAAAGTCTAACACTGGCCCCCGAGGCCTTGAATAATACAGCCCCCTCTGTCTCCTCTCGGACCTTGTTTCCTCCCACCTTCCCCTTGCTGACTCTGCTCCAGCCATTCTTGCTTCTTTGCTATTCCACACATACTTCGGCGCATCCCACCCCAGGGCCTTTGCACTTGCCGCTTCTTCTGCCTGGAATGCTTCCCCCAACCCCGCTGAATATCTACATGCTGACTCCTACTTCTCCTTCAGGTCTGTACTCACATGTCACGTTTTCAGTAAAGCCTTTCCATTCACCTTACTGAAAATTGCAATGCCCCTCTCTTCCAGTACTATTTCCCTTCCGTTTTTCTTCACGACGTGTTATCATCTAGCGTATTGTAGAAGCTACTTATCTTGTCTATTGTCTGTTTTCCCCAGTAGAGTGGAAGCTCTTCAAGATAGGGAAGAGCAGTGAAGAGGGTGCGGGAAGTCGAGATAGCCCCAGCTTCCAGGAGAGCAGGCTGAATGGTCAATTACATGTGGCGGACAGAGGGCCCGGCTCTGTCCCCAAATCCTTGAGCTACTCCAGCTCTGGCCAGGAACTCACCAAACTCGTTTCACGTTGCTACGTGCAGGGAGAGCAGCTGAGAAATGCTAAAGCTTGGGTCCTCTTCCTGGCTTATCTGCGGAACCAGGGGGCACCCATATCTTCCCCCCTTACAGCTCCGAGCTTCTGATTCAGCTGACAATGGGGTGAGGGCCAAGAGGGAGACTCTCCTCAATCAATACTGGAGGTAGAACTGGGGACAGGGGTGAGGGTGAGGCAGGGAGACTATGGGGTTCAGCACCGATCATACAGCCAGGGACGAAGAAAGAGGACGGAGAAAGCCATAGAGATGGAAGGACTGAAAATAAAACCGGACAGTGAAAAAGAGGCCAAAAAAAAGACAAAGAGACGGAGACAAACAGAAAGACTGAACGTGAGAAACACATGCAGGTAGAAACAGAGATGGGCAGAGAGAGAGAGAGCGCGCGCAATAACGGGGAGAAAATGCCCCGCCCCGCCATCCCCGCAGCATCTTTTCCATTTAGCATCGATTTCTCTCTCCTACGGCACTAACCGCAGAAGCTGGCAAGCTAAAAACTGCATTTCCCAGAATGCCTTGTGGATGGGCGGTACCGGACGGAAGTTTAGGTTCCACCAATCAGGTGCATCCGCGGGAAGCTTGAATTTCTAATCAAGGTAAGTCGAGAGAGAGAGAGGCAAGCGCGAGGCCGCCGCCCGGCCACCACAGATCCCAGGGAGCTGGCGTGGTCGCGGAGCCAGAGGCCGGCGTAGGGGAGCAGCAGATGCTGGGCGGTGGGTTTGGGAGTGCCCGGGAGGCTCTCTGCCTGTTATCTGTGTCTTCCGACAGGGGCTGCGCCCCTCAGAAAGTCTCTTTCTGCTTTCGCTGGCCAGAGTTGGCTTCTGTTTGCTGCCACTGAGCAGTAACGGATACACAGACAGGGAGAAAGAGATTCAGATGCGGGCAGAGGGAGGAAAAGCGATTCAGGGAGGCACACGGACCCCACCCCCCTCCCCCAGCAGAGACATGGGGCGAGACAGAGCCCTGCAGAGTTACAGACAGGGATCCCTCAAAAGCAATGGAAGGAGGAAGGAAGATGTGGTGAAATAGACACCCAGAGAAATACTGAAGGTAAACTGAGGCTGAGAGGAGCGTGAGCAGAGGCAAGGTCAGGGGGCCAGAGACTGACACAGAGACCTCCCCAAGATGCTGGAGTGGCTGTGTTGGAAGAGAGGACCCCTTTAGAGACCAAACTCCAGAAGGCATAGCTGTTGGAGGCAGGATGGAGGGGACATCGGAGAGGTCCCTGAATTGCTATAGTCACCAAGGCCTGGCCCGCTGACGGAGCGTTCTTCTGGCAGACTGTCTTTTTCCCAGTGCTTATTCCCAGCCTCACGCTTCAACAGCCCTGACCGAGGAGGGGGCTAGCGTCCCTGAATGCACCCTTTGCCACTGTCGCTTGCCCCCCAGGCCTTGCCTCGGAAGAGGACCAGCCACTCGATGATTTGGGAAGCCATGAGATCAGTGACCACTTTTGATGGCTGACACCCTGAGGCAGATTCCTGAGATTAGAGGAAGAAGGAGTCAAGAAGAATGGCGAGAACAAAGAGAGGGTCTCCAAGAGAGGGCGTCTGAGTGAAAAAGAGGTGCCTTTGGGACAGAGAGCTGGGGAGACTGAGGCAGAGAGAGGGAAGACTGAGGGCAGAGGGAGGAGGAGACCCAGGGGCGGAGAGAGGGAGCTAGGTGTCCTGATTTAGGATCCTAGAAGTGGACTCAGATGACCTGGCTCCTCCGACTAGTCTGGCCTTATTGCCGTCCCTCGGATCCTTGTTCTCCTCCATCGAGGGTTGCCAGATAAAATACAGGATGTCCAGTTACATCTGAATTTTAGATAATATTTTAGTGTGAGTGTGGCCCGTAATATTTTAGCGTAAGTATTGCACAGGACATACTTACACTTACAAAAGTTATTTTTTGTCTTTTAAATCTGAAATTCAAATCTCGCTGTACATACTGTATTTTTATTTGCTAAATCTGGCAACCCCATCTCCATCTGTCCTTTTTCTGCCTCTTTTCCGTTTCCTGTTTGTGCTCGTCGTTCCCTGTCTGTCAGTCCACCTCTGCCTTCTTTGTTCTCTCTTAATGACCTTACTCCCATGTGCCTCTCAGAGCCCCTGACACCCCCACCTAGGCCCCCTCCTCCCTCCATCCTCCCAGCCCAGCCCTGTCTCTACGGCCATCTTTCTCCTCCAGGCATCTCTTCCGTCTTCTTTCTTCGTTTCTCCTCTCGAGGCCCCACACCCCTGCAATTCTCCACCACTCTCCCCCTCCCCCACCACGAGAGGAGAAGGTTTGAGGCTTTGAGAGAGTTAGGAATCCATTACTCACCTGCAGCCTGACCTCATTTCCCTTCCTTTCCATCTCCTAGGCCAGAGAGGTCATGAAAGCTTCCCAAAGTCACACAGCAGAACAGAGACTAAACTCCACCCCACCCCGCTTCCCGAGTCACTTCCAAGTTCCCAGCTTCCTGGTGGAAAATTCCTTTAATCCTGATATTGGCCTGGCGTGGCGATAATTCTGAATACCAGGCAATACTTGAATGTCACAGGCCAGGACCAGAGGTGCCTGTGGCGCAAGGGAGGGTAAGTTTTTGAGCATCTACTATGAGCTAAGAGTTGGGGATATGGCTCGAGGGCTGTAGACGTGAGACGGTGACTTGTCACGGTCACTGCCAGGTCCTCAGGCCTGAGAACATAGTAGATGCTCGATAAATGTCTGTCGAATGAATGAATGAATGAGTGAACGAATGAAGAAACACACCCCAAGCAGTTGAGGAGTCCTCTCCATGTCTGCCCTCTGCTCTTCATCCCCGTGGCTCTCTCTGTCCTGGCCTCAGTCTCTTTGTCCCTCCCATCCCCCTCTCGGTGTCTGTCCTCTACGATTAGTTTATTGTTATTCTCAGCTGGAGTGGTTTCTCCAGTGACCCCCATGTGCTGAGCATCTCCTCTGTGTCAGGTATTGAGGGACTGATTCACTTGTGGAATCCTTCTGGAATATCCCAGAAGTCAAGTATGGCTTTGTTGGGTGTTTTCCAGACGTGGAGACGGAGACCCAGAAAGAAGCGTGGTCCCCTGGTCACACCAGAACCAGAGCGTCTGGCCTCAGCCTAAACCTGTCTCTTTTGTCTCTCCACCTCGAACTCTGTCCTTTCTCCTGCTGGCCACGTCACCTGCTAAGTTCTAGGTCGGACACCTCCAAATTGTAAGTATATTCATTTTAAACAGTTACCGCAGGGGTTGCAAACTCGAATGTGTCCGGGGGCCGGGCATGTCACACAACCCACCTGTCCTGGACGACAGGCAGTGGTTGCCCTGCTCATCCAGTTGCGGCCAGGTGGCAATCGCCACCCAGAGAAGCCACACCTGCTTTCTCAAGAGGGCCTCAGAAGCCACATTTTCAGAAGTCTCCCAAGGTTTAAATGCTGGCACCAAATTCACCGAAAACGCTGCTCGGGCCAAACGATATTCTGTGTGCATCGGACATGCTGCCGCTGAAGGTCTACAACGTCAGAATTACTTTTAGTCCCATGTGCCAGCTTTACACTAGGGAAGAATTTCTAGTAGGCGAGGCAGAGATATTGGGTCTGTGTTGTTGATTGCTTTATCTCCAGCACCTAGGACAGTGCCTCATGTATAGTAGGTGCTCGATATATATATTTTTTAAGCGAATGATGTATTGAATCTTAGCATAAACCATAGATGTAACGTTAATTCAAAAAGTCTCCATTTTACAGATGGGGAGGCCCAGAGGGGTCAAGTCCCAGGGTTACGTAGCCTCACTGGGATCTGGACCTGAATCTCACCTGACCGCAAAGCCTTATCCCTAGGCCATCCTGCCTCTACTTGGGGTTGTGCCTTTGCAATGCTGTGTGTGGGGATGCGGGTCCGGGAGCGTGTCTGTGGGACTGTGGTGCCACGCTGTGCCATGGTGGTGGTGGCGTCCATTCTCCTGACTGGACATCGAGGCCCTGAAACTAAGCCTGGGCCACCTGCTCCCTTCAGACACACTTGCTCTGGGTGCTTGCCCAGTCCAGAGAGAACAGTCAGCCCCTCCCCTTCTTCCCCCTCCTGGGCCCATACTCAGGGGTCCCCCCACCCACCTCCCCTAGATGCCCAGAGCCCTGGGGGAATGGGGGAAAGAATTTAGGAGAAGGGTGGAGGGTGTGGGGAGGAGGGAGAGGGAAGGGGATGGGTTAAGAAGGAGTGTGAGATGTCAAGCAAAAAAGACAACAGTGAACCTGTAAGATACTGGATAGCGTTTATCATGACAAAATTAAAGAATTCCCTCCGAGGGAGAAGGGGTGGGGAAGAGAGGGGTGTGGTGAGGCAGGGTGGGGCCATGGAAATACATGGTGCACTGGTCCTGAACAGGACTGGGTGGGGGTGCAAGTGGGCACGTGGCCTATGGCAATGGGTGGGGAGGGAGGAGGGCAGTGGGCCCCAGCCAGGAGCTTCTGGAGGCGGTGGGGAGGTGGGCGGCGTCTCTGGTCGCAGAGGATGGAAGGGATCAGTTAGGAGGGGTTGGATGGAGACACTGAAGGCATGGCCACATGGCGGGTGGTCTGGGCCCGAGAAACCTAACGTGGGCATGGGGTCGCAGGCGGGGGGCCAGCCCTGGGCTCGGGCCTTCGATCTACGGATTGGGGATCCCCACAGGACCTTAAAGGTCCCCCAGTCCCCGCATTCTGCAGTGTCGAGAACAAGCCCGGGAGAGGCTAGCTTCGTGTCCTCATAAGGACCTAGCGATCCGTTCTCCAGCCCTTCCCCCATCCCATTCTTCTCCTACCCTGTCTGTCCTCTGACGCCTCCATTATCTCAGCGAGGCTCCCCAGGGAGCCTGGAGGACAAGCCGTTTCACAGACGGGGAAAACTGAGCCGTCCTGTCAGACGGAACTTTTCCCCGCCTCTCCCACCTCCCTGCCAGGGGATCTCCGCACCCGTCCCTCTCCGGGTAATACTGATAATCTTGAAGTCCTTCGCATTGGGACAGGTGAGGGGACGCTACTTGGGATCCTCCCAAATCACACCACGATGTGGGCCATGCCTCCGGGGGCCTGAGATGCCAACACAAAGAAAAAAAAAATGACTCCCCACGTCCCCTGGCTCAAACCCAGTACAAAAGTGACTATTTACAATGAAGTGGTGGGGAGTGGGGGGTGGCGCAGAAAGCAGCGAGGTGAGTGAGCTCTCCACTTGTCCCACCAATCAAAGGGATAAGCCAGACGCTGGAGAATGTTATAAAGATCTGTCCCCAGGGCGGAAGACCCTAGAAGTGAGGGATGGGGGTGGGGCGTGGGATGGGGTGCAATTGGGGAGGCATGGGCGGTGGGAGGAGATGGAGGAAAGGTAGCTACTGGCCCTTGCCTTTCCCCTCCCCCCGCCGGACACACAGTTTTCCCTGGGATGAACACAGAAAGGGTTAATCAAAAAGTTCGATGAGCGAGTCTGACTCCCGAGGGGGGGCGGGCTGGAGCAATGAGGCTGCAGGTCCCGGTGGCCGGTGGTGATGGAGTCACTTAGAAGATGAGAGGTTGGTGGTTTGGGGGTGGGAGGGAGAGGAGGAGGGAGGGGAGGGGGGATTAGGTGGCCCCCCCCAGTTATCTCTGGGAGACAAGAGTATCCTGGACTGGCTGAGAAGGAATTAAAAACCGGCAGCCTTTACCACCCCCACCCGCACGGCGGCTTTTCCCATCTTCCTCCCTGCCACCCGGCGATCCCCAACGCGACTGTGGGACGACACGGAGTCGGACCTTACACGCAACAGCGGCTGCACCCCAGAGAGCAGCCCCGCCCACCGCAGCATGTCCAGACGGCTGGCCGCGGTGGACAGGGATCGCGGCCGCAGGGCTGGGCGTTGCGACTCCGTGAGAGCCACCGGCCAGTGTCCCGGCCCGCAGTGCCCAGACCTGGGCGTCGCGATCCCGTGCTCCCCCATCGTGACATCCAGTGCAGGCTCTCGCGACAGCCGGCCTCGGGATTTGGGTGGCTGGGGCAGGTGCCTGGCGAAGAGCAGAGGCCTGCCTGGCTGTCCCGATAGGTGTGCACCCAATCAGCCGCCTGGACACCCAAACTGCCATCCTCATCACTTCTGGTTAACGCCTTTTCCACCGCTCGGCCTCGCGCGACCTCCAATCCTGGTCTCGAAACAGCAATAATCGACGCCGGGGAACCCTGCCGCTTCCCCAAGGGCAGACCACCGATCAGAAACAAAACAAGGAGGGTCTGGGACGGAGGACTAGTCAGGGGAAACAGATCGAGGGGATATTGAGAGGTTTGGGGGTGAGGAAGGGGAGAAGAAATACCACTCAGAAAAGTGGTACCATATTGTTCCACATATAGGTCCCCGAACATCTGTAACAAATTCCATTTGGGATACATGTAACTCCCACCTACAAGTCCAGGGCAGGCATTAAGGGCAGATAAAGATGGCACAATCTCCGTCTTCTCATCCCTAATAATTATTGCAGTGAAGCCCCTTTGCCCATGTAGAGATGGTTGGGGCAGGGCAGAAGAAGGTGGCTGGGGCAGGTTGGCTCAGAGCCCTCCCCCCAGATGGGGGATGAAGGAGGTGAATTTGGCACATTGAACCCCTTCTTCTCATAAGTGCTTACGGTCCTCTCGAATCCAGCTGGCACTATCCTTTGGGCAAGCAAAAGAGGGGCTGAGCTTGTCTCTTCCCCTGCCAAATTTCTACAGATTTGCCAGAAGGAGCCAAGTGGGGTTCTCCCCGGCTGGTGGAATTTAGGGGATCCAAAAAGTTAGGGGGTTAGCTGAAAGGGAGTTTTTTATTTATCTTTTTTTTTTTTCTTACAAAGAGTCTAAGAAAAAGCAGGGTGGGAGAGGTGAGGAATGGGGACCCCAATAGCTAAGTGTCCTCAGCTTTTCAATACCTCTTAGGGGCCTCCTCGAAGAGAGATGATCCGTCTCCTCCCCTTATCTGAGTTCCCTCCCCTAGAGCAGCTCAGTTCCAAGGAAATTTGGCACTTTTTTTTTTTTTTAATCAGTAGGGAAATGGGGTGGGGGCTGTTGAGAGAGTTGAAGAGAGGGAAAGACAGACACAGAAAGAGATAGAGACAAGACAGGTGACAATGGCAGCCACAGGGAGCCAGAGAAAGAAAGAGAAAGAGAAACGCTAGCGGGGAGGCGTTGGAAGCTGGAGGGAGATAATTCAATGCAGCAAACACTAAGCACCTACTGGGTGCCGGAGAGCAGGGTGCAAGGAGGCCGCTCAGAGTCTCTGAGATCTGATTGGCTCACAGGGAGAGAGGGGAAAAGAGGGGATGGGTTTTTTTCAATGATCCCCATCCCTGACCCCACCTTCGCGTCCCCTCTGGACAAACTGCAGCACAAAAGACTGAGGGCAGATTGCAGAAGGGACTTTCAAGGGATGGGGAAGATGGCAGAGGGAGTTTCCTAGGGTGAAATGGCGAAAGGTGGGTGGTTCTGCACTCATAAACGTGGTGAGTGGACTAGCTCACTGAGCTAGCAAACTTCGAGAAATGTGACTAAGGGAAGGGGTTGTCACAGATACCCCAAGGAAACACTTTTCAGAAGGCCCAGCCTCCAGAGACATGTGAGAGAGAGAGAGAGAGAGAGAGAGAAGTATTGCACCCCATGAATGGGTCTACAGAAAGCATCTGACAAGCAGAGGGCAACTGAGGATGCAAATGATATGCAAATGAGCACTTTCAAATCCCACCTCCCCACTCCCAACTCCCAGGCCTTACTTTACGGCTCCCTGGCTCCTTCCCCTCCTCGTGGGGGCCCGGGGGTGGTTGCAGGGGGGACGGTCCAGCTAGATACTGCAATACCCACGTGGGGATGGAGATACTGTGAAATACTGTAAGGTCTTTTGGGAGGCAGAGGAGAGCAATGGCCCACAGGGCCACCTCCGCCTCCAGCCCCAGGAGCCCCCGACTGCAGAAGATATGTACAAAGTTACGTCAAGAATTGTTTTGGCACTCAGATCTCCATCTGGGTTCAGGCTGGAGATTAAGGGTGGGTGGGGGCAGCAGCGACGAGAGGGTCGAGAGGGTCGGGGATGGGGAAATGGGGCCTGCCCTCCCCCAGAGATGAAGAGGGCGTGGAAAAAGTTACCCAAGTGCCCAAGCTACAGCCTCCCATCAGGTGGAAGGGCCGGGAGGGAAAGTCAGTGCAAGGTACCTTGAAGGCTATTGCTTTCTAGGGATTTTCACATTTTGATTTGGGGGTGGCTCGCTAGTGAGCGGCAAGGGTCTCCCAGGCTTTAGGGGTGGGAATCGTCTCTGGCTTTTCTCCCCTCCTTTCTTTTGGGATCCAAGGAGGCTGGATTCCCCCAAAGCCATGAGAAGAGAAGGGTCTGGAAGACCTAGGAGGGGACGAATGGGGGAGAGGGCGGGCATGGGAAGCCCCTCCCCCAGAGATGCTGATGATGGAGCCAGGGCACTGGGGGCCCTGCTTTGGGTTGAAGAAAGGGGAGGTGGCCTCCGACGGGGAGGGGGAACGGGTGCGGGTAGAGGCGGGTCTCGGCTGTCCTAAGTCCACAGGGTGGTCAGGCCCTGAGATCTCGGCCTGCCAACGAGGCCTTAGAGCTGACCACAGCCGCAGCGCTCGGGGAGCCACTCCCAAACCGACTCGCAGGGCTGTCTGGCTTGGCAGACTCCATCAGAACGTTCTAGCTCCTCAGAGCCCCTGGTGAGAGCTCCAAAACATTCTGATCCATCAGATACCACCAAAGTGCTCCAGCTCGCTGGAAACCACAAGCCAATCTAATCCATTAGACCACGCGAATTCCGGCCAAGGGACCCTACCATGGCTCACTGAACTCTAAACTGGGCCATGCTGGCCTGACAGAGCCACCACGCATTTGGCTCAACCAGACTCAATGAAACAAAGCCACGCAGACACAAGCATGCACACAAAAGGCAGGGGTGGGAATGGGGGTCTTTAACAGCAGTTTTCACTTGCTCCATCTCCCGCCCCTCCCTGCCAGGCGAGTTCACAGACTTGGTACGTTCGGATGGAGATGACCCTGACAATATTGGGTCTTTTTCCTCAGTCTTCCAGATAAGATCCAAGTCCCACCCCTTATTCTTCTCCTAGGAAGACCCTCCCCGGGGTCAAGGCCCACCAAAGTGGGCTACCGGTGGAGAAGAAGGGTCAGTGACTGGCTATGACCCAATACAGGAAGTGCATGCTTCATCCCAATGACATCGCAGGAAGTACCCTGGAGACACCACAGGAAGTATGTGCTCCCATGGTATCACTGAAGTAACCTTCAAGGAAGGCTCATTGAGACATCATAGGAAGTATCTGTCTCTCCTATCATCACAGGAAGTACCTCTGAGGAACTACTTCCTGTGGCATCAAAAGGAGCACCAGAAGCCCCTGAAAGTACTTGACTCAACATCACAACAAGGAGCTTCATGCCCCTTACTTTAGGAAAGGCCACAGGAGATGCCACAAGCAGTTGCTCCAGCCTTTCCCAAGAGTCTTGCCCACTGGACCGGCCCCATCCGAGAGCTGGCCTCATTCCCAGCAGCACAGCACCACCCCCCACCCCAACCTGACAAAAAAAAAGTTAAAAGTTCCACCTAGGAGAGAGCACTCCAGTGGGGGGAGAGCAGCTGAGAAGATCTGGGAACTCTGGGGTCCCTGCTCCAAACGCCCCGTCTCAGCTCGGACCCCTCTGCTCCCTCTACTCCCATCACTTCCCTCGGATCTGGAACTGAGCAGGAAAGGTGGGGTGTTGTTTGGGGGGAGGCCCTCATTCGTGACCCAGAAGGCTCCTCCCTCCTCCCATATGGAAACAAAAACTTATAAAAGGGGGTGGGGGGAAATCCTGGAAAAAAAAAAAAAAAAGGAGGGAAAGAAAGAGAAAATAACGCTTTGTTTTCTATTAAAATCAACAAAATGCAATATATACAGATATCACACAGACCTGGGCCCTGGGAGAGGAGAGTCAGGCCCAGTCAAGCAGAGGGAGGAAGGAAGGAGGGGGTCAGTTCAGGGCTGGGGAGGGAGCTTCTGGGCCCCGTCCCCAGCCATCACTCAATCCTGCCTATGACTATCAGAAGGGAGGGGAGTGGGTCAGACCTACCCCAGCCCCAATCCTGTGAGGAGCAGGACTATTCCGAGCTGAGGTCAAGAGTTGGGGGCGGGGAAGGAGGAGGAGGAGGAGGCGGAAGAGGAGGAGGGGCGGGGAGGAGGGTGGGAGCACACACCACGGGCCTCATCCCACTTTCTGGGGATTTGAGGCCCTCACTCCCTGCTCGTAGGTGACCCGCTGGCTGATGAGGTATTGAGCGGCTTGGGTGGCCGCGGGGCTGCCAGTGATGGTGACCCGCCGGTTCCGCGTGCCTGGCAGGAACTCGCCCTTCTTGGAGATCTGGATGCGGGCGCCTGTCAGCTCCTGGTACTCCACCAACGTCTTGCCCCCCTTGCCCAGGATGGCTCCCACCAGGTTCTCAGGCACCGCGATCTCCACCAGCTCCTTGGCACTCTCGGCTGCCAACTTCTCTGCCGTCAGAAAGCCCCCGGCCGCTCCCGCCGCGGCTGCCGCGGCCACCAGCGGGCCACCCCCTCCGCCCGCCCCACCGCCCGCCCCGGCCCCGAGGTAGCCATTGGCAGCTGCGGCCAATGCGAAGGACCCCAGGGCTCCGGGGGGCGGGGGTGGAGGTGGGGCGGCCCCTCCGGCCGGCCCGGCCCCTGCCTCACCGGCGTAAGATGCCAGGAGGTTGGCGGCGGCGGCGGCGGCAGGGTTGGCACCGGCCGCCACGGCGGCCAGGACCCCGGAGGCGGCGGCCGAGTTGAGGCCCAGGCCGAGGGAGTTGGTGTTGTAGCCGTAACTGGCCAGCGTGTTAAGCGCCGTGCTGATGGCCAGCAGGTCGGTGCCTGAGAAGGCAGGCAGGGCAGCAGGAAAGGCGCCCACGCCGGCCAGCCCCGCAGGGCCCAGCAGGCCGGAGGCGGCGGCGGCCGAGGCGGCGGCCGCAGCAGGCAGCACGTCGGCAGGGCTGGCATACGGCGAACCGGTGGGGTTGGAGTTGGCCACGGGGCCAGCCACGTTGGCGTAGCTGATGTTGAGGCAGCTGCTGCTCTGGGGGTCTTCCTGTACCTTCTGCACGATGGCGCTCACGGCCTTGTGTACCTGCTCGGGTTCGCCGCTGACGGTCACCACTCGCTCCTGCAGGTTGATGCCCTCTGGCTTCTGGGACAGCTGCACCCAGGCACCTGACTGTTCCATCACGGCCTTCACTGTTGCGCCCCCCTTGCCGATGATCAGGCCCGCCGTGCTGTTGGGGACGATCAGCTTGGCCTGCGTGGGGAGTGAGAGCGGGGTCTTTAGCGTCAGCCCCTGTTCCTGCTATTGAGTGTCCCAAATCAGTTCCAGCCCGTCCCTTTGGCATGCACCAGTGGGGTCCTACAGGCTGTTAAAAATACTGAAACACTTCCATATTGGTTGGTAAAAAAAGAACTAGTACTCCAAGTCCCCTCTGTAGCCTCTCAGCCACCCTGTCCCATGCCCCGGGGTCCTCTGGGACGTCCTTTTCATTCAGCACCTTAAAGGCTGTACCAGCGGGGGGCCCTCCAGGACCCCGCTCCAAGTTTGCTCTGGTGCCATGTCCTTCCCACATCATTAAGTCCTCTGACTCCCAGCCCCAGGAAAGCCATCACTGGTCTCACTTAGGGACTTGCCCCAAGGCTACCCAGATAGGGAAGGAGCTGAAATCCAGCCTCCTGGACCCCTGCCCCGTTGTGCTTCTCACCCTAGGACATGGTCACCTCGCTTAACCTTTTTCTTGTTAGGGGCCGAATTGTTGCTCCCTCCCCTTAATTCATATGTCGAAGTCCTGACCCCATCAGAATATGGCTGCATGTGGAGATAGGGTCTGTAGAGAGGCAATTAAGGTTAAGTGAGTTCCCTAGGGGGACCCCAATGCAATAGGACTGATGTCCTTGTAAGAAGAGGAGGTTAGGACACACACACACACACACAGAGGAAAGACCACATGAAGACACAGGAAGACGTCTGTCTACAAGCCAAGGAGACAGGCCTCCGAAGAAACCAACCTGGCCAGACACCTTGATCTTGGACTTCTGGCCTCCGGAATTGTAAGAAAATGAATTTCTGTTGTTTGACCCACCCAGTCTGTGGTACAGCCCTAGCGAACTAATGCAGTTGCCTTATCCGTGAAATGAAGATACCAGAACCTTGCAGAAAATCGGTCACTGAAATACGGCGGTCCCCGCTTCTCAGTGGCAGAGCAGCCTATCCTTTGCAGCCACAAAACCGATCAATCTTAATCCCAGTGGGGATTTTTCAGAATTAAATGTCTCTTTTCGCACCTCCGAGAGTATTTCTACACATAAATTCCTTCTTCTGTCTACAGCCATGTCACCCTGAACAAGCCCAATCCCGTCTGGCTTGTTAGTAGGGTCGGGCCTGGTTCATATTTGGATGGGAGACCACTGAGGAAGACCAGGTACTGTCGGCATAAAAAATAAAAATAAATAAATAAAGGATTGAAAGCTGACAAGGTCCTTGCAATCTGTGAGGTCGACCAAGGGTTGCCTCACCTAAAAAAAAAAAAAAAAATTCCTTCAATACTCAGTCCTTCCCACGACCCCCCAGACCGGTGGATTCTAGCCCCTGAAGCTCTGACCTCTGCGTGTCCTCTCCACCCCCAAGCCAGAGCCTGGGGGTATTCAGGAAATTTGTCACAATGATTGGGGACAGATGTGGGATTCAGCGGGGAAGGGCCACGATGTTTGCATCCCATAATGTCAGTCAGTTCCTCACAAAAAAGAATAATCCCAGATTCTCTATGACTTCTGAATGTCCCTCTGGGCATCCATGTTGGGGAAAAGCCTATTTATAAATCTGTGAGCCCAGAACTGACCCCATGATACATGTAAGTACCAAGTATTTATTTTTTTTGTACATGATACATATAAGTACCAAATATTTTTTTGCACAGTTTTAAGGTCTACTGAAATTTCCAGGAATGCAACTCTCAGTAAATCAAGAGAAGATTGTACTTTGTTTTCTTCTGAACCTTACATGAGAGTCTTTCGTCTTTTTACAAAAGCATGACATCAGCAGGAATGCCACTTATATCATCTAAGTCTCTAATTTTACAATCTGGATCACCGCGTTTGCCACTGTCCCACTTGCTCGGGCTACGTCAGGTGCGAGCGGCCGGTTATTTCATTACTTCTTCCATTGTGGTCCTGGCTGAGCATTTACATATTAAGATTCATCTTATTTTATAACAAATCATCTTCCTTTCATTTCTCCTTTATTTAAAAAAGGCCTTACGGGATGCAGAAAACGTACGTCTGTACAATGGAATGTTATTTGGCAATCGATTTAAAGGAATGAAGTTCTGATCCATGCTACAGCAAGGATGAACCTAGAAAACATTACACTGCATGAACAACGCCAGGCACAAGAAACCACATAGTGTATGATTCCATCTCTATGAATGTATGGAACAGGCAAATCTATAGACACAGAAAGTAGGTCAGCGGTGGCTTAGGGCTCAGGAGGCAGTGAACTGGGGGACTGAAGGGTGATAGGTAAGGGGATCAAAATTTCCTTTCGAGGGAATGAAATGTTCTAAAATTGATCATGGTGATCGATGCACAGCTCTGAATATAATAAAACCATTGAACTGCACTTCAAATGAGTGAATTCCACGTATGTGAATTCTATCTCAATAAAACTGAGATATCTCAATAAAACTTATGGATCCCGACATGTTTTATACCTACGTTTTACATATAGTCTCAGAGAGTGAAGTGGGCATGGGGAAATATTTGTAGAAAAAAAGAGGACACTGGGTCTGACAAGGCTGAGAACCGCTCACTGCTTTACAGGCTCTGATCCTGCTGATCTCGCTGACTTCAACTCTGCTGTTCCTCCAACTTGCCAAGTTCTGACCAGACTCAGGGCCTTTGCACCTGCTGTTCTGGCACCTGGAAGGCCCTTTCCCAGAAAAGGAGGCTTACCCCCTCCCTTCATTCAGGTCATTGAATAAATGCACCTCCTCAGAGAGGCCTGACCTGACCACCCAATTGTCAAAGCCTGTTGATTCGCCTATTTTATATCCCCAGCATGGACACCTCCAGACTCCTATCTAACTGCTGACCTCGCAGCTCTATTATGATGCTGAATAGATACCTCAAACTTAAAGTCCAAAATGGAATTCATCATCTTTCTCCTTAAATGTGTTTCTGCCATGGTGTTCCTCATTTCGCTACATGGAAAATGCATCCTTCCATGACTTGGGCCCAAGACTTAAGCATCCTCTTTTCCCCTCCCATCCAACATCCAATCAGCAATGCTGCTGGCTCTACCTTTAAAAATATATCCCAGATCAAGACATGAATCAGGTTAACAATCAAATGCAATGAATGCACACTGACTGAATCTTGGATAGAAAAATACGTACTTTATAGATATAAAAGATAGGGGCAATTCAAATATAGACTTTTTATTAAATAATAGTATGGAATTCGTATTAATTTTGCTAGATGTGATCATAGTAATATAATATAGGAGACTGTCCTTGTTCTTGGGAGATATATGCTGAAGTATTTAGGGGTGAAGAGTTATGAGGCCTACGACATTTTCAAATGCATCAGCAACAAAGAAACAAATAAAAAGCAACAAGCAATCTCTCTGTGTGTGTGTGTGTGTGTAGATATAAAGCAAACATTAACACCGGTGAATCTAAATGCAACCTGTAGGGAGTTCATTGTACTATTCTTCAAACATTTTCAACATAAAAAGTTAGAAGAAAAAAATACATATGCCCTCAAACTCCCTTTCCTTCTGCTCTGCTTGATTTTTCTTCATAATACTTTTTATTCTCTGACATCTTATACATTTTACTTATTTACTTATGTTCTGTTTCTGATAGAAGATTTACTATCTTCTGTTTCTGTTGAAAGGATTTAAGATCCATAAGGGTAGAGATTTTTGTCTGCATTGTTTACTCCTGGGTTCTCAGTGCCTGGAGGAGTACCTGGTACACACTCACCAAAGGGTGGGTGAATGAATGGAAGGATGAAAGAATGAGGGCTGACACACTCACAGGACCTAGCAGGAATGGGACTGGGTGGAGGCAGCCAGGTGTATGTCACCTGGTGGTGTGGGCGGGGCGGAGGGGGGCAGCAGAGTAGGATGCTGTACATTTGGGAAGCCAAACTCAGCCTGATCTGACTTTTCTGGATTAACTGGATATTCTGATTTGTCAAATGTGAAGCATCCCCCAGTTTTTAAATGTTGGCAACCTCTTCGAAATATCTAAGAACCACTCTGTGGTAGCCAGACCATCAGTTTGCAGTCTGTGCACACACATTTCGGAAAAGCTGCCTTGGACTCTGGAGATAACCTGCTCAGGTTTAAATCCTGGCTCCACCATTGATGCTGGGCAAGAGATTTAATCTGAGACTCAGTTTTCTCATCTGTAAAATGGAAATATCCACACCTCCTCCACAGGATTATTGTGAAGCCCAACTGAGATCATGCACAAAATGATGAGCTTGAAATTCGAGCATGGCCGCAATTAATTAGAACTGAGTATGGCTGTCCTTCAGGTGACTCACAGTGCCCACCATTGCCAGGTTACACCTAGCTACCTACCTCAGTCATGTTTCTGCCTGGGCTCTATGGGCATGTTATCATCCATTCATTCCAACAAGCAACATTTGCTGAGCACATACTATGTGTCAAGCACAGGGTGCCACGTGAGAGTGCAATTAATATGTGCCCAGAGTAGATACTCAAAAAATGATTCTTGTCATTGTTACCTCATGGGCAGGCCTGTGTTACAGCCACTTTGAAAAACTGTCTAGCAGTTTTTCAAAAAGTCAAATATAGATTTATTCCATGACCCAGCAATTCCAACCTGAGGTAGATACCCAAGAGAACTGAAAACATATGTCCACACATATGTTCATAAGCAGCATTATCCATAATAGCTAAAGGGTAGAAACAACCCAAATTTCTATCAGTTGATGAATAGACAGAATGTGGTATATCCATACAATGAGCTATTGTTTGGTCATACAATGGAATGAAGTTTTGGTATGTGCTACAATATGGATGAAACTTGGAAATACTATGTCAAGGGAAAGAAGCCAGACACAAAAGCTCACACAAATATCATTCAATTTATGGAAAATATCCAGAATAGGCAAATCAACAAACATCAAGTATAATTTGCTGTGGAAAGGGGCTGGGAGGGGACCCAGAGGGAACGGAGAGTGACCTTTAACAGGTATGGGGCTTCTCTTTGGGGTGGTGAAAACATTTTGGAATGAGACGGTGGTGATCAATGTACTACTTTGTGAATATACTAAAACCACTAGATTATATACTTTCTAATGGTGAAAACCTTACTGTATGGGAATTATATGTCAACACAGCTGTTATTTTTAAAAAAATCATTAGAAAAAAGAAGTCTGACAAGTTAAGGGGATAGAACAGAAGCGTGTACAAAATCAGACCTAGAGGCAAGGAGGTATTTGGTATGTGACACAGCATTTCAGAGCAACTGGGAAGGATGGGACCGTTTCATCTGAGAAACTGTGCCCATCAAGAAATGGTGAAAGCAAATGCCTTCACCTCTCTGTGCTTCTGTGCTTCGTCTCCAACACTGACATAAACCACAGCTACTCCATACAATTACCGAAACTATTCAATGACTAAAGTGACTGCCTAGTGCCTGGCACACGGGAAACCCTCAGAAAACAGTAGCTGCCTTCACGATAGGCCCAGATTGAAGAGCCACATCCACAGGGGCAGTTCCATAGAATCCTGGAGTCCCAAGAATGTTAGAACAGCAGAATCTTAGAATAATACACACCTAGAATCCTGGAATCACAGAGCCATCAAATTGTAGGGGTTTTAGAGCCAGAATAACCTCAGAGCCCATCTGTCTCAGTGATCTGCAAGTCTGGAGATTTTAAAGTAATAGTAACAGCAGCAGCAGCAGCTAACAGTACCTACCACATACCAGGCACTTTTTGAAACTTTCATAATCTTACTTAAACCTACTTAATCTTAGCAACAACTTAGCAACAATCCTACAAGGTAGGTATTATTATTATCACATTTTATAGATTGGGAGGCAAAGGCACAGAGAGATTCAGTAACTTACTCAAGGTCACACAGGTAGTGAACAGTATAGCCAGGATCTGATCCCAGGCCACAGAGTCCACATTTATATTCCCAGGTCTTAGCCCCAGAAATTCTGGTTCAGGGCCAGAATTCTGGAACAGGCATTGCAAGCTACTTAGATAATTCAGATACCAGGCAGGGTGGCAAACTGGTGGTCCTCAGGCCATAGCCAGCCCATAGCCATATAGTGCTTTAAAAAACAGAGCTGACCTTAAAAAATCTTGAAAAATGTGGAAAATGTGGCAGTACTATGTCCATGTCCCCAAAGGGCAAGACTCAACTGGAGTAGAGCAGTGGCTGCCCCTGGTTTGGCCCAGTTTTCACACTGTAAAGAAAGGGAAACTGAGGCTTATAGATGAGAAGAAGACCTAGAGTAAACACAGCAAGCCCAAGGCAAATAGAGACTAGACACACCTGTCTTCTGACTCAAAAACCCGTAATAACAATAACAAAAGCTAACATGTTTTTGAGAACTTCCTATGCATTAGGCATACATGCTAAGTGCTTTTTGAACATCAATGAATGCTACCACCCTGAAGTAGGTACCATAATGAATCTCATTTTACAGATGAGAAAACGAAATATGGAGAAATCAAGTCACCTGTTCAAGGTCAGGCAGGTAAAAGTATCAGAGTAAGATTCAACTTAACATCTTGACTCCAGAGCATGAGCCTTCAGCCATTATTTCCATAATTCTTTGCAGCCCCCGAGGAATAAGGCAGAGGAAAAATCCTGGTTCGATAACCTTTCCACTCCCTATCTCAGAGTTCCCGCGGATTAGGGGGTGGGGTGGCTCAGGCACAGATGGCGCTGACCCCATTTTCTCTAAACATGTACAGACTCTTGATGAACCCTGGGCCCCTTGTGGCCACGACCAAGGCGGAGGGAAGTGGCAATACCCTTGCCTCCCTGCCAACTGTGGGGAAGCTGTGGCCTGCCCATAGGAAGGGATTCGGAAGAGGCCCCGCGAGGCGCTAGGAGCGGAGCCGCTTCAGCACCAAGGACAGCAGCCGCGATCCTAGCCCCGGGCCTGCTGTCTTTTTGGGGACGAGATCCGCTCGTTGGGCAGCGTTCTCCCAAGGCTTTCCGCCCACCGTTTCCCCACGATCTTGGGGGAACTGTCTGTGGTCCCCCCAACCACCACCTCAGGGCAACGAGGATTCCCAAGAATTCCAGATTCCTTTTACCGAGGCCCTCTCTCGTCTTCGCTTCTTAGGCAGACGTTAAGGAACGCTCACAAGTGGCCTGTCCGCCAGTCCGGGACTTCTCGCCCCCTTTGCATCGTGTGCGCATGTATATGGGAGCGGGGAAGGGGAGAAAACACCGGAGGGCATTCCCCTCCTCCTTGGCCCCCGACCCTCAGGACAGTGCTGCCAGGGGCTCTGCGGCAAGCCCACCTGCCCAGTGCGCACCGTGGTCATGGCAACCAGAGAGGCGGGAAGGGATTGGTCCGCTCCGTGCCACGCCCCTACGCCACCGCTTCCCTGTAACTGAGGCAACCGAGAAGCGCTGCCCTCCTCCTTCCATCCCTTCTAGAGAGGGCTGTGTAGGAGAGGGACCTGCCCCCTCTCTTGCTGAGGAAACATCATTTCTCCGAAATGGTGGCTGCTCCCATACAGAGAGGGGGAGTATGAGAGGCCATTTCTAAACTCTTCTAGATGTGGATGGGCTGCGGCTGAGGTCACCGACGGGAGGACAGGAAGTGAGAGGCAGGTTGCTCTGAGAGACAATGGGATGAGGCGTAGGGGGGAAGAGGATCCAGACAGTCCCAGGAAAGAGGGGTGTCTGGGCCAAATTCTCCCAGAATCAGGTGGTCTGGAGTCGCTAGGCTGATTCTCTAATAATAACAACACTAACCACTACCAGGTATTTGATTGGTACATGTTTTATCAATTGAACTCCCACAGTAATTCAGTGATGGGAGAAATGTCTTCTTCTCACTGCTTTATAGAAACCCATTCTGTCCCCGCTGACCTGCTTGGCTCTGTCGGGGTTCATCGTGGTTTGGGGTTGAAGGATGTTGACCACCTCAGGTTTGGTCATCGCTTGTGGGATTTCTCGGACCTTCTCGGCAATAAAGCTGTGCACAGCATTCAAGGCCTCTGCTGTGCCCTGTACCAGGCATACTCGCTCTGTGGTTCCTGTTGAACGAGGAAGAGGGCAGGCAGACGCATCAGACAGGAATGGAAACATTCCTGAGAGACAGGCTCCATTTAATGGAGAGAGAAAACTGAGGTCCGGGGAGTGGTCACGTGGTAAGCCTGGGCATGCTGGCATGGGCTCCCAGGCTACGGTGGGTAGCTGGGAGAGTGAGCGGAATCCCTGTTTTATAATCTGCACTTCATCGCCCTCCCCTAAAACAACCCCGGGGGATGGAAGAATGATGCTTAAGTGCTTTGCGATGCCCACAGCAGCCCCGGGCAGGGGAGACAGGGCTCAGCTGCCTCTTCCCAGTCCTTGCTGCCTCCCGGTTGCTTTGGCAACCATTCACTCACTCCTCCCTTCTAGAAGCTGAGAGCTCAGGCCTGCAACGGTTGCCACAGTAACTGGAACCCCCTTATCGGTCTGGCTGGCCGGGTCCTCAGCCCACCCCCAGGGGGACGAAGGACGAGGCCCTGTTGCCATGGCAACCCCTGAAAGCCTGCAGCGACGGCCTCTGGGCTTTTGGAGAGGATGGGGAAGGGCTGGGGGATGGGGGAGACAGAAGAGAGGCCTGAGTGCCTGCCTGGACCCACCAGATGGAGGGCAAATTGAGGGGTGGGGGGAGGACAGGAGAGGAGAGGGAGAGCGAGTGGTCAAAGGCACCAGGAATAGTGGGGACTGGCACCTTTGCTGGAGATTCTCCAGATATTGGTTGCAGTTCTGACCGGCATTCTTACTATGTATATGTGTGTGTTGGGGAGGGGGGGGCAGTGGGGAAGAGAGAAGCTAACTCTGAATAGTGTTGGGATATATGTGGGTGGGAGAGAGACTCTGGGTAACGCTGTGAGGCTGTTTGGGTGAGTGGGGTGTGCGTGTGTGTGTGTGCGCACGTGCACGTGCATGCATGTGGATATTCAGGCAGGACCGGCTGAATGATCTTTATCTGTGTACGTGTCTATGAGAGAGAGGGCAGCACGGACGGAGATATAAACAGACTGCATGCCCGCGATTCCAGGAAAGATGCTTGTGCCCGCTCGTGTGTGTGTGAAGAAGGCTTGGGGTGTGGCCGTGATGTTCAAGGTTACGTATACTATCTGTGAGACGAAGCCGAGTGTGTGTGAGGGTTTAAGAGAGAGAAACAAAGAATGTCATGAAGCGACAGTGAGGGTGTACAGTGAATGCATGCCACCTGGAGACCGTGTGACAGCGTGTGTGTTTGCATGCGTGTGTACGTAGGTGTGTACGGGAAAGAGACGGCCAGAGACCTCTAGGTGTTTAAAAGGTTATTTGGATGACGGGTGTGTGGTATACATAATTATGTATGCGAGTGTATATATAGGAACAGACAGATAAGACTGATGTGTGTGAACACGAGAAAGAAAGAGACCAACAGGCAGAACAAGGCACTGGGAGGTAAGACTGGAGGCCTGATGGGTTTGTCTGCATGTAGGTATTACAGCCAAAGAAGACTCTACTATGGCCAGCGAGTGTGGGAATGTGACTGCCCGGGTGAGCTGGCATTGTCCAGTGTGTGGAGCGTGTGCGTGTCTCTCCCTGGGTGGGACTCTGTCTGTCAGATCAGTTTTTCCCCTGGCTCTGTAACGGACCTAAGTGAGTGCCAGGCTCTGTGTGCCTGCACGTCTGGGACACTTGGGGTGAGTGTCCAGTGTCCTGTGGGCATTCTAGGGCAGCATGCTGGTGCTATCGCTCTGATCCCTCGCTTGCTGTCTCTCAGCCTGGCAGGCCAGTCTTACCATGTGTCTGAGTGTCACTGTGCTGGGTCACTTGTATAGTTGACATCCTCAATCTCCTTTGGGCCGTTGTTCCTCACTCGTACTCCCCCCTCCCCCTGAACAATGGCTTGGTTTGAGCCAAGGGTGAGTCAGCGTGCAGGCTGCCTCCGTCTGGGTGTGTAAATAGGAAAGGGTGTGGGTCAGGTGGGAACTGGGGGTGGGGGTGGATGGTCCCCTCGGGAAAGCCTGGAATGAAGGGGCCAAGCTCTCCATCTCTGCGAGGCGTCCTTCCAGCTCAGGGGATCTGTGATCTCCCACCCCCTTGTAGTTCTTATCCCGGGTCCACGGGGGTTTTGTGGGACTCAGTGAAACTCTGAAAGAATGTCCAATACTAACAGCTGGTGCTTACATAACACCAAGTGCCAGCACCATTTTAAGCACTTTATATATATTTGTTCACTTTTATACACGAGGCAGGCAATATTATTATTCCTGACTTACTGTTAAGGACACTGAAGCACAGAGACTGTTTGGAGTTTGTCTAACTAAGTTCATTCAGCCAGTAGTGAAAGATCAGGGGTCTGAACCCAGGTGTCTGGCTTCAGACTCTCAGCTTTTAGCCACTGAGCTACGCTGTGCTAAATTTGGGGTGCGTGGAGCATGCGTGTGTGTGTTTGCACGGCGAGATAGAAGGGGAGACATAAACCGATTGTCGTTTTGCTTTTGTGTTTTCGATCATAAAAAAAGAATATGATGAATTGATTAAGTAGTCACTTAAGATTTTGCACTTTGGTGCAAATATGTCGTAATTCAATAAAATATTTTTTAAAAATTGTGTGTGTGTGTGTGTGTGTATTTTCCTTCTGAAAGTGAGTTCCAGAGCTTCAAGCAGATACTCAAAATCAGACAGAATTTAGAATCATGAGGGTGTCTGGCTGAGTGCACAGGAGTCTGCATGGCCTTGGGCCAGTACCTGCCTCTTTCTGGGTCTCTGTTTCTCCATGTCTGAGCCAGCCAGAGGGATTGAATCTGGGGCTTGGGGTTTCCTGTATAAAGTGGGGGAACCCCTTTGTGTGTTCTGCCCCTCCCTTGGGGTTAAGGGCCACGTAGGTTTTTGTTTTGTGCAGTGTGTGTGTTGTCTGTCTTCGTGTTCGTGTGTGAATTTACTAGGCCCAGAAGACACTTTCCATTTCTCGCCTGTTCTCTATGCTTCAGCCACGACACCGAATAAACTGCCCCTCCTCCAGCCTTTGAACATGCTATTTCATCTTCCTGGCACTCCTCACTGCTTTTACCTAGCTCAGTCTCACTTATTGTTCTGGGCTCCTCCTCCAGGAAGCCCTTCCTGACCTCCTGAGGCAGGGTTGACTGCCTCATCTGGGCTCCCGCCATCCTCTGGGCTTCCCCGCCCCAGTCCTGGATCGTCACTGGTGCTCAGTCTGTCTTCCCTACTGGGATGTGAGATTCGAGAGGACCAGCCTGGGGTGTCTGAGTCACTGCTATGTCTCCACCTCTGTCCAGTATAGAGCTGGCACAGAGGAGGTGCTCAGAGAATGTGCTGAATGAATGAATGAATGAATGAAAGGGTGTCAGCCAGGGGCACAGGGAAATACCTATCCGTCTCGAGCAGCAGATCTCAGGTCTTGTGTTCCTGCGTGTCCTGAGAAGTCCTGGGGACAGGACTAGGATGCAGGGGGCTGCGTCCTTCATCACTGAGTCAGGCTTATGCCATATGTTCTGGAGTGGCGGGGGTGGGGGGGCGGCTGGCCGCATGTCCAAGGGCTGGGGAGAGATGCTGTTTGTTTGAACTGTGTTTGTCCCAGGAGAGTCAGTGACTGTCCCATCCTCTGGGGTTCTCAGCTGCCTGGCCTGTGGGGTGTGTCACTGAGTTGGGGAGGCGATGATGTGTCTCATGTCACAGAATGTGATCCAAGGGCGAGGAACCAAGTGTCCTTAGATGAATGTCCCAAGAAGAGGTCTTATCCGTATCTTGTGTGCTAGAGGGGTGTGGGGGAAACTG
>NW_024342475.1:1752579-1760849 GCF_902729225.1 Pteropus medius
AGAGAGAGAGAGAGAAGAGGATATGAATGTGTCCTGACCTGGGCTCCAGCTCTGGTGTTTGACCTACAAAACTCCAAGGGGATTAGGATGAACTAGAAGCAGAGCCGGGCCAAAGACGCAATTCAGGGGGCCTTCCCTGGATTCCTAGATGTCAGAGCCCAGGCAGGCGTTGGTCTTGGGAGGGAGATACGGAAGGGTGAGGGGTGTTGAGAGGGATTAGAGAGAGTTGCAGGGGCCTTGACAAATGTATGGCTGGGGAGACGGAGACAGAGCGGGAGGAGAGGCAGCACACGGGCTGGGTTTAAAGAGAGAGCAGAACGGAACAAAATGGGAGGGAGCTGGGCTTAGGAGAAGGAGGGAAGCGTAAAGGGAGAGATGGGCGAGCAGAGGTAGACAGAAACGGGGCAGCCCCACGGCGGGGTTGCTGAGTACCGGCTGAGTGGGTGACTGCAGAGAGAGAGAGAGAGAGAGAGAATTGGGAGAGTAAGAGAATGAAAAGCGAGAGAATAGGAAAGGTGGAGGGAAAGGAAGAGATGGGAGGGAGATGGGAAGACACAAAGGGAGGAAAAGAGGAGTGGGGGGGAGAGGTGGGAAGCGGAGACAGATCCTGGAAGGGAGACTAAGGGAGACTAAAGGGATGGGGGGACATCCAGACGGAGCCAGAGAGACAGAGCGAAAAGAAAGGCAGGAGGAGCCGGGGAGGCGGATGCGGCTGGAGACGGAGGGCACAGAGGTGGGCGAGCCAGAGACGGCATGCGAAAGGCACAAAGAATGACACAGAGAGGACCAGTGGGACTCAGGGTGGGCGAGACGGGATGACTGAAATCCAAAGGGAAATACTCGGGGAAAGGAGTGGGGGGGTGTGTAACAGACAAGCTGCCCACCCCCCCCCTGGGCTCCCGGAGGGACACCCTAACACCTGCTTCCTTTCCCCCCTCCCCACCAGCTCCTCCAACTGACCCAAAGGGGCAGGTGTGTGGGAAGGGGCACATCTGCCAGCACATCATGCAAATGAGCTCATGAATATGCAGCAGGCCCATTGTTTTGCCCTGCCCCCACCCCCATCTGCTCTGGCCTGAGTGGGGGGGGGCCTGAGGGCAGCTCTGTCCCCTTAGCAGGAGGGGAGGTCTCCCCCACAGTCTCACTGCTCCTGGGCAGCCCCTCCCCGTCATCCTGGGCCCAGGTGGGAGGGACGGGAGGCCCCCCGAGCAGAGTCTTGGGCAGGGGCTCACCGGGGTAGAAGTCTTTGGACTTGGAGAGCTTGATGGTGGCTCCCGTCTCCTTCTGTAGCTGCACGATGGTCTGCCCACCTTTGCCGATGATGGAGCCTGCCGCGTAGCTGGGGATCAGCACCTTCAGGAAGTATTCGCCTTCCTCTGCAGGGGCACACACGGTGGGAGGGGAGTCAGAAGGGGTGCTCTTCACTTTGAGAGGGTACCCCGAAGGATGTGCCAGCCCGGAAACCACTAGGATCATGGTAACATACGGGAGCAACGGCCATGAGAACGGCCGTAAGGAGATAATAATAATAACGATATTCATTCATTCATTCATTCATTCATTCCACAAACAGGTACTGAGCACCTGCTGCGTGCTTGGCACCGTTCCAGTGAAACAGCCATGAAGAAAGCAGACAAAGCTCCGTGATTTTTGTGGGCAAAATAAGGCTAAAAGAGTTTTCGCGATTCAGCTGAGAGCTTGCACAGCTCCTTCTTCTAGAGGGGGGAGACAGACGGTATGGTTTGTGTCAGGTGGTGGTAAGTACTAGGAAAACAAAAAAACAGGCAGGCAAGGGGGTGGGGAGTGTAGGGGTGGCACTGTCAGAGAACGTGGCCTTTGATAGCAAACACTCTATAGCACCGATGTGTGCTGGATTCTCTAACAAGTACTTACAAATACTTCATTTAATTTTCACACTAATGCGATGAGAAAGGTACTTAAAAAAAAACAAACCCAAAACATTCTACAGACAGGAAAACAAAGCTGGAGACATCGCCCCAGTTCGCAGAGCTAGTCGGTGGCCGAGACGTCCATGCTCTGAACCATTACGATATGCTCTATCCAGGCCCTGGGGGAGGAGAGTCAGAACCATGTGACTGTGGAGCGAGAGCGAGTGCAAAGGCCCTGGGGTGGGTCTGTGCCTGGGCTGTTTGAGGGAGAGTGAGGCGTGGCCCCAGTGGGGTGGTGGAGGTGGTGGCGTGTTGAGGCTTGGGGGCCACGGTGAGGTCTTTGGTTTTTGCCCGAAGTAAGATGGGAGCCACAGAGGCTTCTGAGCAGAGGAGGGGTGTGATCTGACTGAGGTTTCAAGAAGATCCCTCTGACGCCCAGGAGGTGAGCAGACTATGTATGAGAGGCGAGGGTGGAAGAGCCGGGAGCCCAGTGAGAAGGCGACTGGGCCAGACAGGAGCGGGTGGTGGGCTGACAGGTGGAAGGGGTGAGGAGGGAGGGAGGAGGAGGGCTGCATTCTGGGGTTCTCGGTGCTCACTACCACCCAGCGCTGTGCTGAGTGTTTGGCAAACTTGACCTCATCTGTTTCTCATGACTACCAGTGAGGTGGCTAGAATGAGACCCATTTTTAAATAAGAGGAAACTGAGGCGCAGAGAGGCTCACGGAAAGGAGGGTGCCTGCCCAAGGTCACCCGCCCAAGACGGTCAAATGCAATTGTGCTGCGTTCTTGGCCCTCCGCTGCTCAGCACCCTCCCCTGCCGGTGGCAACAGCTCAGAGACAGTGTCAAAGACCTGGAGTCCCAAGATGGTGCCAAGGGTGTCCGTGAGGCTTTGGCCGGTCTTTGTTAGGGACCCATTTTCATGGTCATGTGCAAAGCACTTCGTCAACGCCGTCGCAAGGCCCGTGCCCAGCCTCTCCTTCCTTCTGACCAAACTGTTGCATCCAAGTCCTTCTACGGTAAAACTTCCAGAGCCTTCTCAGTATAAGTCCCTTGGTGATTTGGCCCCGCCCACCTTTCCAGCTCCACATCCTCACCTTCCTCTACGCACACCAGACACACTTTCTTTTCTGTTCCTCAGACATTTCCTCTTCTGTCCCACCCCAGGGCCTTTGCACGTTTTCTGCCTGGAACCCGCCTCTCCCAGTGAATTCTTCTTGTCCTCAGGACCCCGCTCAAATGCCGCTTCTTCTCGGAAGCTTTCCTCGAACTCTGAGGAGGGGATGGATCCCGTTTCATGCCGTCAGAGCACTGTACCACAGAAGTGCATTGTGGGTCATGTCCCTAGACCCTCGTGCCCCAGGGACTCACGCAGCGCCCAGCATGCGATAAACACTGGGGAAAAAGGGTGGGGCGGGGGAGCCTGCTTCCAAGGCTTCAGGCCTCAACCATCCCCCCTGTGCAGCTTCAACGTTTTCTTTTGGCCAAGAAACCTATTTTTCAATGTTCTCCATGAAACTCCAACGCATCACAGATAAAGAGAATCCAGACCAGGCAAAAGTGGGGGGTGGGCGGGGGCTGGGAGTTCTGCAAGTCCTGGAGACTGAAGGTTCTAGGTTCCCCGATGTGCTAAGATGGGGTCTGGGAGGCGGGCCGGATGGCTGTGCTGCTTACGGGGAGGGGAACCAGAATCAGGCCTCCTGAGCCTCGAGGCAATCCTCTTCATATTTGCCCAATCAGACCATTGGGGCCTACAGGTACTAGCTCCCCCACCCCCGGACAGGTGCCTCCCATCAATCATTCTCCTGACCCCCCCCCCCCCCCCACCTAATTCAGCCTCCCTCTTGCCTGGGCTCACAGAAGTGGCCCCTTGCCTGCCCACTGGTTCTGGAAGGTTCAAAAAGATGGCGAGGCATTCTCACTGGGACTCCGTCCTCTTTCCTCCTCCGGCTCCACTCCCTGTCTCCTCTGCCCCAGCTTCCCTCTCGAAGGGAAAAGCGATTCGGCCACTCTGAAGAAAACTGGGGATGTCCCCTCACCCCATTTCCTGCGCCCTCTCTTTCACACTTCCCGGGTTTTGTCGGAATTTCCATCGGGAAACGGCAGGCGTCGGCCCTAGGCTGACGGAGTGAATTTGTCACTGGCAGGCTGTGTGGCCTTGGGCAAGCCGCCACACTTCTTTGGGTCTCAGTTTTCTCATCTGTGAAATGGGGACACGGCGGCACTACTTCATAGAATTCCTGTCATTCACAAAATGATACACCGGAACGTACTTAGGATGGTCTCAGGCACTTAAGCATCTGAGAAACGTTAGATACCGTTATTATCATTATTACCTGCTTCACAGACACAGGTAAAGTCCTTATCGCACACAGCGTCTAGCACACAGCGAGTGCTCTATAAGTGGGGAAATGAGCCTCTAAGTTTTGGGGTTCTGTTGGGAAATAGGAGGAGGAGGAGGGGACACCCCACTTCCTCCATCGTCCACGTCCCTCTGTACTATCATTTCCTTCTTTCTTCTCTTTCTCTTCCGTCCCTTCCTCCAGCAAATCCTTCCTGGGCACCCACCATGTGCCAGGCCTCGTTTTAGGTGCTGGCGACACGTCAGGGAACAAAATAAGCAGTCCATTTCTTTTAAGTCCACTCGCTTTTAAAATTTAAATGCATTGATTTCAGAAGACATTAGAAATCATTGCTAACGATCAGAATTTAAAGGGCTGGTTATGTCTCCCCCTCAATTCAAGTAACTTTATACAAACAATGGTCAAAAAAAAAAAGTTTGTCCACAGACCTTATAAAGCCATCTTGTGGGTGCTCAGTGGTCCCAGTATCAGACTAGTGAAAATTTGGAGCCCCCTCCTCAGGCCGGTCTCCTAGGAAGGGTGGCCAGCAGAGACCACCCGCCCATAGAAGCTCAGAACTCTAGGTCCCAGGAGTCCCTACTGTGACCACCAGTCTGGTCCTCTTCAGAATCTGCATGTCCTTCCGGTTTGCGGGGCACAACCCGCTGTGAAACCCACCTCCCCCCAGGAAGAAGCCAGGCCTCTATTTCCCAGCCTGCCTTGCAGCAAGGGGAGACACGTGACCTCAGCTGAACCCAGAGCCCCCAGACCTCACACATCTCACCCTGTTTGAACAGCCAAGACTCTCTGCCTGTGGAGAAGTTCTTCCTTCTGCTGAAGCAGAATCTAGATGCCAGAACTTTCCAGCCACCCACGCTCCACCCCACTCTTAGCTCTTCCCTTGGGGTCCGGGCAGCTCCCTCTACCATGACAGGAACTGAAGAACTGAAGATGCCAAGTTTGGCTCTCCTGATTGACCTGTATCCCCTTCGTGCCCACCCTCAGGATACTTCTAGAGGCTTCCAAAAAGCAATCGATACTCGCCCACCCTCTCCTTAAATAATGTCTACCTACCCTAAAGATCTGGGGGTGCAGTGGTATTGAGTGGCTCTGATCTTGGAGTGGGGCTCATTAATGACAGAGGTAGAGCCGAAGGGGTGTGTGTTGCAGAGGTGTTGTTTTGGGTGACAGTATGTCTGGGGGAGACCGACATACTGTCTCCCCCACGGTACCTGCTCTTGTCTCGGGGTCGGGGGTGGGAGAGCCGTGTGCTCTCTGGAAGTACGAGGAGGCTGGGGCGTGATGTTGACACCATCATGCTGTTGGTGGAAGAGAAGAGACGGCGGGGTGTGGTGTGGGACCGGAACCGCCAAGGAGGGCAGGACGCCAGGCGCGTGATGTCTTTCTGTGAATGATGGTGTCGCCCGTTTGTGTGAGAAATGTGATACAACCGGGTCTCCGAAGGGATGAGATGCCGAAAGGTGTGATGCTGTCTTTGGGTTGTGACACTGTCTCTGAGTGAGAGAAGGTGGATGGCGTACGATTTCCTCGGGGCGATTCACCGCTGGGTGGTGACATTCTCAGTGGCGATAATGATGATGATGATGATGATGATGATGACGATGGCTGCCGCTTATTGGGTGCTTACCATCTGCCAGGTCTTACGCTATGTGCTTCACACACACACAACCTCACTTAACCCACACCAGAGCCCCGAGAGGCGGAGGTAGGTCTTACAGTCCCC
Source organism: Pteropus medius (assembly GCF_902729225.1). Classification (NCBI taxonomy): domain Eukaryota; kingdom Metazoa; phylum Chordata; class Mammalia; order Chiroptera; family Pteropodidae; genus Pteropus; species Pteropus medius. The sequence continues at coordinate 1,758,553 of NW_024342475.1, forward strand.
ATTCTTCAGATGAGGAGACTGAGGCTCAGAGCAGTGACATAACTCGCCTGGGGGTCCCACACTAAGCAAATGACAGTGATGAGATGAACCCTGGGAGGTCTCAGTCTGGGGCTCTTAACCCTGATGACATTGTGTTAGAGCGTGAGGGACGCTGGGAGCAAGATCTGGCTGGCGTAAGCTACATTTGGGGTATAAGGGATGTGTGTGTGTAAGTGGGGGGCAGTGCTAGTTCAGTATATACGGGGGTGACGGAGATGGAAATACAGCCAGAGGTATGAGGGCCATTCTAGGGGCACCTTCAGAGTCAGCACCTGTACTCCAGGGGGACTGTTGGTGACTGTCTCACCAGCCTGGGGTCTCTGTCTCTCTGCCGAGTTCCCCGCTGGAGTTCCCATCCAACTCTTCGCCCACGTCCTCCTGTCCTCAGCACCTTGTCTCCTTCCCAATGGTGTCTGCCCACCAGTCACAGTGACCAGAAGCCAGTTTTAACGGCCACCGCCACCTCCAACAGAGCCCGAGAAAGGGGCGGGAATGTCAGGCTGGTGCCATGGGCAGGAGCTCAATCTGCTCAGTCTGCCACAACTTGCTGCGACACCCTGGAAAAGTCCCTCGGTCCTCTGAGCCTGTTTGTTCACCTGAAAATGGGGTTTACTATAATGTCTGCCCACACAGTGGAGCCAGCCTCCCGTGTCCTAATCACAGCGCCCACCCCCACCACTTATTCACTGACTGACTCTGGGCAAGTTACTTAACCTCTCTGTGCCTCAGTTTGCCATCTGTAAGACGGATGATGTAATAGAATCGTAAGGATTCAATAACTGCTCCATGCTCAGTGTATTCCATCATACTTCTTGGCTAGAGACCATAAACGTTAGCCATTATAATTTATTATTATTATTATTATTATTATTATTATTATTATTATTACATCATAGGGTGTTGGAAGAATTAAATGAAATACTGTGTGTAAGGCATTCAGCGATGATATTGATCGCTATTATTATCATCGCTGTGGTTACTGTTATTTCCCCATTTGGCAGATAGTAACGCTGAGGCTCAGAAGAGGGGCGAGGTTGACCCAGTGTCCCACAGCCACGAAGTGTCATCAGAAGGAGCCCTTACATTTGAGATGTAAGCCCGGCCCAGCCCTGTCCCTAAGTGTTCCTGTAAATGGAATATTTTCCCTTTGCATCTCTGGGCCTCAGTTTACCCATGGGTCGACAGGAGGGGAGGCGGCAGAGGCTGGAGGAGAGGGTCCCTAAGGGCTCATCCTAGTTTCTCCACTGCTGAGGGAGGCAGGAGGCACCAGGGTGAAGCACATGAGCCCTAGAACTGGGCACCCAGGGTTGAGTAGATTCCAGCTCCGCCACACATGAGCTGTGTGACTTTGGGCAGGTGGCTGCATTTCCCTAAGCCTCAGTTTTCCTCATCTGGAAAAGCAGCTCAGATCACCTCTGCACAGGGATGCGATGGGAGGTTAACCCATATCTCAGAGCCCGACTCGGAGCAGGTGCCAAGTACTTGGACCTGAGTGCCCTTGGCAGCATCGCTATCGTTAGGTTGCACTGCTTTGTGTGATCTGATTTTGAGAATCTCAGCCCCTGTAAGGGAAGTGTGGGACACCCCCCACTCCCCACCAGTGGGCGTGGGGCTCGACTGCTGGACTGGGCTCAAGGACCACCAGGGTCCCGGACCCTCTCCAGGACTGTGAATGGCAGTGGGGCAGGACAGAGGGAAGGAAGTCGGTGGGGCCATATTCATGTGTGTGCTGGGGGTGGGGAAGCAGGAAGAAGGACAGGAAACTCGCTCCCAACCCCTCCCCCAACTTCCCTTTCCTCCAATTTCTGCTGGACACCCTAATAGACAGCCAAGGGGTCCCTGATTCCTGTCCCACCTGGACAGAGGTTGTGTGGGGGGGCACTAGGATGGGAGAAAGAGATTCGACTTGCATTCATCTGAGGGGAGGAGGTGGGAGGTCCCCACCTCGCCCACTATAGTGCCTGGAGGCAGAGTGGGAAGGGTGCACTCTGCCTGAGGCCATCCGGCTCCCATCCGGAGGAAAAGGCCAGAGGAAGCGGAGATTTTGGCCAAGGTGACTGCCAGGAGGGGCTTGTCTGCTCTGGGGTCTCCCTCCTTCTATGGAGCTAATGGTCTGGGCTTTGAGGATCCCCACAAACCCTATGTCCTCCCTGAGTCCCCACTGGCGAGACGTACACCTAACCTTCCTGGCTTGTCTTTTATTGTCTGGTACACATTCCTTCTCAGGTCACACACACAGTGAAAGTCCCTCTTGTCTT
>NW_024342475.1:1761220-1769315 GCF_902729225.1 Pteropus medius
CACATACCCTCCCCGGCTTCTCCTGGTCCCACCCCACCCCAGACACGCCTGTGTCACACTCACTGAACTGCTTTCCCTGGATCCACACAGCCTCTCATGGCTCACACCCAGAGCCGGCCCCTTCGGCGTCCCCCACACACCCCCCTGCATGTCACACACACCCTCTCGCTCATGTGTCACACTCTGCCACAGTCCCTTTTGGGGTGACATGCACATATTTTCCCTTGATACACATACCCCTTCAAGGGTATCGAGCATGGAGCCCCCCTCACCTCACCCTGTCTCTTACACACACACACACCCTTTACTGTCATATCCATAATCCCTAATGTCACACATCCAGACCTTACAGCCCCCCCCACATCTATCCCAGCCACACATTCTCCCACCTAGCTTTACACACCCACCCTTAACTCCATCTCACTCAACACACCCACCCAGCCTGCACCCACACACGATCGCGCCCATGGACCACACATGTCTCCCATTGGGACAACGCTTGCTCAGGACATCCCTAGGGAGGGAGGATGGAAAGCTCCGGGGCCACAGGCCTCCTCTACTCCTTCCCCTCCCCCCCCACGCCAGGCAGGACACGCCAGCCTGGGAACTCCCCTGCCCCGAAGGGGTCACATCGCACCTCACCAAGGACACAGACACCCGCCTCAGAGGTGGGACTCACGCCCCATCCCTTGCGCCCCACCAAGATTTCACCACCCCTCCCCCAAACCCTCTCGTCGCAGACAAAGCTCGCAGCCCCGGGCCGCGGCCAGAAGGGGAGGGGATCCGGACCCTCCCCAACTCCCTTCACGGTTCCCAGGTTTAGGGAGCGGCGCCCTTCCCCTCCCTAGAGCCCTTGCACCTGCCGATTGGGGGGAGAGGAGGATGGAGAAAGGCGAGGCCCCCCGCCCGCTCCCCTGCTCCGAGCGCAGCCCTTTCTCACCTCCCGTGTTGCTGCGCTTGGTGCAGACCACCTCGGGGGGCGTTTCGAGGGGCCTCAGGCAGTGGGGAACTGGGCCTCTGGGCCCATGGGGGGGCTCTGGGTGGCTGCTGCGGCGGGTTGGCCGTGGTGGCGGCGGCATGGCGGGTTGCCGTGGCGGCGGCGACGACGCTGGGAGGATGGGCTGGGGTTTATGGCTAAGTATATATTTTATGGGGGCGTATGCTGCTATGTCATGTCATGGAGGCCCGAAAAGGTCACACCGCGCTTTCTATGGGCCATCCCCATGGTCGGGGGACTGTGGACGGGGAGGAGATATAAGGCAGGAGGATGGGGTGAGGGGAACCCCGGAGAGGAAGGAGAGGAGGAGCTGGTTCTGGGGGGCTGACAGGGGCTGGAGAGCGGATGTGAGCAGGATGGGAGGACCAAGGGGGTCTCCGATGGGGCCCGGAGAGAACTGAGGGGTGGGGTCTCTCGCAAGATCAGTGAGCCCGGAGACTGGCCGCTCCACTGGGGGGACAGGACTCCCTTCTTTGCTACCCGGGGCGGAAGGCCGAGCCCCCCAGACCCTGCTGGGGGCGGGGGGCCGGAGGAGCGGGGCCGGAGGTGGGAGGCGGAGGCGGCCGCTAGTGGGGACGCGGGGGGCGGCGGGCGCGGGCGGCAGCGGCGGCAGGGCTGGAGGTGGCTGCTGGCCCGAGCATCTTCTTCCCGGAGGCTCCCACAGCGGCCTGGCCCCGCCCACCCGCGCAAGGCCACGCCCATGTCGGTTAGGGCCACACCCCTCGGAGTCCCATTGGTCTGCCGTTGAAGTATAAACCACGCCCCAACTGTTGACCACGCCCCTCCCGCAGCTGCGAGAGGGACCGAGCTCCCCAAGGCTACAATAAGGACCCTGGGCTCATCCACACTTTCCCTACCCCCTCACCTGTAATGAACGTTTATTGAGCACTTACTACGGTCTAGTTCTAAGTAAGCGCTTCACAAACGTCACCACATTTAATCCCCAGAGCCGCCAACTCTGTGAGGTACTTATCATCCCCATTTTACAGACGAGGAAACTGAGCCTCTGAGATGTGACAGCACTTGGTCGAGATGAGAAATCCCGTGTCACATGTCTCCCACCCCTGACAGCTGGGACGTTTACCCTCAGATCTCGCATCCATCCTTAGAAGAATCAACACAGGATGACTGCAAGGGCTCAGGTGATTGATTCAATGAACACCTGAGTTAAAGCACGTAGCGCTGAGCGTAGGACCCAACTGGTGCTCAATTCAATCAACAGCACTTATGAGCCACCTACTATGTGCCAGGGACTGTTCCAAACACTGGGATACAACAGGGAACGAAATGGTCTTGGCCCTTGAAAAGGACTACCACTCATGTCATTAGCAAAACCTAATTTTCGGATGACGCAGTGGAGGCCTGGGAGCACGGAGTGTGGCTTGTCCAAAGGCCCGCAGACAGACAGAGGGAAAGCTAGGGTTTGAACGCAGGATAAGCTTAATTTCAGAGCCCGAAGTCATTGGAAGAAGAGGGCCCTTCTTTGGAATTGATCACTGCTAATATTCAATATTCTCTGATACGTGAATCTTCTTCTCTCTGGATTCCTGGTCTCCAAGGGTTCTTTCCCTCCCAGGTCTTCTGGAGACAAGATTAGGCTCAGAGGAGGCCTGGATGGGGGTGATTGTGGCAGCTAGGGGCCCGTCCCTCTGCTCTATCCCATTGCAGCTCCTTCTTTGCCATGCTCCCAGGTCCCTAGGATGGGCAGGGTAGCAGATGGCCTGGGGTGGATGGGGTGGCTGCCCATCTGTCCCCTCCCCCCTCATTGTCCCTGGAGCCAAGGGGGATGGTAGGGGGCTGTGGTCCACTGCAGTCTGGATCCTCCCCCTCCATCTTCCTGGAGGGAGCTGAGGAGCTGGTTGCCATGGAGATGAGGAAGAGGCGAGAGGGATGCAGGGAGATACTGGGGTCAGGCAGAGATCCACACCTTAGACCCTTTGAGTCACATATGCTCACACGACACAGGTGCACATCCCAACATCTGTGGAGATGGGCATAAAGTCTCCCATCCCCAGTCGCACAGGGCCTCATGCAGACACACAGGTACACATTCAACAGTTTCACACAGGCACACTCGATGCATGAAGATGACTCATGGGGGAATAGGCGCGCACACACGCGCGCACACACACACACCCATAATGCATAATGTACATTCAGTCATGTGGAGCCAAAGCCACTCCACGGGCTCACGCACACAAATAGACACACACACCTCTAACATCCGTGTATATCCCAGATGCATATCCTCAGAGCCAAAACAACTCCACACTTGGCCACACACACCCTGAGAAGTTACCAGTACATGATCACAGCCACAAGACAAACACCTATGTTACATAAGGCATACATGTTAGTGACGTGTGAGATACAGACAGCCAAACAGACTCAATCGTGCCTTCCACACAGATTGGGCAGTCACACACATTGACATACGTGGCCCATGTAGTCTAACGCACACAACACATGAGACCTCACAGGCTACTCAGCGACATCACAACACGCGTGGAGTCCTGCATGCTGCTCGGCCCCCACCGCCAAGTCATGCCTGCAGCCCCAGCTTCACACGCCCCCCCTCGTTTGGACACACACAACAGCATGGTCGGTCACGCACTCACACTCACAGACAAACACAAACCTCCTCCTAGATATTTTTAAACCCAGGCTAGTTCTGCTGCTATGGCAACCACCCCAAACCCATTGCCATAGCAACCCAACGTCAGCTTTCCAAGCACCAAATCCTGGGGGATTGCAGGGCCCCAATCAGAGGCCGGTGGAGGGGGCTGCTGCATTCTCTGCCATCATCCGTGCCACCCCGGTACTCCCACCCTAGAGCCTTCAGGGGAGCAGCCACCCGAGACTGGGCAGGGGCCGGATCCAGGGACACCATCAGGCCGGGCAGGGGCAAGGGCAGGCCTCTACTTGGTTTTCCTTCCTGCCCATCAGAGAGCTTCATGCAGGGGCTAATGGGACAAAGGTCAGCCTGCATCTGGACACACACAAGCCTGGGTTCAAATCCTGACTCTGCCATTTACATGCTATGTGACTTCAGCATGTCTTTATCCTCTCTGAGACTTACGTTCCTTAATCTGGAAAATGTTGCTGCTGTTGCTGTCAAGCACTAACTTCCCAAAGGACTATTGTGACTCGGTGGTGAAAAGCCCAGGCCGACCTGCATCCATCCAAATTCCCGCCCTTCCACTTTCTAGCTGCATGAACTCAGGAAAAGGCCTTCCCTTCTTTGCAACAAAGTCGGGAGGCAAAGAGTAGCCCAATTATACAGGGCCGCTGGGAAGAGTCCCAGCAGAGGGGCGTGGCCACTGACGTTAAGACCCGCACTGTATTCCAACTTATTTAAATCTTAAGCATGGCCCGAGGGGTCGGTACTATTATTATTCTTGTTTTGCAGAAGAGGTAACTGAGGTTTACAGAGCTGGACTGGGATCACACACAGCTACACAGTTTTGAAGCATGAAATTTGAACCCTAAGACATGTCCTTAGCCATTTCTCTCTCCTGCCTCTCAAAGACAGGAGCTTGGAGAAGGGTGGTAGAATGGTGGATTCTAGGAAATGTTTTCCAGCCTTAGTTTTCTAGCCTGCAAAATGGGAGTTCAAATGGTCTTGCCAGCTGCAGTGTTGGAGGATCTATGAGGTAGCTTGCACCTGGAGGCTTTGAGGACAGGCTGGCACACCAAGGCAGATTGGGAGGGGGTGGGAGAGTGGGCAGGTGGGTAGGCAAAAGAGGGTGGGGACTGGCTGGGGCTCAAGCCCTGCTTTTCTCTTTCCCAGCCCTGTGACTTCAGGGATGAGCTTTGTCTAATCTGAGCCTCAGTCTTCCCATCTGTCACCTGGGAATCATAATGGTGTGGTGAGGAGTCCAAGAGCTAAAGTAGGTAAAACCACTTGGCACGGGTCCCGGCGAAGAGCTGATACTAATATCATCCATCCCATCTGTACATAGGATTTAGGAAAGGCAGGACTGTGTTGTGCATGGTTTTGCAAATGTTTTTGATCCATAGTAAGAAATACACTTAATCATGATTCAATGCATATGGCGCCGTGCAAGAAAAGTTTCATAAAATCAGACTTCACCTACACCTCTGTCTGTCCTATAGTATGTCTAAACTATAAGCACAGACTCTGCTTTGCTCTATTCTATTGAAAAACGCTGGTTGATTTCACAGTCCACTAGCCAGTCGTGACGATCGGTATGAAAAATCCTGAGGTGGTAGCTACAAGACGGAATCCCAGAATTTCTGGTAGATTTTAAGTAGGGGGGGGTGACATGGGCACCAGAGGGGCGATGGAGGGGAAGGGGCCAGACGGGCTGGGATGGAAACAGAAGACTCCAGGGAAGAGGGGGTTCTTTGCCTGGACCCCAGTAGAGGCAGGGGAGTTGGAAAGATGTAGTCAGAAGCCAATACAAAGCAGTTAACACAGTGCATCACACACGATATATAGTGGGTTATGAGTATCGACCCTGAAGATAGATTCTCACTCATCCACCTGACAAAATTTGAGCACTTACTATATAACAGTGAACAAAACAGACATAAATTCCTGACCTCGTGAGCTCACATTCTAGGCAGATAGACAATAAACAAGGAAAAGAAGTAAAATATATATTGTGTCAGGTGACGATAAATGCCATGGAGAAAAATACGTCAGGGAAGGGGATGAGGGGTCCAGGTGCAGGGGGCAAGGGAGGGGCTGCAGTTTTAAACAGAGTGGACAGGGAAGGCCTCACTGAGGAGGTGACATTTGAGCAGAAGAACTGAAGGAGGTGAGGGAGTGAGCCATGTGGATCTCTGTGGGTAGAGGGGTCCAGGCGGGCAGAGGGAAGAGCAGGTGCAAAGTCCTTGAGGCAGGAGCACACCTGACACGTTGGAGAAAGGAGGAGGAGACCAGGGAAGCTGGAGAGTGGGAGGGATGAGGCCAGAGAGTTAGGGAGGGAGCCGACTGTGTCTGCCTTGGGGGCCACAGGAAAAACATAGCTTTGACTCTGAGTGGGATGGGACCAGAGAAGAATTTCGAGGTGATTAACGTTTTATCACGAGACCCTTCTGGTTGAGTGTGAAAAATACTATGTCAGGGGAAGAAGTGAGGAGCTCAGTGAGGTGATCATGACAATCCAGGTGAGGGGGTGCGATGGCTGGATCTGGGTGAGAGACAGCAGGGGAGGCGGGAAGACATCACTGGGGTCCTGATTCTCTCATGTGACTTTGGGCAAATGATTTCCCCAGTCTTGAACCTCGGTTTCCCCATTTACAAATGGGGTGATAATAAAACACCCACCTCTCAGAGCTCCTGGCTTGTCTCAGTGTGAGAGTTGAGATAGAGCCCTCGGCACAGACTGCGTGCTCAGCAAACACTGCCTGTCATTGTCACTGATATTATCCCCCAGGTTCCCAGACCACGGAAAGTCTGTGTTCTGTCCAGTAGGGCAAGGATGGGCTTCGGGCAGGAGACGAAGAGAGAGGAGTTTTGACTTTGCACGGTGATTGTGTGCTTACCTGATGCTGGGGACATGTGAGTCAGAGAATCTAGGAGTGAGACTCCATGAGCTGAGAGGGTCTTCAGGGTTTTTTTGCTGTTGTTATGGTTCCTACCAGCCTCTTTGTAGCGTGGGGAAATGGAGGTCCAGAATGGTTTTAGCGTGCCCGCGAGCCTGCAGTGAGGTGGGGGCCGAGCCAGGGCTGGAATCCGTCCTGTCCACTGTCTCTCAGCCCTGTGCGCCCAGTCCTGGCTGCCTCCTCAGTGATTATGGCAACTGGCTGCCTCCCCTCCCCCCAGACTCAACATCTTCCTATGACTTCCTACTGCCTCTGGGATAAATTCCAAACTCTCCCAGTTGCTCAGGCCAAAAACCTTGCATTCGCCCTTGACACCCCCTTCCTTCCCTTACACCCACATGTCATCCATCAGAAATCTCTTCTGCTGCACCTTGAGATTCTGAATCTGACCCTACCCCGCCACCTCTATCGATGCCACCAAGGTCCAGGCCGCCAGCAGCTCCCCGCTGGATTCTCACAGGAGCCTCTTCTCTGGCCCCCATCCCCAGCCTTCCACCCCTACCTAGCCTTTCAACAACCAGAGTCGTTCTTTTAAAAAGCAAGTCGGATCCTACACTGTGCTGCATGCAAGAGAATTTTTTTTCTTAAAAAAAGGGATTTCTGTAAGAACACTGGGGAACGATGTAGATTCCTCGCATCTCTCCATAGGGGGTGGCTTTACGAATATTATGAATGGGGACACAGAGGCATGAGGAAAATTAAGTCACTTGTGACAGAGCTGGGATTTGAACTCTAGCAGCCTGGCTTCAGAAGCTACCCCCTTAACAATTTCGTCACACTGCCACCGTTTCTTACTTTTTCCTCTCTTCTCTGCCAGCACTTCCAAGCTTCCGCACTCCCCTTCGCCCCTCCCCCACCACCATTCCCCCTCCTGGGAAATCTGGATGCTTCTCTAGCCTAGAACCACAGTGCCTAGGCTTCAACCGACTCTATGCAATCATCTCTGGTTGAATTTAATTTTAGTAACTTTCCCCCTTCCTCTGCCACCTCCCATAGGCACCCACTCTAGGGTGCTGAATTTTTGGCCTTCAGTCTTTCTTCTATCCTTTCAGTAAAATCCATCCACATCCTTAAAGTTAATTTTGTTATATGTGTGTCTTAAACTTGCAAAAATGCCGCTGAGCTATAAACTCATCTTTCTTTCGTTGTGCTTTCTGAGAGCTCTCTTTGCGGCTGTGCTTATTTCTAGCTCGTGCTGAGCGAATCTACAGACCCGTGGAGAGGCTGCCTGCGTTTAAGTCCCAGTCTGGCTGCTCACTAGCTGGATGACCTGGAGCGAGTTACTTAACCTCTCTGGGCTCTCGTTTCTCCATTTGTAAAAGGGATGTTGTTAAATAACGGTATCTTTCTCATAGGGTCATTGCAAGTGGGCATCTTAAAGTGTTTAGCATCAAGCCCTTACTAAGCATTCATGTTAAGCTTCTTCTTTTATACGCTGTGTGGTATTCCGTTATGTATTTCACATTCCGCTTCTCCAGCTCTGTTAATGGCCGTCAAATTCCTTCCAACCCTTTGCTACCCAAA
>NW_024342475.1:1769326-1786573 GCF_902729225.1 Pteropus medius
CCCTCCCCAACTCCCTTCACGGTTCCCAGGTTTAGGGAGCGGCGCCCTTCCCCTCCCTAGAGCCCTTGCACCTGCCGATTGGGGGGAGAGGAGGATGGAGAAAGGCGAGGCCCCCCGCCCGCTCCCCTGCTCCGAGCGCAGCCCTTTCTCACCTCCCGTGTTGCTGCGCTTGGTGCAGACCACCTCGGGGGGCGTTTCGAGGGGCCTCTTGCGGGAATCCGGGGCCTCGGCTCCATGGGGGGCCTGGGGCGGCAGCTGCTGCTGCTGCGGCAGCTGCGGCGGCGGCGGCGGCGGCTGCTGTGGCGGCAGCGACGGCTGCTGGGGAGGCTGGGGTTGCGGCGGCGGCGGCGGCGGGGGCGGCAGCTTGGCTGCAGGGGAGCCGCGGAGGCGTGAAAAGGCCGTGCACCGCGCGGCCATCATCCCTCATGGTCGGGGGGGACGAAAGCAGGGGGAAGGAAAGGAAAGAAAAAGGATAGGAAAAACAACATGGAAAGAATCAGGAGAAGGAAAAACTGGCTCGAGACTGGATGTAACAGGATCCCGAGGACTCAAAGTCCAATCAGAACCAGAGAAAACAAAAGAGTAGATCCAAATCAAAAGTAAGCAGAAATTAGAGACAGAACTTCTCTTACAAGACAGAAAACCAGCTCAGGCTCTAGAGAACAGAGACTCAGAATGAAACAAACTCCAAATAGAGACAGAAACAACAAACACAACTGCTGCCGGCGGCAGGGCTGGAGGTGGCTGCTGGCCCGAGCATCTTCTTCCCGGAGGCTTCCACAGCGGCCTGGCCCCGCCCACCCGCGCAAGGCCACGCCCATGTCGGTTAGGGCCACACCCCTCGGAGTCCCATTGGTCTGCCGTTGAAGTATAAACCACGCCCCAACTGTTGACCACGCCCCTCCCGCAGCTGCGAGAGGGACCGAGCTCCCCAAGGCTACAATAAGGACCCTGGGCTCATCCACACTTTCCCTACCCCCTCACCTGTAATGAACGTTTATTGAGCACTTACTACGGTCTAGTTCTAAGTAAGCGCTTCACAAACGTCACCACATTTAATCCCCAGAGCCGCCAACTCTGTGAGGTACTTATCATCCCCATTTTACAGACGAGGAAACTGAGCCTCTGAGATGTGACAGCACTTGGTCGAGATGAGAAATCCCGTGTCACATGTCTCCCACCCCTGACAGCTGGGACGTTTACCCTCAGATCTCGCATCCATCCTTAGAAGAATCAACACAGGATGACTGCAAGGGCTCAGGTGATTGATTCAATGAACACCTGAGTTAAAGCACGTAGCGCTGAGCGTAGGACCCAACTGGTGCTCAATTCAATCAACAGCACTTATGAGCCACCTACTATGTGCCAGGGACTGTTCCAAACACTGGGATACAACAGGGAACGAAATGGTCTTGGCCCTTGAAAAGGACTACCACTCATGTCATTAGCAAAACCTAATTTTCGGATGACGCAGTGGAGGCCTGGGAGCACGGAGTGTGGCTTGTCCAAAGGCCCGCAGACAGACAGAGGGAAAGCTAGGGTTTGAACGCAGGATAAGCTTAATTTCAGAGCCCGAAGTCATTGGAAGAAGAGGGCCCTTCTTTGGAATTGATCACTGCTAATATTCAATATTCTCTGATACGTGAATCTTCTTCTCTCTGGATTCCTGGTCTCCAAGGGTTCTTTCCCTCCCAGGTCTTCTGGAGACAAGATTAGGCTCAGAGGAGGCCTGGATGGGGGTGATTGTGGCAGCTAGGGGCCCGTCCCTCTGCTCTATCCCATTGCAGCTCCTTCTTTGCCATGCTCCCAGGTCCCTAGGATGGGCAGGGTAGCAGATGGCCTGGGGTGGATGGGGTGGCTGCCCATCTGTCCCCTCCCCCCTCATTGTCCCTGGAGCCAAGGGGGATGGTAGGGGGCTGTGGTCCACTGCAGTCTGGATCCTCCCCCTCCATCTTCCTGGAGGGAGCTGAGGAGCTGGTTGCCATGGAGATGAGGAAGAGGCGAGAGGGATGCAGGGAGATACTGGGGTCAGGCAGAGATCCACACCTTAGACCCTTTGAGTCACATATGCTCACACGACACAGGTGCACATCCCAACATCTGTGGAGATGGGCATAAAGTCTCCCATCCCCAGTCGCACAGGGCCTCATGCAGACACACAGGTACACATTCAACAGTTTCACACAGGCACACTCGATGCATGAAGATGACTCATGGGGGAATAGGCGCGCACACACGCGCGCACACACACACACCCATAATGCATAATGTACATTCAGTCATGTGGAGCCAAAGCCACTCCACGGGCTCACGCACACAAATAGACACACACACCTCTAACATCCGTGTATATCCCAGATGCATATCCTCAGAGCCAAAACAACTCCACACTTGGCCACACACACCCTGAGAAGTTACCAGTACATGATCACAGCCACAAGACAAACACCTATGTTACATAAGGCATACATGTTAGTGACGTGTGAGATACAGACAGCCAAACAGACTCAATCGTGCCTTCCACACAGATTGGGCAGTCACACACATTGACATACGTGGCCCATGTAGTCTAACGCACACAACACATGAGACCTCACAGGCTACTCAGCGACATCACAACACGCGTGGAGTCCTGCATGCTGCTCGGCCCCCACCGCCAAGTCATGCCTGCAGCCCCAGCTTCACACGCCCCCCCTCGTTTGGACACACACAACAGCATGGTCGGTCACGCACTCACACTCACAGACAAACACAAACCTCCTCCTAGATATTTTTAAACCCAGGCTAGTTCTGCTGCTATGGCAACCACCCCAAACCCATTGCCATAGCAACCCAACGTCAGCTTTCCAAGCACCAAATCCTGGGGGATTGCAGGGCCCCAATCAGAGGCCGGTGGAGGGGGCTGCTGCATTCTCTGCCATCATCCGTGCCACCCCGGTACTCCCACCCTAGAGCCTTCAGGGGAGCAGCCACCCGAGACTGGGCAGGGGCCGGATCCAGGGACACCATCAGGCCGGGCAGGGGCAAGGGCAGGCCTCTACTTGGTTTTCCTTCCTGCCCATCAGAGAGCTTCATGCAGGGGCTAATGGGACAAAGGTCAGCCTGCATCTGGACACACACAAGCCTGGGTTCAAATCCTGACTCTGCCATTTACATGCTATGTGACTTCAGCATGTCTTTATCCTCTCTGAGACTTACGTTCCTTAATCTGGAAAATGTTGCTGCTGTTGCTGTCAAGCACTAACTTCCCAAAGGACTATTGTGACTCGGTGGTGAAAAGCCCAGGCCGACCTGCATCCATCCAAATTCCCGCCCTTCCACTTTCTAGCTGCATGAACTCAGGAAAAGGCCTTCCCTTCTTTGCAACAAAGTCGGGAGGCAAAGAGTAGCCCAATTATACAGGGCCGCTGGGAAGAGTCCCAGCAGAGGGGCGTGGCCACTGACGTTAAGACCCGCACTGTATTCCAACTTATTTAAATCTTAAGCATGGCCCGAGGGGTCGGTACTATTATTATTCTTGTTTTGCAGAAGAGGTAACTGAGGTTTACAGAGCTGGACTGGGATCACACACAGCTACACAGTTTTGAAGCATGAAATTTGAACCCTAAGACATGTCCTTAGCCATTTCTCTCTCCTGCCTCTCAAAGACAGGAGCTTGGAGAAGGGTGGTAGAATGGTGGATTCTAGGAAATGTTTTCCAGCCTTAGTTTTCTAGCCTGCAAAATGGGAGTTCAAATGGTCTTGCCAGCTGCAGTGTTGGAGGATCTATGAGGTAGCTTGCACCTGGAGGCTTTGAGGACAGGCTGGCACACCAAGGCAGATTGGGAGGGGGTGGGAGAGTGGGCAGGTGGGTAGGCAAAAGAGGGTGGGGACTGGCTGGGGCTCAAGCCCTGCTTTTCTCTTTCCCAGCCCTGTGACTTCAGGGATGAGCTTTGTCTAATCTGAGCCTCAGTCTTCCCATCTGTCACCTGGGAATCATAATGGTGTGGTGAGGAGTCCAAGAGCTAAAGTAGGTAAAACCACTTGGCACGGGTCCCGGCGAAGAGCTGATACTAATATCATCCATCCCATCTGTACATAGGATTTAGGAAAGGCAGGACTGTGTTGTGCATGGTTTTGCAAATGTTTTTGATCCATAGTAAGAAATACACTTAATCATGATTCAATGCATATGGCGCCGTGCAAGAAAAGTTTCATAAAATCAGACTTCACCTACACCTCTGTCTGTCCTATAGTATGTCTAAACTATAAGCACAGACTCTGCTTTGCTCTATTCTATTGAAAAACGCTGGTTGATTTCACAGTCCACTAGCCAGTCGTGACGATCGGTATGAAAAATCCTGAGGTGGTAGCTACAAGACGGAATCCCAGAATTTCTGGTAGATTTTAAGTAGGGGGGGGTGACATGGGCACCAGAGGGGCGATGGAGGGGAAGGGGCCAGACGGGCTGGGATGGAAACAGAAGACTCCAGGGAAGAGGGGGTTCTTTGCCTGGACCCCAGTAGAGGCAGGGGAGTTGGAAAGATGTAGTCAGAAGCCAATACAAAGCAGTTAACACAGTGCATCACACACGATATATAGTGGGTTATGAGTATCGACCCTGAAGATAGATTCTCACTCATCCACCTGACAAAATTTGAGCACTTACTATATAACAGTGAACAAAACAGACATAAATTCCTGACCTCGTGAGCTCACATTCTAGGCAGATAGACAATAAACAAGGAAAAGAAGTAAAATATATATTGTGTCAGGTGACGATAAATGCCATGGAGAAAAATACGTCAGGGAAGGGGATGAGGGGTCCAGGTGCAGGGGGCAAGGGAGGGGCTGCAGTTTTAAACAGAGTGGACAGGGAAGGCCTCACTGAGGAGGTGACATTTGAGCAGAAGAACTGAAGGAGGTGAGGGAGTGAGCCATGTGGATCTCTGTGGGTAGAGGGGTCCAGGCGGGCAGAGGGAAGAGCAGGTGCAAAGTCCTTGAGGCAGGAGCACACCTGACACGTTGGAGAAAGGAGGAGGAGACCAGGGAAGCTGGAGAGTGGGAGGGATGAGGCCAGAGAGTTAGGGAGGGAGCCGACTGTGTCTGCCTTGGGGGCCACAGGAAAAACATAGCTTTGACTCTGAGTGGGATGGGACCAGAGAAGAATTTCGAGGTGATTAACGTTTTATCACGAGACCCTTCTGGTTGAGTGTGAAAAATACTATGTCAGGGGAAGAAGTGAGGAGCCCAGTGAGGTGATCATGACAATCCAGGTGAGGGGGTGCCGATGGCTGGATCTGGGTGAGAGACAGCAGGGGAGGCGGGAAGACATCACTGGGGTCCTGATTCTCTCATGTGACTTTGGGCAAATGATTTCCCCAGTCTTGAACCTCGGTTTCCCCATTTACAAATGGGGTGATAATAAAACACCCACCTCTCAGAGCTCCTGGCTTGTCTCAGTGTGAGAGTTGAGATAGAGCCCTCGGCACAGACTGCGTGCTCAGCAAACACTGCCTGTCATTGTCACTGATATTATCCCCCAGGTTCCCAGACCACGGAAAGTCTGTGTTCTGTCCAGTAGGGCAAGGATGGGCTTCGGGCAGGAGACGAAGAGAGAGGAGTTTTGACTTTGCACGGTGATTGTGTGCTTACCTGATGCTGGGGACATGTGAGTCAGAGAATCTAGGAGTGAGACTCCATGAGCTGAGAGGGTCTTCAGGGTTTTTTTGCTGTTGTTATGGTTCCTACCAGCCTCTTTGTAGCGTGGGGAAATGGAGGTCCAGAATGGTTTTAGCGTGCCCGCGAGCCTGCAGTGAGGTGGGGGCCGAGCCAGGGCTGGAATCCGTCCTGTCCACTGTCTCTCAGCCCTGTGCGCCCAGTCCTGGCTGCCTCCTCAGTGATTATGGCAACTGGCTGCCTCCCCTCCCCCCAGACTCAACATCTTCCTATGACTTCCTACTGCCTCTGGGATAAATTCCAAACTCTCCCAGTTGCTCAGGCCAAAAACCTTGCATTCGCCCTTGACACCCCCTTCCTTCCCTTACACCCACATGTCATCCATCAGAAATCTCTTCTGCTGCACCTTGAGATTCTGAATCTGACCCTACCCCGCCACCTCTATCGATGCCACCAAGGTCCAGGCCGCCAGCAGCTCCCCGCTGGATTCTCACAGGAGCCTCTTCTCTGGCCCCCATCCCCAGCCTTCCACCCCTACCTAGCCTTTCAACAACCAGAGTCGTTCTTTTAAAAAGCAAGTCGGATCCTACACTGTGCTGCATGCAAGAGAATTTTTTTTCTTAAAAAAAGGGATTTCTGTAAGAACACTGGGGAACGATGTAGATTCCTCGCATCTCTCCATAGGGGGTGGCTTTACGAATATTATGAATGGGGACACAGAGGCATGAGGAAAATTAAGTCACTTGTGACAGAGCTGGGATTTGAACTCTAGCAGCCTGGCTTCAGAAGCTACCCCCTTAACAATTTCGTCACACTGCCACCGTTTCTTACTTTTTCCTCTCTTCTCTGCCAAGTATCTCCAAGTTTCCCCACTCCCACCAAAAAATTATCCCCCTCCTGGGAAATCTGGATGCTTCTCTAGCCTAGAACCACAGTGCCTAGGCTTCAACCGACTCTATGCAATCATCTCTGGTTGAATTTAATTTTAGTAATTTTCCCCCTTCCTCTGCCACCTCCCATAGGCACCCACTCTAGGGTGCTGAATTTTTGGCCTTCAGTCTTTCTTCTATCCTTTCAGTAAAATCCATCCACATCCTTAAAGTTAATTTTGTTATATGTGTGTCTTAAACTTGCAAAAATGCCGCTGAGCTATAAACTCATCTTTCTTTCGTTGTGCTTTCTGAGAGCTCTCTTTGCGGCTGTGCTTATTTCTAGCTCGTGCTGAGCGAATCTACAGACCCGTGGAGAGGCTGCCTGCGTTTAAGTCCCAGTCTGGCTGCTCACTAGCTGGATGACCTGGAGCGAGTTACTTAACCTCTCTGGGCTCTCGTTTCTCCATTTGTAAAAGGGATGTTGTTAAATAACGGTATCTTTCTCATAGGGTCATTGCAAGTGGGCATCTTAAAGTGTTTAGCATCAAGCCCTTACTAAGCATTCATGTTAAGCTTCTTCTTTTATACGCTGTGTGGTATTCCGTTATGTATTTCACATTCCGCTTCTCCAGCTCTGTTAATGGCCGTCAAATTCCTTCCAACCCTTTGCTACCCAAACCGCGCTCAGTGCTCGTTCTCATACGTACGTCATTCACGAGCCTGCTGGAGAGAAGGGAAACTGGGTTGTCAGCCATCCTCTTATTTAAACTTCACAGTATTGCCAGATTGCTCTCCAGAAAGGATGCACTGGATTCCACGCCTACCGGCAGGGCCGGATGACCGTTCTTCCATACACTTCTCTAGAACTTGGTGTTCTTAGACGGTCTAATTTTGGCCAATCAAATGGATGTGAAAGTTCTCACTTTATGTACTCTCTTATGTAGATCGGCTTGGTTTCTCTGGGCTTCTTTAGTCTTCAACGCCACCCAGAATTACTAAAAAAAAAAACCACACCAAAAATCCCCAAAAACACATGCATCTCTCTCTCTGTCTCTCTCTCTCTCTCTCTCTCTCGCTCTGTCTCTCCCTGTAAGGCTTTGGATACTAACACATTAATATTTTAGTCCCTGTCACAGTAAACAGGGATCATAACAGTACCTCCCTCCTATATTGTTAAGAGGATTCAATGAGATGGCGATGGCCACGCTTTGCTGAGTGTTTACTGCATGGCAGGTACTGTGCTCAGCACTTTACATGCATTAATTCATTTATTCCTCACAAAACACTGTGAGGCACATGCTGCTGTTATCATGTCCACTTTACAGATGAGGAAACTGACACACTGAG
Organism: Pteropus medius; assembly: GCF_902729225.1. NCBI lineage: Eukaryota > Metazoa > Chordata > Mammalia > Chiroptera > Pteropodidae > Pteropus > Pteropus medius. The sequence continues at coordinate 1,777,204 of NW_024342475.1, forward strand.
CAATGGACTATAAGACACAGAGCTGGGGTTCAAACCCAGGGAGACACGCTCACTAACAACTTCGCTGCCTTTTAATGAGATGATACAGGGCAAGCACCTAGGGCTTAAGGAGTTATCTGTATTACCACAGCTCTAATAATCAGATGGGACAATCCAGAGGGGCTTGATGAACGCTTGCCGATTGCCTAAACAAATTCGATAATGGATTTCGCTTTTGGGGTATTATACAGGCATAACCATAATAATAGCATCTCACATTATGTGTGTGAAACCTGGAAGGGACTCACCTGGGCCTCTGTGTCCCCATCTGTAAAGGATAGGGTTTGACAAGACCCCTGTTCCTATCCTTTTCACAGCTCCTCTGTTTCTTAAATCAAAGCACTTATAACTGTCACAGTTGCTCTCCTTTCCAGCACTCAACGGGTACCAGGTCCTGCTCCAAGCTTTTCTGTGAATGAGGTCGGTGGGCAGTTCCCACCCGACTCTCCGCCTATTCGGTGGCTGCGCCCATTGGACGTGGCTGGACGCACACTACAGTGAGCTCGAGCTCGCTGCAATTCCATGATCACTCGCTTGGGGCGCGCTGCCTAGAAGCCTTACCCACGTCCATTCACCCTCCCGCGCTCTTGGAAGACTATGTCACACCTTGTCCTCTGTCCTTCAACCTCTACCACCTCCTCTCCGTCCTCAGTCTCACCTTTAACCCTGCACCTGCTTCACAGAGAGAAGAGAGGCCATCAGAATAGACCTTCAGCAGGTCCCAGGACATCTGCCCCCTCCCTGCACCTGAGACCCCGTTCTCTGCCCTTCCTCCTGTCAACGTCAGACATACTCCCGGCCAAGCCACGTCTTCGCGGGCACGCTAGGCCCATCCTTTCTCGCCTACCCAAGGACAGGAGTCAAGCGGTTGGCTCTTTCCTGCGTCATAAATTTTCCCCTCTCTGCTCAGTCATTCTCAAGGGTGTAAAAACACGTGCTGATACAAACATGGTCGTTCGCCGCGTCCAGCTACAGCTCCAATGTCCTACTGCCTTTTACAACAAAACCCTTAAAAAAACCCCGATGTCTCCAGTTCCTTTCTTCCAAGCCTTCTTGAATCACTCCAATCAGGGTCTGGCTCCGCTGCTTGGCCAAATAATAATAATAATAACTCTTGAGGTTACCAGTGACCTCTAAGTGGCTCAATCCAATAGTTCAGTCATCCACCCTCTTGTGACCTGAACTTTCCAACTGATCGTCACACCCTCTTCCTAGGTTTTTCATCCCTTGGCTTCTAAGACACCCTACTCTCATGATTTCCCTCCTTTTTTAGGGGCTGCTCTCTCTCAGTCTCCTCTGCTGTTTCTTCCTCATTTTGGAGGTTTCGAAATATTGGAGGGTCTTGGGGTTCAGCCCTTGGTCCTCTTCTCTTTCCTCTCTTCACTCTCTCCTTTTATGGTGGGCTCCCAAATTTATACGTCTCTCTCGGTTAGACCTCACTCCTGAATTCGGACTCACACATTCACCTCTCCACACTTCCACTTGGATGTCTACTAGGAACCCCAGCATGTCCAAAACCAAACTCCTGATCCCCACTCTCCTCTGCCCCCTCCCACTCTATCTAATCTCAATAAGCGAAAACTTCATCCTGGCTTCTCAGAGCAAAAACCTTGCAATCTTTCCCTCCCTCCCAATACCCGATCCATCAGCAAATTCTGTCAGCTCTACCTTCGGAATATAAGCAGATTCCCACCACATCCCCCCACCCCAGCTGCTATCACCCTTGGAAAAGCCATCATCATTCGAATTATTTTTTAATCTTTTGCTTAAAAATTTTTTTATTGAGGTGAAAGCCACATGACATAAAATTAAACATTTTTGAAAGCATCATCTCTTTTAGTTCCAAAACTTTTTCATCATCCCCAAAGGAGACCCCACACCCATTAAACAGTGACTCCTCATACTCACTGCCCGCTGCTGTCCCTGGCACCACTAATCTGCTTTCTGTCCCTATGGATTTGTCGAATCTGGACATTTCATAGGAATGGAATCAATCATACTCTGTGTGGTCTTTTGCGTCTGGCTCCTTTTGCTCAGCATAATGTTTGTGAGGCTCATCTACACTGTAGCATGTATCAGAACGTCATTCTTTTTAATGGCTGAATAATAGTCCATTGCATGGCTATACCACATTTTGTTTATCCATTCATCTATTAACAGATATTTGGGTTGTTGCCACCTTTTGGCTATTCTGAATGGTGCTGATATGACTATTCATGTACAGCTATTTGTTTAAACATCAGTTTTCAGTTCTCTTGGGTGTATACCTAGGAGTGGAGTTGCTAGGTCACATAGTCATTCTATGTTTAACTTTCTGAAGAACTGTCAAAATGTTTTCCACAGACTGAAGCATTTTATCTCATTTGAATGATTATTTATTTATTGTTTTGGTTTGAATTATTTTAATGGCCTAACTTAAGATAAAACAGGAGTAAGAAGGGATTAAGAAGTACAAATTGGTAGTTACAAAATAGTCGTGAGGATGAATAGCATAGGGAATATAGTCAGTAATATTGTAATAATTATGTGTAGGGTCAGGTGGGTACCAGACTAATAGAAGGATCACTTCGTAAATTATACAAATGTCTAACCACTGTGCTGTACACCTGAGACTGATATAAAATTATATTGAATGTCAACTGTAATTGAACATTTTTTTTAAAAAGGAGGAAAAAGGCAAAGGGGAATAAGAGATTTAAATTTTCAGTTATAAAATAAGTCATGGGGATGTAATGTATAGCATAGTGAAGACAGTCAATAATATTGTGATAATATACGGTGTCATATGGTTTCTAGACTTATCATGGCGATCGCTTCTCTAGGTATATACATGTTGAATAACTATGGTGTACACCTGAAACTAATATCATATCATATGTTAGCTATATTTTAATAAAAATTTAATATTTGTGAAAAAATAAAAAAAATAAACACCAAAAAACAAACAAACAAAAAGACATGAGTAAAATCATGTCTCTGAGGCTCTTCGCCTTTAGTGGGTCCCATCACACTCAGAGCAAAATCCAAAGACTTTGCAAGGGCTTGCAAGACCCTATACAACTTGGCTCTGGTCCCAGATATCTTCTACCATATTCCCACCCACTCAATATTGACCCCTTCACTGTTCTTTAAATGCACTGGCATGCTCCCACCTCAGGGCCTTTGCACTGACTGTTTCCTTTTCCTAGAATGCTCTACCCTTGTACCCACAAGTCTGGCTCCTTCACTTACTTCAGGTCTCTGCTCTATGTCAGCTTCTCCGAGACACCATCTCTCATCATCCTGTCCCCTTTACTCTGTTTTATTTTCTCCATAATATTTATCACCACCTGACATTTATTTCTTTATATTTTATTGTTTGTCTCCCTTCACCAGGTCATGGGCTTTTTCTGTTTGTTTGCTGATATACTTACCCCCAGCACCCAGAAAAGTGCCTGGAACATAGTAGGTGCTCAATAAACACTTGATGAATGAATGAATGAATGAATGAATGAATGAATTGAACTCCATTTACAGATGGAGAAAGTGAGGCTCACAGAAGAAGCATGACTGGTGGGAGGTCTTCAGTGGTAAGAGGATCTCTTGAGTTTTAATCCAGGTCTCTCTGACGGAAAAGCCCAACTTCTTAACAGTGGACTAGTTCGTGAACTTTATATCTGGGCTTTGTAACCTTAAATGTTAGCCTTTTAGCAATACTCAATGTGGACTAGTTCGTGAACTTTATATCTGGGCCTTGTAACCTTAAATGTTAGCCTTTTAGCCATACTCAATTTATAGGTGGGAACGCTTACACCCAGAGAGGGAAGGGGGCCCCACAACCAGTTGGTGGCAATGTCAGGACTGGCTATTATGCCTCAGGGCAGGATTTCTGGTACTAGCTTTTGGCATGCAGTGATCATTTAATAAATGCAGGATGACTACTGTTTATAGTAGAGCTTGTGTAAGCCTCAGGGCCCTTGATTTGCACAGGCCCTTCCAAGGCCTTAGCAATTTGTTCCTACGGTCCGATGTTTTTGTAAAATTTACAAAGGAGGATATTTAAAATGCAATTGGTTGTTACCACTGACTTTTTCCAGTTCTGTTTCCCCCCACTGAACTTCTCTTTACCATGGCTGGTGCTGGAGCAGTTTCAGGCATTTATGGGTCCTAGCTGAGGGCAAGGTGAGCTGAGGATACATTTAGTTTGGGTTTTGTGGGATATTTTGATGGGGTTCACAGACACTTTCAGGTAAGTGCAAATTACCTACCTAGTTATCCTGGTGTAGGAGTGGCTTCTGGGAATGCTCCTATCATCCAAGGTGCTAACTCATCAGATGCGAGGCCACACTATCTATTGTGGCATGAACTATCCTCTAGGGGCCAACTCCAGAAGCACCTGTGCAAGAGAGTTGGGTCAAGAATTAAAAGGACTGAGCCAGAAGCTAGTCTGTGAAAACGTTCTCCAGAACATCCAACTAACACATGAGTTTAAACTTCATAAAAGTTTTCATACATATCCAAAAAATCTAGATGCCATCTGCAATACTGACTTGTGAAACTCAGACTTTTTCCGAATTCTGACTGAAAAAAGTTCCATCAAGCATGTTAGAGGAAGGATAATTTACTTTTTCTCTTCTCTCTGGAGATGAGGATATTATGAAATAAGTATATGCAGCCAGAAAAGTAGGAAATATATCACAGAGGTGTGTCAGGCAGTAAATTAATAAAAACATTACGTTATCGTCTTTGGGGATTTTGCAATGTTTGAGGTATTTGTCAGCTGTTTTAAATATGTAATTTGTTATTTCGTATTCGAAGTAAATTTTCACGTTCATATCCAGTTTTGTTTGTGATTTTGTATTCCTTTTCTTTCGTATTCCTTGTATTTCCCTCCCCTCCCCTACTCTCTTACCAAATTCTGTAAGCTGCATCTGCCCTGTTGATGCCTCATTGGTTCAAAAGAGGGATCGTTCTCAAGCTGTGTGGTTCCGGGCCAGTGGATGTACTTCTTTGAGCCTGTTTCTTTAGTGGCAAAACGGGGATCACAATAGCGCCTACATTGCAGGGTTGTTGTTAACTTTAAATAAGCCGAATCCTGCATAGCGCTTAATGCAGGCTTGGAACGCAACGAGCGATGATAAATCCAACCAGCCTTTAAGCTAGGTACACTTCCGCACACTTCCGCAGCTTTCAAACCCGCGGCCAAGTTCTTCCTGTGCGCATGCGTGTTCGACTCACACACTCCCCCCGCCCTCGCCTCTTTCCTCCGCAGGCGCGACCTACACTGCTGCAGGGGTTGATGGGCGGAGTCAAGGGGCTACTTCCGGGATTCCTCCCCTCGTCCAGGGACAACCCTCTTTGTATGACTGGCATTGACTATTATTCAGTAGTGATTGGACAGAAGAACGATCCATTTCAAAAAAATCTCTCTTCCGAGTTGTCCAATTGCAAGCTTTGGAGGGCGGGTTCTTCTCTGGGGCGGGACAGAGTGACGGGCGTCTATTTTGACTAATAGAAACTCGGCTAGGAATAAGCCAGAGCCAATCACAAGGGAAAAAGCCGGATCCTGGGGCGGGGCTGGAGCTTCGGCAGTTGAACCGCTCACGAGGAGGGGCGGCGGTGGAGAAGGTGAGAGACGCTGAGAGCGGCTGGTGCGCGGGCCGGGTTGGCGATCCTGGGGGGAGGGGGTCTCTGGGGGAAAGAGGCCTGCGGCGGGCAGCTGACCCGGCAGTGTGGGAATTGAGAGGGGGTGCCCTTTAACACGGGCGGGCGCTTTAATGAGGGGGTGTGAGGCAGAGGGCAGTTTGTGAGTCGGAGGGTATTTTTGTGTTTCGCAGGAGGGTCTTTAATGGGGAAAGTGTGTAAAGCAGGAGACGGCACATGGTAAAATACAGAAATGCTCTTGCAGTATAGTCTTGTGATTTAATGGGAACTTTTAAGACAGAGGGTTAATATAATATAGCGCAGTATGGAGCGGCGGAGGTCCCAGCGATGAGCTTTGACTTGGTGGAGGGCTTGTGAAGAAGCAACATTGAGGAAGGGGGGAATGGGACCTTCAGGGAGGAGGGTGTGCTTTAACGAAGTGTGAAGTCATAGCGTTTACTGCGGGCATACTGTGTGCTAGACACCTATCAAGTGTATTATGTCAATTAACTGTTAAACTTCCTAATAGCCCCCTACTGGTGGTGAAGAGCGTGGGCTCTGGCGTTTGGGTTGCTGGAGTTTGAATCTGGGCTTTGCCACCCGCCCTACCTTTGAACATCAATGTGGCTTCCTCGAGTTGTTTAACTCTTTGTGCCTCAGGTACATCATCAGTGGAATGACCTTATCTCTTCTGACTATGCCAGCCGCCTCACCCAGTCTCAGCTTCAAATGGTCTTTATATAGTGATAGTTCCAGTCTGGATCTCCCACCTGAACCTCAGAATCATATATCCATGGCCAACTTGACATCCAGACCTTAAAAACTTGTCCCAAACCAACACTGAGGTTTTCCTCTTTCAACCTCCAAAGCCAGTTGATGGCAATTCCATTCTTCCAGGTACTCGGCCAAAAACCTTGGAATTGTCCTTCACGCCTTCTTTTTCTCTCACCCACCTACGGTTCATCAGTCAGCAAATCTCATTGGCTCCACTTCAGATCACACCCAGAATCCAGCCCCATCTCACCACCTCCGTTGCTACCACTCCTGTCCAAGCCATCACCTGCTCTTACTTGATCTGTTGCAGGGGCCTCCTCAGTGGTCTCCCTCCCCCTGCCCTTGGCCTCGATCAGGGGGATTTTGTTAAAACAAAAGTTGGATGGTGGTGCTCCCCTGTTCAGACCCTCCTGTGACTTCTACCTCACGCGGAAGTCCTTGTCAAGCCCACAAGGCTCCACCTGCTGCAGCTCCCCTCTGCTCCCTGCTCTCAGTTCCTGCCACTCGCCCTTGCTGACCCTGCTTCAGCCACCTTGGCCTCCTCATTGTTCTTCACCCAGAGCAAATGTGTGGAGAATGTACTTGCTCTCCCCTCTGTCTGGATCGCGTTCCCTGCAGATGTCTAGATGACTTCTCCCTCACCTCCTTCAGGTCTCGATCGAATGTCAATTCCACAGATAGGCTCTCGCTGACCACCCAAGGTAAAATAGCTTCTGTCACTCCCTGCCTCCTCACTACCTGGTAATATTTTTCTTCATGACATTTACCATTACCTATATGACATGTATTAGTGTTTGTTTATATCCACTGGGCAACTTAGACCACCCTCCCACTATAGTGTTGGCTCCATGAGAATACAGACCATAACACCTAGAAGTGAACATACATGCTTCAGAGGTGTTACTTGTGCTACACCACCATTATCACCATTTCCTTCTGGCAGGGGGGGCTCCCGGTGGAATAGGGCAGGGATGTTGAGCTGAGAGTGTCTTGGATAGGGCGGTGGGGTCCAGATGGGGTAATAAACTGGGCAGATTGTGGCGGTCAGCGTAGAAGTTCTCAGCTTTAGTTAGTGCGAGAGGAGCTTGTAGGAAATGCAGGTTGCTGGATTCACCCCAGAGATTCTTCCTCTGTGCCATGCCTGGGATCCTGCATTTTCATTAAGCACCTGAAGGGATGCTGAAGGTCTTCAGCCCTCACTGTGTGAAACAGGCTGGTTCAGAGCTTGGGCTGGAGCTCTCATCATTTTACTCCTTTGTGGCTGGCCCTCTGCTGGGCTGCGCTGGGGCCACTGGTGACTGAGACAGCTCCTCACCCACCCTGGGAGTCAGGAGGGGCTTCCTGCCAGAGGAGACATTGGCCCTGGTACTTGGAGAGTGGATGACAAGGAGTGGGATGAGGGGAGACGACCTTGGCTGTATCTCCAGTGCCTCTCTAGGGCCAGGACCCCACTTATTGGCATCACCTGTTAATTCACAGCCCCTGGTTTGTGCCAGGCCTAGGGTGCTGGAGATACAAGAATGATCCAGGTGGCTCTGCCCTCTCAGGCTTCTGGTCTGTCACCTAATCAACTCGTTGCACAGATGATAACAGCTGACAGAGTGCCAGGCACTGTTTGAAGCACCTTATATGTATTTAACAAGTCCCCGCAACAATCCTATGAGGTGGGAGTTCTTATCCCCACTTTACTGGTGGGGAAAGGCCCAGAGAGGGTAATTGCCTCGCCCGGGGCACACTGTGGGTAAGTGATGGAGCTGGGATCTGAACCCAGGAGTCCCCCAGCCTGCAGCATGCGCCATGGTTAAGGTGAGAGGCTACTTTTAATTAGCGTTGGGAGGTAAAGAAGCAGAGAATTCTGGGAGGAGACAGAAGATGGTCAGGGAAGGGTAGCTGGACAACGAGTAGGGAGATGACCATTCCAGTCCCTCGCTGTGGGGTCCCAGGCAAGCCTCGGTTTCATCCTTTATAAAATGGGAGACGTTATAATACCTACCTGAGAGCAGAATTAAGGGTGAGTCCCGGTCGATAGGTATGCATGGTTCTTATCGAAGGCAAAAAGTGTTTGAGGGACAGTGGGGGAGGGGCCTGGATCCCCCAGGGGGTGATGTTGGGCTCCAGTGTGCGCTGTGGAGGTCTAGATTGTGGGGTGTCCTAAAGTACATTCCAGGGGAACGATGTGGAAGGTTTTAGCCTGTATTCTGAAGGAGTGTCAGGTGAAGGAGGGGACTTGTCCCAGCTTCCTCAAATCATTCAATGGTGGGGGTGAGCTCTGAAGGGGGGCGAGGAAGAGTCACCAGGCCAGGCACATGTGTGTGTGTGTGTATGTGCAGGTGGCGGCACGCTGCATTGGCGAGTCCTGCTAGGTCATGGCCGGCTGAATACGGAGTGGGTGGTGGGGGCTGCAGAGGAGTGGGGGCTGCCAGGGGTGGGGATTTCCCCATGTCTGGTGTGGGAGATGGTGATGTGGATTTGTCTCTTGGGAGGGACCCCAGCGTGGAGGACTGTCAGCTTGGCCCCGAAGTGAAGTCTGTGAAATCTGAAATATCCGGGGAGTATAATTTGGGAGGAGGAGTCAGAGGTGGTGATGTAACTCTGGAAGTGGAGAGGGGTCACCTTAGTGAGAGATGAGAGGGACAGGGCTGGAGGCTGGGAAATTGTGTGTGTGCAGAAGCCATGATATCATGAGGCCTGAGAAATGGGGTCAGGTGTGTGGGCCAGAGTGGGCGTCCCCAAAGAGCTCGCGAGGTCGATGTGCTGACATCGCGGATTGGCGAGGGCGGGGCCTCGAAGGCGCGGCTGAGATGCGGGGTCAAGAAGCTGAGACGGAGAAAAGAAGCTAGGAGAGACTTAGGACTGGAACGAAACCAGCGACCAGGATGGGCCACTGGTCACAGAGCAAGGATGGAGGATGCAGGTAGAAGGACAGGGTCTGCAT
>NW_024342475.1:1787027-1815595 GCF_902729225.1 Pteropus medius
GGGGGGAGCAAAATTTAGGTAGAATATGGGGAGAACCCCAGGAGAACATGGGGCTAGTATAGGGAGAAGGGGAGTGTGCCTTCCTCCTCACTCCCTCCCCCACCCCAATCTGAGAGAGCGAAATAGAAATAAGAGATTTGGGGAGGAGAGGGCTGGTTTCAGAACTAGTAGAAGGAGGCGGGCCTGGAATTTGGAGGGAGAGAGGTTCTGCAGAGGGAAGCGGAAGGGAAGCCCAGAATCTCAGGGAAGAGATTCCTCTAGGGAATGAGTGAGTGAGTGGTGGGGAGCTGGGATCTGGAAGGGACGGTCGAGCTGGCAGGGGTGTGGGATTTATTCCGTCAGCAATTGTTGAACACTTACCACATGCCTAGAAGAGAGGATGGGGGAGCGAGGCGGGAGGAGCCTGCGGACTTTGTGGAGGTGAGGCAGGCAGGTGTGTGTCAGGGGAGGGTTGAATTCGGAGAGAGTATTCAGGGGCTTAATATCTGGGCACTGAGATGGAAGCTAATGACATCAGGGCAGTTGGATGCGTTATGGCTCTGTTATCTAGGGAAGGGCTGCTACCTTCGGCGTGAGAATGGGGGTGCTTATGTCGGGGAGTGAGGAAGGAGGACAGGGTCGGGTTGGCATCGGGGATGGGGTGGCGGGCCGCCTTCCTCCTCTGTCTCCTCCTGGGAGTTGGGTACCACGACTCGGCAGTGACTAGGGCTGTGAAGCTCCGCGGCTCTTCAGGTGTTCTGCCCGCTGCTGCCTCCAACGCCTTGGTAACCAGGGCGGCGTGGCCGCTGATTGGCTCGCGGAGTCTGAGGGCGGGTCGGTGGGCGGGGTCTAGGGCACCCGTTGGGGCAGGTACAGCGCTGCCTGGCGCCGGCGTTGGGGGCCAGGGGTGAGGGATATGTTGAAAGCTGGAGCTGTACGGACCTCCGAATCTCCAGAGAATGACAGCACAATTGCGAGAGTGCTAGTTTTCTGGGGAAAGAGGGCTCCAGATTTCATCAGCCCCTCCAAAGCACCAGAGACCCCTCCCCCAACTAAAGTCAAGAGCTTGAGTCTAGAGACAGGCACCTGTCAGGACGTGTAGGGGCTCGGGCAGTTGTTCTTGGGGCTGGAGAAAGGGGATCTTGTCAATGGACCTGGGGGTGATATTCTGGGAGCCCCTGAACCCTCCCAGGACAGATGAATAAGCCCATTAAGGTTATGGGCTTATTCATCTGTCCTGGGAGGGTTCAGAGATCTCATTACACTCTCAAAGGCTCAAGGACTCTAAAAAGGTTAAAAATCGCTGTCTTAGAGTTTCAGGGTTCATCTTTTTCTGCCTCAATTTTCCAACATCAGACTTCAGGAAGGACTTCCTGGGGAGAGCGTGAGGACTAAAGGAGGCGGTGGGGAGAGAAGGAGACCAGGCATTAGGATGGTCACCAATCTAGGTTACGGGCAGCCCTGGGTGGCTCTGTCTTTGGAGCAGCTGTGCCACTCTGCACAGGGCCGTTTTTCCTTGTTGAGCCTCAATGACCCGATCTGTACACTGGGGAGGGAAGCGGCTTTCCTTGTCTCTATAGTCCCTTTCAAGCTCAGAAACAATAAAGCAATAATAACAATAATAATGGCGAGGATGCCGGTCTGTATTGAGTTCTTGCTGTGTGTCAGACATGGCTCAGTTTCCCCAAGGATTTAGCATGATTAACTTATTTAATCCTTACACCAGTCCAGGGAGACGGGCCCTCTTATCTTCCTGTGGACTTACAAAGGCCTGCGTGAACATCATCGGTCCCATGTCACCTCTGCTCTCGGCACTCACCCCCTCCCTCCCTCACACTGCCCCCCTTACTGTTCTTAGAACAAACTAGGAACAACTCACCTTGGGGCCTTTGCCTGGCTGTCCCGTCTGCCTGGACACTTCCCTAGGTGTTCACTTGTCTCCTCCTCTCCCTCCAGGCCTCTGCTGGCCACCCCCACCCCCAGCGTCCCCTGTCCTCACTGCTCGACATTTTTATGTCTCTGGATTGTTGCCACCCTCTTGAGGGCACAGCCATAATCTGGTCTCATCAGATCCCCAGCACCCGGAGCAGCTTTATAGATAAGGAATGTGCTTTATAGATAAGGAGTCTGGCCATAAGAGAGATTAGGCGACTTGCCCACGTCTGTACACAGCTGAACCTGGACGTGAACCCAGGTAGCCCGGGGCTCCCATTCCAAACCAGCTGAGGCGGGAGGCCTGACCCTCTTCCAGCTCCTGGTAGAACTAACATCGAGAAGGAGCTCTGTTGGCTGAGAACAACAGACTAATTAATAAAATCAGTGATTAATTCAGCGTGAATGATTTAAGTGTGTCCTGGATAGTTTGTGGCACTGGCTCTTCTCCCAATGTGGACCTCGTTCCCTAGGGAGCTACGTGGCCGGCTCCTCACAGAGGCGTGCCCCGACCCCTTCTTTAAAATCTCTGCCCCACCTGACCTCAATACTCTGTCCTCCTTTCCAGCTGGATTTTTCTCTGCAAATGTTTGCTGAATGAATGAATAATTCTAAATATATAATGAGTATAAGGATTAATAAATGAATGATTAATAGTATCAATCGTGATTCTTTTGTCAGAAGTCATATATACCACTAGCCAGCATGTATTGGGCTTCGTAACGTGCAGGACAATTTTACACGCTTTTATGTGGATTGCTCAGTTTCACCCTCATGACAAGTCTGCGAGGTTGGTGCTCTTCTTGTACCCATTTTCCAGGTGAGGAAACGCAGGCACAGAGAGAGGAAGTCTCTTTCCTAAGGTGCCACAGCTGGTAAGTGGTGGAACCAGGACGTGAATTTTGGCTTTCTAGCTACTGAACCTGAACTCTCAGCCCCTCTGGGTCTCTGTCTCGTCCCTTTCTCCAGTGACACTGGCCATGGACCAGCCAGCTGGCCTGCAGGTGGACTACGTCTTCCGAGGTGTGGAGCATGCTGTGCGGGTGCTGGTGTCTGGGCAGGTGCTAGAGCTGGAGGTGGAGGACCGGATGACAGCTGACCAGTGGAGGGGCGAGTTCGATGCCAGCTGTGAGTGTGCCTACCTGGTGTGGGCTCGCCTGTCCTCCCCGGAATCAGCTTCTTCTAGAAGATGAGGCCAACCGCATCCTGCCCACTGGCCTCTTCTACCTGACCGGAAGCTCTGAAGTGGGGAGGGGGTGTAGGACTCATCCCTCAGGCCAGAGGCCCTGGAGTCAGGGAAAGGTAGAAGGCTCGGGTGCCTTGCCCTTGGGTGGGACAGATGGTCAGGCCTCAGGAAGGACTTTTCTCCCCACCTAGTCATCGAAGATTTGACTCACAAGACGGGGAACTTCAAACAGTTCAACATCTTCTGTAACATGCTGGAGTCAGCCCTCACGCAGGTAGGGACCGGGTGGGGTGGGGGGAGGTTTCTGTCCCCCGGATTCCTTGGGGGTAGCTGGCCATCCAACGTCTGCAAGACCCTTTGCTTTCTCTTTCATTGAGGGGGCGGGGCTCTCTTTTTCTTCTTTCCCAAATGTAAATGGCTTCTTCTGATTCTGAGAGTTATTCTCATGTATTAAAGTCAAGTCACAGAGAAATAAATGTAAAGAAGAAAGGAAAAGTCACTCCACTCCTAATAATCATTCCTGGCAATGTTTTGGTGGAAATCACTCCGGTCATTTCTCCATTCTCTATGCACGTGGGAAGCTGCGTGTGCACATTTGCAGACCTATAATTATGTGTAGTTGCTGTATTTCCCAAGGTATCCTTCAACCTGTTTTTAAAAGATTCAACAATATTTCATAAGAATTTAGTTATGTCAGTGAATATAGCCAATCATTTATTGCATTTCCTTAGCATCGTCAGTGTGCCAGGCACTATTGTCAACACGGCAGTGAACAAAAGAGACAAAATCTCTGTCTTCACGTGGGTGACATTCTAGTGGGAGAGAAAGACAATTTAAAAGGATATCATGTCAGGTGGTTACAAGTATCGACAGGAAAAGAAAAACCCGATTGGAACTCAGAGTGACAGGGATGTTATTTAGATGCCATGATTGCATTATTTCTCTGATGACAGATAGAACATGCGCTCGTGTCATTGTGGCAGTAGTCATATGTGACTTGGAAACTGAGTCCCTAAGCATCCCCTTTCTGTGTCCCACCCGACTGTTAGCATTGAGAATCTATAGGCATAAAAGCATAAGAGCCAAGAGCACGCACTCTGAATTCAGACTCATCACTGCCACGAGCTGGGAGCCAGGGCCAGTGACTTCCCCTCCGTGCCTTAGTGTCCCTCTCTGTAATGTGTGGGTGATAGCAGTCTGCATTTTGTAGTGTTGTGAAGATTAAACGAGTTATGTGTTAAAAGCTTAGAGTGATGCCTGGCTCATAATACATGCTGTACAGGTATTGTCTGTTAATTTTATTATTGTTGTTGTGGTTGTTGTCATCAACCTTTGAGTTTGTCATCCTCGTTAGCAATTGCTTTGTATTGCGTTGTACCCACGCCTCGTTACTTCTGTAACCCAGTGGTTCTCAAACTTTTTTTTTTTTTTTTTACGTCTACAGCACCTGGTCTTCCTAGGTGGTCTCCCATCCAAGTACTACCCAGGCCCGACCCTGCTTAGCTTCCGAGATCAGACGGGATCGGGCACGTTCAGGGTGGCATGGCCGTAGACTCGAAATTTTTGATCTCAAAATCCCTTTCTTCTCTGAAAAATTATTGAGGACACCAAAGAGCTTTATCTACGTAGGATTTATCTATCAATATTTGTTCGCCATATTAGAAATTCAGAGAAATTTAAAGATATCTATGAATTCATTTAAAAATAACAGTAATAAACCTGTTACATGTTAATCTCAGTAACATTTTTATGAAAAATATATTTTCTAAAACAAATTAGGAAGAAACGTAGTGTTGTTTTTACATTTTTGCCAATCTCTTTAATGTCCGGCATCATGGAAAACTGCTAGATTCTCAGATGTTCTCTTGCATTTAGTCTGTTCTATGTTTTGGTTGAAGTATATGCAGAAAAATCTGTCTCACGTAGTTATGTAGTAGGAAAGGAAGCCCTTTCATAACTTCTTCAGATAACCGTGCATATCTTTCTTTGCTAACACACAAGAAATTGGACAGGTGATAGTTCTTTAAAGGTTGGTGGCGGTGTAGAATCTAAAGCCATATCGGTGAACGTCGTGTACTGTTACGCTAAAATCTACTGCTGCATCTCGCACGTTGCCTGCATCTTTTACCCAGTTTGTAACGTCACCTGTGAGCTGTACTGACCTTCCAAATGTCGACGCATTTCATTATACAACATCAGGAAGTCACATTTGTTAACATCCTCACAGACCTCACCAGGACGGTCTTTTAATATTGAGAGGCTGTCAGGCACACGGTGGCAGATCGTTTTCCAAAATCGCAATTTTCACTTGGGCGTTTGAATTTTATCATTGGCAACAAATACCGTTAGCTGTTTTTCTTGATGTGGCAGGCTCACTGTTCATTTTTGAGAAAATGCCTTCTAGGCACCCAAGTCTGAATAACCCTAGTTTTGTTTGGCAGTCATTCATTCAAGTAAAAGTAGCGTGCCATGAAAAAGTGGCAAGCTTAGCTTAAAACTCGATGGCATAAGTGCTTTTTCTGAGACAACAGTCGCGCTTTGGTGAGCAGCATGACAGGCGCTTCCTGTTTTGTCACAGAGTAGTACAAAGCTGTGTACGTAAGGGTTGAGGTTCTGTAAATTAACAATTTTTACGGTGTCATCAAGACTATTCCCAGGTTTCATTTCCTGTGTTTCGTCTGTCTGTCTGCCTGTCTGTCTATCATCTCTTTATTTACTTGTTTACTTCTCCCTCCTGGCCCACCACTGAGACTGCATGGCAGTGGAGAATACAATGACCGCTAGCACATTCGATGCCACCAGCTGAATTTCTGCTCATGGGCACCACCGTATTTATCCATTACTTTTGCACCATTGGTGCAAATGTCAATACAGCAAAAAAGGCAAATGACATCTTAATATTATTCTACAAATTGTTTTGACTTCTTGGACATTCTGAAAGGGTCTCAGGGACCCTGAGGGGTCTGCAGACAACACTTAGAGCCATAGTCTTAAGCCGTCCCCAGTGGTCGAGCATTTAGGTTCTTTTCAGTTTCTCCCTGATGACGTCCTCGTGCCAGCACCTTGGACAGGGCCATCTTGCTCATCAGCCTCAGTGTGGGTCCGGCCAGCTAGCCCAGAGACCGGCCGGGGTGTGGCCTGGGCTTTGTGGGGGCGTGGCTTGGGCTTTGTGGGGTGTGGTCTGGACTTGTGGGGGTGTGGCCTGGGCTTGGGGGTCGTGTGCTCTGGGTCTTGTCGCAGCTCCTCCCATCCTCACAACAGAGCAGCGAGTCGGTCACCCTTGACCTGCTGACCTACACAGATCTGGAGTCCCTGCGGAACCGCAAGATGGGGGGCCGCCCAGGCCCCTTGGCCTCGAGATCCGCCCAGCTCAACTCCAAGCGCTACCTGATCCTCATCTACTCTGTGGAGTTTGACAGGTGCGACAAGGGGCTGACTCTAGGCTGACACTGGCGGGCAGGTAGGAGAGGATGTGGTTAGACCTCAGGAGCCCCAGGTACCTAGGGCAAGGCAGGAACGTCGCTTCAGCCTTGCCTTTGGAATCTTCAGTGTTGAGGTTTGTATTGTTTAATACTGTGTATGGCGACAAGTGCCTTAAACAAGCAATAGTTTATTGCTTAACAAGGTGTCTAGGGAGGTGGTGGCAACTCAGTCATTTCATCAGAAACGTCGTCTCCTGTTTGTTTTTTTTCCCACCCTTAATGTGTTGGATTGTCACTTCATCCGTATCTCTTCCTGGTCAGAAATGGCTGCTGGACCTCCAGGCATTGTGTCTGCAGCAAAGCAAGAGGGAGCAGCACAGAGATGCGCTTGCTAATTGTACCTGTTGTTTTTATCAGGAAAACCAAAGTGTTCTCAGAAGACTCCCGACAGATTTTCTATAATATTCGGCCAGAAATGATCACTTGGCCTTTTCCATAATATTTGGCCAGAAGTAGTCACATGCAAGGAATGCTGGGCAAATGAATATCTGGCTGCCTAGTCTTTAGCGGGAGGCAGCAAGGGAGAAAGGCGTTGGGAATGGCTGTTGGGTAGCCGGGGACAGTGTCTGCTCCCTTTGTTAATAGCTCCCTGATTTTCTGGTGGGAAGTTATCATGTTACCAAGTGCTGTTCTATGAACAGCACCCAGTGGAGCAGTTAATCAAGATGCCCTACCTTTCGCCAACCAAGGGGGGACCCACGTTAGGCCATCTAGAATCTCCTACCACGGAATCTCAGGGTTGGGCGTGGCTGCAAGTCACATGACCGAGTGGTTCCACGATTGCTCTATAAGAGAGTCGTAGGGGTGGCTGACTGGCGCAAGGAGCAATGGGCGTGGGGGCAGGGAGGGGGCTGGAAGTCGCGTTTAGGACCTGAGCCCCTAGGAACGTGAGGTGTTTGGAACGGAGCGTTTTCATGCTCTCGGGCTCTCGGGGTCTGGTAGTGCCCTTGGGGGATCCTTGGCCTCTGAGATGCCACGGTTCTAATCCTCAGGATTCACTACCCGCTGCCCCTCCCGTACCAGGGCAAGCCGGACCCCGTGGTCCTCCAGGGCATCATTCGCTCGCTGAAGGAGGAGCTGGGCCGCCTTCGGGGGCTGGACCACCAGGACCCTCGGGACCCCCGGGACTCCGAGATCTGGCACCTGCGGGAGCAGTGAGTCTGGGAGAGGGGGCAATTGGGGTTGGGGGGCTCATCCCATCATGCATTGCGGGACCCGGTGATTCTTAGCACCGTTGGGAGGATGGCGGGCCTTCGTTCACCAGATATTCTGAGCCTCTCCTCTGCGCTCGCCTCGTGCTGGGTGGTGCTAGGGACAGAGTGGCGACCGAGACAATCCTGGCCCTGCCCTCCTGGGACTCCCAGTCCAGTGGGGGAGATGGATCTGTCTGTAGATAGTGAGGACTCAGAGTGGGCGGGGCGAGGGATCCCAGAAGCGGCCCTGACCCTCTCTGGTAAGAGGGGTGTCCCGGGCCAAGGGGGCAGCACGTGTGAAGACAGGATGGGCCGGAGTGCTCTACTCAGGGCCTCCTCTGTGCTGGCCCCTCCCCTACCCCTCCCGGAAGTGGCCCAACAAGGGGACAGCCAGCCAGTGTCACGTCAGCACTTGAATGTGTCGTTGCAGAGGGAGATGGGGTTAGTCGGGAAAGAGCCTGGGCTGCGAGAGCCTGGGCTGCGGGAGCCTGGGACAGCCGCCCGATGGGGTCCTGGGGTGGATCAGACGGAGGGGCGAGGACGTGTTCTGGGCAGAGGGGGCAGCACGTGCGAGGCCTCGTGTTAGGGTGGGGGCGTGGTGAGAACGAGGGCGCTGGAAGAAAGAAGCGAAGAAAGCAAAGGTTTTCGGCACGTTGAGTGCCCGCTGTGTGGGGGACTCAGTCTCCACCTGGAGGGATCCCCACTCACTGGGGAAGGCTAAGAATATTTTTACTAGTAGCAACAGCAGCAGTAATAGTAGTAGTAGTAGAAGTAGTAGTAGTAGAAGTAGTAGTAGTAGTAATAATGATAATAATAATAATAATACTAGGAGCTAACGTTTGTGAGCATTTAACTGTGTGTCAGGGACTCTGCTCAGTGCTTTATCATTAGTTTATTTGATCCTCACTGAGCAGGCATTGCTATCGTCCCCATTTTACAAAGGATGAAACAGAGGCACAGAGAGGTTAGAGAACTTGCCCTAGGTCACACAGTGAGTAATACGGCCGGTGTAGACCTTGAATCCAGGCAGACGGCGCCAAGCCCACTTTGGTTCCCTTAGCCGTTGTGCACGGTTGGCAGCTGCCAGCCCAGGACTGGCTGCTCAGTGCTGACAGGGAGGACCAGCCCTCTGCCCTGCCAGGACTTGGAGCTCACGCGGCTGGAGAAGCCTGTGGGTCTTCCTGGAGGAGCTGGGCATAGTTCTGGAAACAAGATAAGCTTTACTTTCAGTTCAGCCTCGGATCTGCCCTCGAGTCTGGTAGGTGTGTACGTGTGTGTGCGCATGTGCTTTCCAGGATGGCCACAAGGTGGCGCCCTCTGCCTTGAGATTCCCAGAGCCGGATAGTGGCTTCTTTTCCTCTTCCCAGTTTGAAGCTTGGGAGTTTGGGAAGACTCCAGGATTTATTCATTCATTCATCCAACCCTTAATGAGTTCCTACTGTGTGCCAGGCACGCTGCCCAGCACTAGTTAATATTTCCTGGGCCCTTACTCAGTGCCAGACATGGTCTAAGCACTCGTCCTAGAGTCCCACCACCTACGGATAAGGCATTATTGTCACACTTCACAGAGATGTGAAGTGAAACTGCCCGTGGTCACCCAGCTCGTCATTAGTGGAGCAGCGTTGGATGCAGGCAGCCTGGTGAGAGAGCCCAGGTTCCTACCCAGTGGCCAGACAGCTGGCCACGCTGTCCCGGTGGGGTGGGGATCCAGACAGAAAACATCGTCTCCCTGATGCGCGCCAGCTCGGCAGCTGGAAGGAAATGCACAGACAGCTGGGAGAGCAGAGAGCAGAGGGATGTGATCGGGCCTGGCCGGGGGCCCGCGGGCTTCTGTGCGAGGCAGTGTTTGAAGGACAAGCAGAGTCGTTCATGCCAGGAGGAGCGTTCCAGGAGGAAGGGCTGCCCTCGCAGAGAGGCTGGGCTGGAGCACCGAGGGACAGGGATGGGGGAGGACGGAGCATGGGGGACTTCGGCTGCAAGGGAAGCTCTTTGGAGAGCTTGGGGAGCCACAGATTTTTTTAAAAAAATGTTTTATTAGGAAAAATCCCAAGCACACACAGAAGTAGACAGTAGTATAATGCTCATGTGCTTGTTCCCAGCTTCAAATGTCATCAATTTTTTACCCATCTTGTTCGATCTTCACTCCCCGCTCTCTCCTGAGAAGCAAATCCCAGACATCGTTTCTCCTCCATAAATACTCCAAAATCTATCTTCAACGTACAGGGACATTTAAGATAAAAACAGAAGCACCGTTATCACATACGACAGAATTGCCAAAAATTCTATAGTGTGTGTATGTGTTGACACTTCTCTGATTATTTCACAGATCTCTTCTGTGAATTAATATCCGAACACAGCCACACATTGCAATTTGTTGATGTGTTTATTAAATCTCTTTTAATTTATTAAAGTACCCCCTTTTTGCATGCTGCTTAGTTGTGGAAGAAGCCAGGTCATTTGTCCTGCAGAGTTTTTCCCATGGTCCAGATTTTGTGGATTTTATCTTCGTGGTTAATGTATTCCTCTGTTTTCTATATTTCTGATGAAGTAGTTATTAAACGTACAGGCTAACCCGGTTCAGGTTTTTGGCAAGACACCTTGCTTCTGTCAGGAGGTGCTGAGGCCGATGACTTCGCATAGTGAGAACTGGATCCCTCTCATAAAGTTCTCATCAGCCCAGCACCTTTGGGTTGTTTCTGTTTGCATATCCCTCATTCCCCGTGAGGCGGAGCACTTTTTCTTACGTTTAATTGCCAGTTGGGTTTCCGCTTTTGTGAGTTGCCTGTTCACCTGTCATGTTTCTTTTCCTTCTGGTCACCCATTTCTTATTGATTTCTAGGAGTTCTTTACGTAGTCTGGAGATAAGCCCTGTATGAATTTTATGCATTTCAGAAACTCTCCTCCTTGCCTTCCCCGGGCCTTTTCACTCTCTTCATGTAAGTGACTTTTGATCCACAGAGGTTCTTCATTTTCACATAGACTCATTTATACATTTTTCCTTTAAAGTTAGTAATGTTTATGTCCTGTCTCAGAATCCTTTTGCCCCGGTGTCACGAAGACATTCTCCTGTATCATCATCTATAATTCTGACATTTACAATTCACCTGGGATTGATTTTTGATGAGGTGGAGGTCCTTTCATTGACTAGTCATTCATCCATCCCGGTGCTGTTTATTGAAAAGAGTGTCCTTATCCTACTGCTCAGCCATTGTCGCCTTTATCACGAATCGTATTTATCCATAGGTGAGGTTCTGTGCTCTGTAGTCCAGTGGTTTATTTGTCTCTCCTGGTGCCAGCACCATCCTGTTTTAATTACAGTAGCTTTATAATTAGTCCAACGTTGGGTAGAGCCAGTTCTCTCGCTTTTGTTTTTTCTTTTCAAGATTTTTTTTTTTGGTTATTCTTGGCAATTCGCATTTCCGTATAAACTTCAGAATTGATAGGTTTTTCAGTACAAACACATACAACCTGTTGGAATTTTTATTGGTATCGTGTTGAATCTATAGAACAATTTAGGGAGAGCTGAAATCTTTATAAATACTGTAGTGAGTGTTCCAGTCTGTAGACAGAGTTAGTCTTTACATTTATTTAGGTCTTATTTAATATCTCAGTAATGTTGTTCCATTAACCCTTTTTGTTAGATTTTTTTTTTCATCTTTGGGTACTTGTGTTAATGGTTTCTTTACTTTAAATATCGATCATATTGATTTGAGTGTAATTGATATTTGTATATTGATTTTGTATCTAGCAACTTCAGTTAGCTTTCTTAGTATTTCTAATAATTTATCTGTAGATTCTTTCTGATTTTCAGTGTTTATCATCATCTACAAATGACCATTCTGTTCATTCCTTCTCAATCCTTATCTTTCATTTCTTTTTATTGCCTTATCGCACTGGCTAGGACCTCCAGTACGACGACATTGAGAAGAAGTAGAGATAGGTGGCATTCTTGTCTTCCTCTTGATGACAAGGGTAAATTCAAAGTTTTGCCAAAAATGTAGGTATCTGTATGTTTTTAAGATCCCTAATTGATTTTAATTTTCAGGCAGGGTGAGAACAACTGAGTTAATATATAGTTTTGGTAATTATTGATGATCGGTGGCTAGATAGATTTTTCATTAGGAGTTGGTAAAGGGTAATGAGCTAATTCCATAATTCTGCTTTCGTTAGCTGGATTTCTTCGATAAGGAAAGCATTCTCGTATTAACTGTTTGGTTTCCCTGAGGTAACATTTCCCGTGGAAAAGGCATGATTAATGCTTGTTTTTTCCCCTTTATTTACCTTTTGTCAGAATAATGAGTTGGTTTCCTTACATCCTCCATGAAGATCAATGAGTTTCGTTCAGTTTTTACTATTATTATCTACTCACCAATGTAAATTTGGTTGATGGTATGTTGGTTTCCTATGGCTGCCGTGACAAATTACAAACTTTGTGGTTTAAAACAACAGAAACTAATTTTCTTCCCATTCTAGAGGCCAGAAGTCTGAAATCGCTTTCACTGGGCCGAGATCAAGGTGTGGACTGGGCAGTTCTCCCCGCTGGGGCTCTAGGGGTGAATCCGTCTCTTGACTCTTCCAGCTTCTGGTGGCTGCCACCAATCTTTGGCTTGTGACCACTTCACTTCAGCCTTTGCCTCTGTAGTCACATTGCCTTCTCTTCTGTGTCTAATCTCCCTCAGCCTCTCTTCTATGGGATACCCGAGATTATACTTAGGGCCCGCTTTGATAATCTCTTTATTTCAAAGTCCTTGATTTAATCAGATCTATAAACTTTTTTTTTCCCCATATAAGGTAACATTTACAGATTAGAACATGGGTGGATGTCTTTTGGGTGGCTAATATTCAGCCCACCACAGATGGCTTCCTTGTTTTGTGGCATGTCAAGATGTCTTGGACTTTCCAGCCCCAGAGCTGGTAGAAGTAATTTTTCCCAGGAGCATTGGTTCTTTTTAGTAGGAAATTGTATTTAGAGACCACACTCTGGTCCTAAGGGGTGTTCATGGCCATTGGGTTGACATTACTATTAAGCATTTTTAGGTGGAAAGAACCAGAAAGTAGACATATTTTTAGACAGAGAAAAATGATGTCTGTGCTTATTAACCTCTTTCATTTGTATGTCTTTTCTCATGCTGAAAAATTTTAATTTCTAGTAATAGTGACATAATTCATAATTATTTATTTGCTTTATCCTAATACCAATGTAATTACTAATAATGAGAGTACTGAATGAATTTAAGATTTCTTTGCAGTTCTTTTTGCCCTTAGGATATATCCTACTTGCTAAAATTGAAAAAAAAATTTTTTTGGTCACTTGACATAATTCTCCAGTATGCCACCAACTTCAATATACAGTTGGAGTGGTTTGAGTCACTTTTAAACATTTTAGCAATTGCTTCTGTTAAAATTTGTGTAGAATATTTTTTTCTTTTATTATTATTATTATTGTTGTTGTTGTTTGGGCGAGGTTGACCTCACAGATCGCAAGGATCTTGTCAGCTTACAATCCCTTACTTTTTATTTTTTACGCCTGCAGCACCTGGTCTTCCTAGGTGGTCTCCCATCCAAGTACTAATCAGGCCCGACCCTGCTTAGCTTCCAAGTTCAGACAGCATAGGGCTTGTTCAGTGTGTAGAATATTTTCACGGTTCCAAAGTCAACATTAAAAATGAGGGTACATTCAGAGGGGCCCAGCTTGTATACCGGTGGCCAATTCTGTCCTTCCATCTTTCATAGGTAACTTACTTTTTAAATTTTTTGATTTAGCCTTATATATTTTTGAAATATGAACATATGCAATTTGTAATTCCCTTTTTTTTCTTTCACATAAGGACACACACTAAACATTGTTCTGCATTGTTTTTAAACTCATATCTGGTTGTCACTTGGTGACAGGACATAGAGATCTTTCTTGTTCCTTTTTACAGTCGTGTGGGACTCAAGTGAGTGGATGCGCCATAGAAATTCAACCAGTTCTCCGTTGATGTACATTTTGGTTATTTCCACTCTTTCGCTATTACAAATAGTGCTGTCACGAAGAGCCTTGTGTGTGCATCTTTTTCTTAAGGAAGCGTTCTGAACTCAGTAGCGTGACCTGATCGGATTTGCATTTTAGACACTCCTGTGAACAGGAGGCAGTGTGACCTGGCTGGGAGGCCAGGGGCAGGCTGGGGCCAGGACCAAGGTGAGGCTTTGAGGGTATGGAGAACAGATCAATGACATATTTTGGAAGCAGAACTCACACGGCTGTGTGCGCCCCGTGGGATGGATGACGATGATGTGGCCGTGGGGGCAGCCGGGAGCGGTAGGTCCGCCCATGGTGGGGGAGGTGAAATGGTCCGTAGGGACCCCCAACGAGGAGTGGGGATGATGGGGGTGCCCTCACACGTGCCCTCCCCCCCCCGCCCAGCCCTCGCTGTCTTCTCTCTCTCCGCCCAGGGTGTCGCGCCTGGCGTCGGAGAAGCATGAGCTGGAGGCGCAGCTGGGCCGGTCGCGCGAGGAGGCGCTGGCGGGGCGGGAGGCGCGCCAGGAGGCCGAGGCGCTGCGCGGGCTGGTGCGCGGCCTGGAGCTGGAGCTGCGGCAGGAGCGCGGCCTCGCGCCCCGCGGGGCCCCCCGCCGCAGCCTGGACTGCCGCCGCCTGGCAAAGGAGGTGAGGGACGCGGCGGCGGGGGCGGGGGTGGGGCGCGGACCCCGGGCCCCGGCCTCAGCCGCGTCCTCGGCACCCCTGTCGCGTCTCGGCAGCTGGAGGAGGTGAAGGCGTCGGAACGGAGCCTGCGCGCGCGGCTGAAGACCCTGAACAGCGAGCTTGCCTCGTACAAAAGGGGGTGAGAGGCGCGGCCTGGGGTGGGCGGGGCCTCAGCTGCGGACTCCGCCTGCAGGTGGGCTGGGGCAGGCTGGGCAGGGCCTACAGGGGAGCGGGCGGGGTCTGAGTGACAGGACGGGGCCTGTGCAGGATGGAGGTGGGCGAGCAAGAGGGTCCAGCAGGAGAGGAGGTAACAGGATCTGGTAAACAGGAGGCCTCATCGTGGGCAGTGCAGGGCGTGGGGTTCAGGGAGAGGAGAGTGGGGCTTGAGGCTGCTGCATCAGGAGGTGGGGCCTGGATGTGGGGACCCGGGGAGAGGGGCGGGGCCTGAGGGTCTGGTGGAGCGAAAGGGCGTAGGGCTGCTGATGGAGATCTGGATGATGTGCGCTGATTTTGTACTGAGGCGGGTGGTGGAAAATCGGGGAGTTTCAGGGAGCTTTGGGAGACCTTGGAAAAAGCCCCCAGTGAAGGGGGTGTAGGGAAGTGACATACGTATTTTGGGGAGAGTTTTGTGGGACTCTGAGAGAGGCGGAGAGTCTGTATGAATCTAGTGCGAGGCTGTGGATGACTAGAAATCGTGGGAGGAGGGACGCGAAGGTTCGGAGCTGGTGCAGGCCGGGAAGGAGCTTGGGACAGGACTTGTCCTGGCCGGTGGGAAACTGACAGCGGGTCCTGTGCCCCCAGGAGACGGACTCCGCCAGTGGTTCCGCCCCCGGCCCGGGAGGACCGGGCTGCATCGTCTCGGGAGCGCTCCACGTCGCGTGGCCGCGGCGCTACCCGCTCCTCGTCCCGGGAGAGCGGCCGTGGGGCTCGGGGTCGAGGCCGTCCCGCCCGCCCCTCGCCCTCCCCCACAGGTCGGTGCCGCCCCAGCCCCGTGAGTGGGAGGAGGCCGAACGGACGAGAATGATGGGGGCGAGATTCTGTGACCCCAGCCTCTTGTTCCCCGCCCCAGGTGGTCGCGTCCCGCGTTTCGACCCCACAGCCTTTGTGAAAGCCAAGGAGAAGAAGCAGAGAGAGATCAAGATGAAGTTAGCGCCCGTCCCTCCTCACCGGCCCCTACCCCTGCCCCTTGACCTGGCTGTCTGACCGGCCTTCACCCATCCTTGTCTCCTACCTGTCTCCATTATCTGTCCCCTGCTTCCTCTCTCCCTTCCACCTCGGGCGTGTCACCGGCCCTGGCTGCGACCCATAGGGAAGCGGCTCCCCCACATCCGTGGGGCGCACAGGCAGGTGTCTCCTTTCCCGCTCCCCAGACAGCAGCAGCAGCAGCAGCAGCAGCAGCGGAACCGATTTGGCAGCGGAGGAAGCGGGGACGGCCCGTCCATCTCCTGGGCTCGCCAGACTCGGCCCCCTGCTGCCGTGACCTGCCGAGGGGACGCCAACCGCTCCCGACGCCGCAGCTCCTCCGGTAATGCGGCTGGAGACGGCGGGAGCGCGCGGGGCGCACGGGTCGGCACCAGGGCTCCGCGGTGCCGGTGCGTGCGGGAGGCTCACGGGGCTCCTCGTTTCTCCAGTGGACAGTTTCCGCAGCCGCTGCTCGTCCGCCAGCTCCTGCAGCGAGTTCGAGGATGTCTCCGAATCCCTCCCCAGAGGGTAAAACTTGGGCTGGGGGAGAGAACCGCCTCCAGAAGGTGTCGGGGGAGAGGGAAACGGTCTTTTGTAGGGCAACTGAGTGATGGAACCTTTAAACCCCGGAGGAGGGTGAGGTGGAAGGTACCAAAGACACCTCCCATCGTCCCTCAATGCTCCGCCCTCTCCTCTCAGCGTCCACCGCCATCGGAGGAAGCCTCCTAGCCCCACGAGCTGGAGTGGGTCCAATACGGTGAGTGTCTTTCCTCAGGCCTCGAAGGAGGAAGGGGCAGCATGAAACACCAGAAGCCGCTGTCCGCATCTTCCTTCTGGGGGTCGGGGTGCAGAGTATTCTGAGACCATTGGATTGGAAGGGAGCGTGGGGGTGGGGTGGGGGCAGAGGACGCTGGTTAAGAGAACCTGCTCCGGCTACAAATTGCCGGTTTTAAAACCAGGCTCCTCTTCCCACCACCTGTGCCACTCCAAGGTCGTTACTCAGCCTCTTAGTACCTTAGTTTATGAGTTAAATGTGGACGGTACTAATGATATTCACCTCAGAGGGTTTAGGTGTAAATACAAAGTCATTTTATGTAATTGTCAGCCCTTATTTTTTCTGAGGTTCTCAGGTTCAGAAGTTGCAGTGGGATTTGGGGAGCAGGAATAGAGGGAGGGTGCCTGACCCCTTTCGTGCCTCCCCAGCTGCAGAAGTTCACCACCATGGAACGCGGCCGCTCTCAGAGATACCTGGCCAGTTCTGGGGGCTGGGGACCCATCAAAGGTGAGCCTGGGACTCCACATCTCCCCCTCGCCTGCCCCGGAGTCCGCTGGGGTGGTACTGAGGGCAGCAAATAGGCCCCGGAGCTCCGAGTAGCTTCAGGCCCCTCACAGCCCTCCACGCCCATGCCCGCTCTCACAGAATACAGCTCCGACCACCAGGCGGCCGACATGGCCGAAATAGACGCCCGTCTGAAGGCCTTGCAGGAATACATGAACCGACTGGACACGCGGTCATGACCTTGGAGAGGGAGCACTGTCCCTCCGTCCCCTACCCACCTTTGGATTTGGGTGGGGGCGGGGCTGGCATGCTTCCAGCCCCGCCCCTCCTGGTGCTCCTGGGGTCTCAGGTGTGTGAGGCCTCGGCCCCTCCCGCTCCCCCAGGCATTGCGTGCTGGGAGGGTCTGTGTATTTTGTAAATAAACATATTTGCCCTTGGAATCCCTCAGGTGATGACTGAAGAGTGGAGGGGGAGGATGTGAGAATTGGGGGGGACTGTAGGCTGGCACCCGTGTGCATTTTAAGTGGCATGCTCCAGGTGATTGGGGGACAGGTTGGGGTTCAGGCTTAAGAAAAACTCCCATACTCTAAAGCAGTGTGAGGGGGGAACTGTGGGGTAGTAGTGAGGAGCCTGTCCCCAGAGGGATCCGAGTAGAGATTCTGCACAGGAAGTCTCTGGCTATATGGTGGAGAGGGGTGTCTCACAGCATGGTTCGCTGCCTAGGAGGACCCCGAAGCTGCTGTCGGTGACATCTGGGCTGGCTTGGTGCCGATTCCTGCGGCGTTCCGACCTGAGACCTCTGGGTTCTGAGCTGTGACATTGCTTCTGAGCTGGGATGTCTGGGGTCTTGGTTTAAAGTCAAGGCCTCTGGGTTCTGAGCACCAGCTGGAACAGCGCTGAGAGGCGGGGGTACAGCCGGGGTCTCAGTGGGAGGAAGGTTTGCGGCGGGCGGGACGCGGGAGCCCAGTCGGAGCTGACCTTTATTGGGGGGTATGGGTTTCTGACGGGGTGCAGATAGGGCCTCACACGCGGTGTCGTGGCCACGTCTGGATGACTTCAAACAGCCGATCTCCTGGCGAGAGCGTCTGCTGCATGTCCCGGTGTCCTTTGACCTCATCGTTGGGGTGCAGGACGCCTTTATCCACACCACCAGCCAGCATACTCTTGGCCGCCCTGATTGCCCGGGGTGGGGGTGTCCACTCTGGGTGGGGCTGAGGCAGGCGTTGAGTGAGGGCTTCCTCAGAGGTCAGGGGAAGTATGGGGCAGTAGTCCCAACTGTGTCCTCCCAGCTGGCCTGCCAGGGCCCAGATCCCGCTCTGCTGTTCTCTAGCACTGACTTAACTGCTCTGTGCCTCAGTTTCCTCATCTGTGAAAGGAGAGACTAGTGGTCCCTGCCACAGGGATATGGGATCATACGCTTTATATAAAGCCTGGTATGGCAAATGCCAGCTGTCATCATTGGCAATGCTATTACCAAGCACTGCTTGGTGCCATGGGCTGGCAGAGGACCTTTTCTATAGATGAAGTAATCCTCATCCGAACTGTGTGGTTGAAATGGTTATTACCCGAGCGGGGAAACGAAACTCGGAAAAGCAGAGTCATTTGCGCGAGGTCACAGAGCTTGTAGGTGGCAGTCTCCCAATGACCACACGGCGTTCTGTGCTGTCCCCGAGGCCCGTGTCAGCTCCCGATCCTGACTGGCTGGACAGTCCTTCACCCAGGTTGTTGCCCATGAAGGTGATGCCGATGGATTTGAGGTTCCAGCTTGTCCCTGAGTGGTCCCCCTTGCCGGTCCAGCCCCGGCCCTCATACACGAGCCCGTCTTCTCTGATCAGGAAGCTGTGGGGGTGGGGGGAGCGGGAGGGTGATGAGTGAGGGAGGGCCTCCCGGGAGAGGACCCCTCCCCCTCCTCCACGCACCCCTGCCTTTGTTCCCGTCACACGCAGTGTCCTCACACCCTCCGTGTCCCCTGTTCTCCCTCAACAACTGCAATGACAGTGGCCCCTGCCATTCCAAGCACAGCTCTATATCACCTCCTTCGTCCTCACAGCGACCCGTGAGTCACTCCTGCCCCCATCCTGTAGCTAGAGAATCAGAGAGGTGGAGTGTTTCCGAGATGCTTTGGAAGAAGAGTCGGAGACTGGAAATGTGTTATTTACGTGGATGAGGGAGAGGAGGAATGGCCATGCTAGCATCCCCCACCCGTCTCCATGGCCTTTTATTAAGTTTCCCTACAATGCTGGCTTTGTAATTTAGTGATAGTTACTATCAGGTTAGTAGATACGAGCTACAGCCAACTCCCAGATTCAGCCTCAAAGCCCCCACCCCGTTCTCAGCTATTTCTTCTCAAGTATCTTTTTCTTATCCTCTAAAGTATCCTTTTCTAGTCCCTAGAGCAAGAAGTCTCAGAAGTCAGGCGTGTGCGCCCTCCCTGCAAAGTGTCCTTGTGTGCAAGTCCACATCTGCTTCTGCTGTCCTTGTTGCTCCAAGCACCAGACATTCTGCTAGGAAAATTCTGACCCACAGGCATTTCTTACAACAGTGGAGACACTTGCCCACAGTCACACAGCCGGCCAGGGACAGACCCAGGATTTTCACCCAGATCCCCGGGACTCGCACCCACAGGATCTGATTCCTTGCTCTCTCCTGCCTCCCTGGAGGATTCGTTTCAAATTGAAAAAGCAGGAAGGAGTAGGGGCCTCAGGAAGGAGCCCCTGGGACTCTTGGAAAGAAGGGACCATATTGAAATGTGGCTCTGGAACTGCCTGTGTCCAAACTTTGGGGAGGCAGATGTGCTGTATTCCCGAAAAGATCTGGGGGCAACACAGCCTTTTGTTATAAAACCACTATATATATATATATATATATATATATATATATATATATATATACAGCAAGCATAACACAATAATAACACACACACACACACACACACACACACACATACATACACACACACATATACACATATATATATACATATATATGTGTATATGTGTGTGTGTGTGTATATATATATATACACACATATATATGTATGAGAGCGCTGGCATAACGCACTCTGTACACGCATATTCATGCATATATAAACATGGGCGTTCTGGCATAACAAACTCAGTTCACGTGAGCTAAAAGTGGAGACTTCTGAGAAATTTCTCACTTTTTGCAAGTGCACAGGCTTCCCAGCGTTCTGTGGAGAATGTTCAGTCATCTGTGGGTACTTGGGTACAGAGTTGAGAACCACTCGCTGACACATTGGGCTCCTTAGGTACAAACTCTGACTCATTCCTCACTTTTAGTCCTTGACCTCAGCTAGAATTTATACTTGCATGTGGTGTGAGGTAGGGGTCTATCTTTTTTCCGTATAAGTAGCCATTTGTCCCAGCTCCATTTATTAAATAGTTAGACCTGGTTTGAAATTTTAATTCCTCCACTTATTAGTCGGATGACCTTGGGCTGTTGAGTAACTCTTGACATGGTTGACCGCTTTCTTTTTGAAATACTTCCTTTGGCTTTTCTGTCATAGGACTGTCTCAGTTTTCCTTCTGCTGCTTCTGGCTGTTCTTTTCTTCTCCTTCTCAGACTCCTTTTCCCCTCCTTGATCGTTATACTTTTTCTGCCTGGTGATCTATCGAGGTAACGGCTTCGGTCACCACGGAAATGTACATGACTTCCAGATTTTAATGTCCAGCTTACAGCTCTCAGCTGAATTCTGGATCTGTATGTCCACCTGCCTGCTTGACATCTCCACTTGGATGTCCCACAGGCACTTCAAATGTAGGATTCCCCCAATGGCTTATGCTTTGCTCCCTCAAACTCAGCCCTCCTCCAGGAGTCCCTGTCTCAGGGAATGATATGCTCATCTTCCAGTTACGAAAGCCATACATCCGAGCACCATCCTTGATCAACCTGTCTTCTCTCCTCTCTCGTTTCCTTCACCCAAAACGATGCCCAGCACATAGCAGGTGCTCAATAAACACCAAATGATAAAATGAACAGCACTTCACCCCTCAGTCAAGTTCCTATTACCACCTGAATATCTTGGGAATTAGACTGCTGCTATTTGTCCTCTCTCCACAATGGTCCTGTCAGCTACCTCCTCAGTGACCTCTGGCCCACATTAGGCCAAAGCTCAAGTCCAATTAGGTCTTTCCTGAAGGTCACTCTCAAAACTGAGTCACATTTTTCTGTGGCTTCTCATGCTTCTTGGGATGAGTCCCAAGCTCCTCGCCAGGCTGCCTCGACCCCAGCCTCACCTCACTCACTTCCAAGACCCTCTTCATGAGTCCCCCAGGCAACCAGCCCTTCTTGCTGCCCTTGAAGATGCTTTGACGACTCTGCCCCCAAGGGGACTTCGTACACACTGAGTACAAGTTTTAAACAGTAGAACCTTAAAATCAGTATCTTCCTAGCTTTGCAATTACAAAACATTCAGCTAGCTTTTTGTAAATATTTGCACATCAGGTTCCTTAATGAGACGAAGAATGTAATCATTAGCCAGGTAGGGTGAAGTCTTGTTACAATTTTATCTATTTTGTATCTTGTGAGACTCAAGTCAACAGGCCCTTATGAGCATTTACTGAAACGTCAATGAATAATTCTATTGCCTTTAATCTTGGGACTGTATTACTCGTGTACCTTCTTGATAAGAAAGTAAATTCAATTTACTCCCCGTATGTCTTAGAACATTAACATTTTTAAGTATTTAACTCATCAACTACCTTTCTTTAATCTTGTTATAATGAATTCAGCCAGTATAACCCCCCCCACCCCAGATTCTCTTGCAGTTAACAAAAAACACTTGTTTGTTAACAAGGATAGAAGTCGAGTTAAATGGTGATTATAGCAAAGACAAGTTTAAAACACAGTGCAGAATTTTCATTTTCCCTTTGATCTTCCCAAGCCTGGAATGCTCAGCCCTCTTCCTTGCCCCATGCTCATCATCACTGTTCCTTTGGTGCCACCTCCTTAGAAGTGACAATTCCCCATATTTGCTTTACCCATCATTTCCTCTGCTTCGTTTTCATCACAGCTGTAGTATTAACGTACTGTGTCATTCTTTGATGAATTTCTGTCTCTCCTACTACACAGTAAAGGCCTAAAAGTAGGGTCATGGTA
The DNA here is from genome assembly GCF_902729225.1 of Pteropus medius. NCBI lineage: Eukaryota > Metazoa > Chordata > Mammalia > Chiroptera > Pteropodidae > Pteropus > Pteropus medius. The sequence continues at coordinate 1,809,061 of NW_024342475.1, forward strand.
TAATTTATTGTCCAAACCAAGACTCTTGAGGGTGAAAGGGGGAGTTATTAATTACGTTGGGTCAACAGGTGTACACGGAATGCCCCAAATTATCCAGGATGAGTAACTGCCCCATTTAAAGATAAAGAAGGGGCTATTATTTTTTCCCTCTTGCTCACGATGACTTCTCCAGTTCTTAGCACATAGTTGGTGACAAATACATGTGACCGTCACATGTTAAGCCACCCTCATTTTCTCCATCTGTGAAATGAACTTCACGACAGCCCCTCCCTCATAGGCTGTTGTAGGTATCAGGCTACCCCTCATAAGCCTGTTCCTAGACAAGAGTACAGATGGAGGCCTACATGTCCTATCGTTAAATATTTAAAAGTTAGAATCAAGTTAACAGATGCTAAACAAAATATGATTTACCCTCTTCCCAAAAACACCTTCAAAAAGACAAAGGAGAAAGATATGTATAAAGCAACAGGCCACCCCAAATCCACAAGCGATTTCAAAACGGATTTCCTTTTCTGCCACAAACCATGCTTCTCTCTGAGGAGTTGGACTGGGAGTTGGGGAGGGGGCGGACCTCTCTCACACTTGTTGAATCAGTCCCTCTTTCAGTAATCTGGAAAACTCACATGATAAATACCCATTTTTCATTCATCCGTGGGCGGAGGGCCTGCTCTGCTTTCACTCCTGTCCGCATTCTCGTCTGGGACTTCCTGCAGGTATCTCCTCCTCCACCCCACCCCACCCCCGCTAACTCAGGCGACGCTAACTCTGTTCACAAGGTGCTTCCATCTCACCATCCTGCAGGCAACGTTCTAGTGAGTTCCTCAGAGGAACCAGAGGCTGGACAACTCCACCGGAATTTAGAATTCCTGGATAGTTTGGCATTCTGCCCAGGAACATGGAGGCTTCTGGAGAGCAGGCTCTTAGCTCCTAACTCGCAGCCCACCCCACCATGGGACCTCCTGTGCACCCTACTTGCTTGCCCCAGCTCTGTCCACAGCCCCAGAGAGAGCAGCCTGCCCCCAGTTTAAAAGTACACACCTGACACCATTGCAGGGAAAAGGCTCATGCAAGTTCTAGAAAGAGTCTAGGGGCTGCCAGTTCAGGGAATTCTGGGGTCTCGAAGCCCCAGAGCATGTCCAGAGCTGGGACTCATCTGAGTCCGGTGGGGAGAGACTCAGGCCTGAGTCTAAGAGCAGTATTGATGCCAGTTTCATTCCACGTCATTTATTGAGCATCTACGGTGTGTCCCTTCTACTTATTGTTAAGTGCTGTGGATTTCGCTGTGAACAAAACAGAAGCTCCTGCACCCACATTCTCGTGGGGAAGACAGGCAGTAGATAAAGAAACTAATACCTATTAGAAATAGATATATTTCACATGGGTGATGTGATTAGCGCGCTGCCTGGCAGATAACAGGTGGCCAGGGAGCATCGTCAGTGCTGACCTTGGGCTTGGCCTTGGCTCTAGGGAAAGGATGAAGGTATCGCTCTCCGCAGTTACCTCCTTCTGCCGCCAGAGGGCGAGCGGTGGTTCGCTCCTAATAACAGTATCAGCAACAGGAGTGCGAAGAACTAAGAGCCAAGAGTTACTGAGGATTTTTTTAAATAATATTTTTTTAATTTTCAATTATAATTGACATCACAATGTTATATTAGTTTCAGGTGTACAACATAGTGATCAGATATCTATATAACTCGGTAAGTGATCACCCCAATAAATCTAGTGCCCTTCTGACACATAGTTATTGCAATATGATTGACTATATTCCTTCTGCTATACTTTATATCTCCACGACTATTTTGTACCTACTAATTTGTACTTTTTCGTTTTTATATATATGCATTTTTATTATTTTATTTTATAATTTTTTTATTAACGCCTACAGCACCTGGTCCTCCCAGGTGGTCTCCCATCCAAGTACTAACCAGGCCCGACCCTGCTTAGCTTCTGAGATCAGACGAGATCGGGCACATTCAGGGTGGCAAGACTGTAGACTAATTTGAACTTCCTAATCCCTTCCCCCATTTTCAGCAACCCCCTAACCCCCTTTTCATCTGGTAACTCTCAAAATGTTCTCTGTGTTTATGAGAGTTTTTTGTTTATTTGTTTGTTTGTTTGTTTCTTTAGATTCCACATGTTAGTGAAATCATATGGCATTTCTCTTTCTCCATCTGACTTACTCAACTCAGCACAATACCCTCTAGGTCCATCATAAAATATCTTTTTCTATCTCTTTATTTTCCATCTGTGTGTGACTTTTAATCTGAAATGTGTCTCTTGTAGGCAGCCTATGTAAGGGTCTTGTTTTCTATCCCTTCTGCTACCCTATCTTTTGATTGGAGCATTTAATTCTTTTTCTTTTGAAGTACTTGTTGATAGGTATGTAGTTACTGCCATTCTTTATTTGTATTTTTGATACATATATTTTTCTTCTTCTTAAAGAAGTCCCTCCAACATTTCCTGTAATACTGGCTTAGTAATGATGAACTCCTTTAGCTTTTTCTTGTCTGGGAAGCTCTTTATCTGTCCTTCAATTATAAATGATAACTTTGCTGGGTAGAGTAATCTTGGTTATATATAGATCCTTGCTTTTTATCACTTTAAATATTTTGTGCCAAGCCCTTCTGTCCCTCAAAGTTTCTGTTGAGAAATCAGCTGACAGTCTTATGGGAGCTCCCTTATAGGTAACTAAATGCTTTCCTCTTGCTGCTTTTAAGATTCACTCTTTGTATTTAACCTTTGGCATTTTGATTATGATGTGTCCAGGTGTGGGCTCTTTGGGTTCATCTTGCTTGGGACTCTCTGAGCTTCCTGGGGTTATGTGTCTATTTCTTTTACCGGGTTAGGGACATTTTTCATCATTATTTCTTGAAGTAGGTTTTCAATTCCTTGCTCTCTCTCTTTTCCTTCTGGTATCTCTATGATATGAATGTTGTTACGCTTGATGTTGTCCCAGAGACCCCTTAAACTATCTTTTTTTTTTTAATTCTTTTTTCTTGTTGATGAATGTACTCTTCATCTCACATATCATGTTCTTCATTTCCAACTGCTTCCTTTTTATGATTTCCATCTCCACTTTTATGTTTTCTATCTCTCTGTTAAAGTTCTCACTGAGTTCATCCACTCTTGCCCTAAGTTCCTTGAGCATCCTTATAACCAGTATTTTTGAACTTTGCATCTGATAAATTGCTTGTCTCCATTTCGGTGAATTCTTTTTCTGGAACTTTGTTCTGTTCTTTTATGTGGAGCATGTTTCTTTGTCTCCCCATTTTGGCTGCCTCCCTGTATCTGTTTCTGTGTATTAGGTAGGGCTCCTAAGTCTCCCGGTCTTAGTAGAGTGGCTTTATATAGTAGATGTCCTGTCGGGCCCAGTGGCACAGACTTCCCTGGTCACCTGAGCGAGGTGCTCAAGGTGTGTCCCTTGTGTGGGTTGTGTTCGCCCTCCTGTTATAGTTGAGCCTTGGTTGCTTTTTGCAGGCAGATGGGAGGGCTTGACCCTTGGGCCGACTGATCGTAAGGCTTAGACGGTGAGGAGCTGACCCTATGGCACAGGATTCACTTTAGCAGGGCTCTAGTGCCTGCCCAGTGGGCGTGTCCTCCTCAGATGTAGACCTTGGTGGTGCTCCGGCCCCAGTGCTGATTGAAGCAGGCCACTGGGCGTGCTGGCCCAAGGGCCTTCTGGGAGGGGCCCAGCCCCAGGCCAAGTTCAGCCACAGCCTGTGCACCCCCGAGGCCACCTGGTAAGAGTCATCAAGCAATTTGTAGGCGGCTTCCACCTGTGCTGGGCTTATAGGTGCCTTGGGAGGCTAAGCCGGGAACCGAGGCCACCTGCTGCTAGTGTGGGGCTTGGGGATGCTCAGCAAGAGGTATGGGGGCACGCTGAGGCTAGATGCTGATTCTTTGGGTTTCGTGAGCCTTTAGGAAATTTTAAGAAAGTCTGCAGTAAGAGCCAAGACAGGCCATTTGCATGTAATAAGCCACTGGAGGAAGCTTGGGTGGGTCTGCATGTTGGGAGGAGCAGAGTCTCAGGGAATCACCTGGGGTGAGTGAGAGAGACTCAGATATGGCAGTGGCCTGCATCCCCACACTGGAAAGGGGTAGGGCTCAACAAAGGAACAATGCTGCCCTCTGCCAGCACTTCTGTCTGGGAGAAAGCCACCTCCTCCAGTCCTCGCCCTGAAGCCCGACAATTCAGTCTCCTTGTGTGTCCCTGGTGCTCCTCAAGCCAATGCCCCAGCGCTGGAGCTCAGAGCGAGTGAGTCTGAAGCAAGTAAGTCTGGGCACGGGCCCTTTAAGAGGCATGCCTGTAACTCTGGTAACCCCCTCATCCCGCCCCCCCATCTCATTCAGCCACAATCTTTGCCAGTTTTCACAGCCAGAGGCTGTGGGGACTTCTCTTCCCAGCACTGGAATCCTAGGCTGCGGAGCCCAGTGTGGGGCTGGAACTCCTCGCTCCTCAGGTGAGGGAGGGGACTCTGCAGCCAAGACAGCCCTCCCCATTCTCAACTGCTACACGCAATTGTGGGACTGGGCTATTTCATGTCTCCAACCCTCCTACCGGTTTCGAGGTTACCTCTTATGTTTGTCCCTAGTTGTAGGGCTTCTGTTCAGCCAACTCTCAGGCAACTCCCAGTGATGGTTGCTGTGTAGTTCCATGATACTTTTGGTGTGGTCGGAGAGGAGGCGTGCACAGCATCTACCTTCTGCACCATCTTGATTGGTCTTTGGCCAAGGGTTACCAAGTTTTATGTTGATGTCAAAGATCACAAAGTACGTCAGTCCCTCAGATCTGAGTCTTTAGCACAATTAGCCAGAGTGCAGAGAGAAAGAGAAGGCTGTTGTAGGCAGAGGGATCAGGATGAGCCAAGACATGAAGAGAAGAGGCAGGGGAATGTGGAACTATAAGAAGGCTGACGTTGCTGGGGTATGAGAGACCGGGGTGTGTGGGGAGCCAAGTCCACGGAATTGCTGGGGCTTGTCTGGCACACCGAGGATCTGAACTTCTTGATGTGGGCACTGGGGAGCCATGGAAGAGCATATAAGGATGGGAGTGATGTAAACCACTTTGCATTTTGGGGAGATCGTTCTGGGAAGTGGAGAGGGTAAGGGAGTGAGAGCGAGAGTGAGACATGGACACTCTTGGAGGGCAACCATGGCAACTTCGGAAGCCAGTTTTCAACCATGAAGGAAGCCACAATTAGTTTGGTCAGTGCTCCAGAGGCAGAGACAATGCAGAAAGAAACCAAGTCTGTGATAATATTGCTGAGCCACTGGAGGGAGCCTCACATAAGACCAGCCCTCTTACCAAATTCTTCTGCCCTTTGACACTCCATAAATTACATTGATTTTTTACTATTTTCTTGTTTCTACCTCCCAATTGATTAAGACGGTGGGAGTTACCGTACCTTTAAAGTTGTGTAATATAATGGTTGTGGTGAGCTGAAAATGGTCCCCTCAAAGATATCCATGTCCTAATTTCTGGAAGCTGCGAATATTTATTTTAAATGACAAAACAAGAACAGCAACGACAACAAACAACATCATCATCCCCCAAAAGGTTTTTGCAGATGTGATGAAGTTAAAGATCGTGAGATTGGGAGATTATCTTGGATCATCCTGGTGGGTCCCAAGTACGACCATGTTTATCTTTATAAGAAGGAAAAGGGAGATACAGACAGAAGATTTAGGTGAGGTGAAGACATGTGGATATCCAGTTGTCCCAGCACCATTTGTTGAAGGGACCTACTCTTTTCCTATTGAATGATTTTGGCACCCTCGTCAAAAATCAATTGGCCACAGATGCATAGGGTTTCTTATCACTAATCCCTAAAAATACAACTGATTTGTGCATGTCGGTCTTGTATCCCACACCTTTATTGAATCCTTTTATGAGCTCTAATGTGTGGAGTTTTAAAGGATCTACTATCTGTAAGATCATGTCTTCTGCAAATAGAGGCTTACTTCTTCCTTTCCAATTTGGATGCTTTTTAGTTCTTTTACTTGCTTAATTTCTTTGGCTAGAACTTCCCGTACAATGTGGAATAGGAACATTGGGTGGTAAACACACAATGCAATATATGTATTACATATTATTGAATTATACACTTGAAACCTATATAATTTTATTAACCAATGTCACTCCAAAAAAATTAATAATAAAAAAGGCGAATGAACCCACACAGGATAAACCCAAAGGAATCCACGTCAAGACACGTTATACACAAAGTTCTGACAACTAACGACAAAAGAAAATGTCTTAAAAGCAGCCAGAGAGAAGAAACACCTTAACTATAAGGGAGAAACAATTCAAATGATAGCATATTTCTCATCAGAAACCATGGAGGCCCGAAGGAGCCGGGCACAGTTCCATCACCAAAAGAAAAGAAATGTTCATTTGAAATCCTATACCCATCAAAAATATCCCTCAGAAATAAAGGGGGAAATCAAGACATCATAGATGAAGAAAATCTAAGAGGATCTGTTTCCTGCAGATCTACCCTAAAAGGATGGCTAAAAGGAAGTGCTAAAACAGGAA
>NW_024342475.1:1822138-1835704 GCF_902729225.1 Pteropus medius
AGGAGGAGCTGCCTGAGCTGAGCCCTGAAGGAGAAGTTGGAGTTATTAGATGAAGGGCGAGAGGAGGGCTACAAGCAGAGACCTGCAGGAGCCATGACTCGGAAGCCCGTTTGGGGAATCGCAGTGGGCGACCGTTGGGTTGGATGAGGGGGGCCGGTGGTGCCGTAGAAGGAGGATGTGCCGGAGGAGAAAGCAGGACAGATCACGGAAGACCCTGCAGGACATGCTAGGGAGTTTGAGCTCCATCCGGGAGGCAGGGGGGAGTCACTCGATGATTTTAAGCCATGAAAACTCAGGACCAGATCACGTTCTTCTAAAACCAGGTCACCTTCCTGTGACGCCGAAGTGTCTTCCTTCACAGACGGGGCTGTCACAGTCATTACTGCAGCAAGGCAGTAACTTCCCTGGATCTACTCTCTATTATTTTCTCAATTATTTGCTTGTTTCTTTCCTATAACATCGTTGGTATTGGAGAGAATTCTCCACGGATCTCTCACATTTTTGCATGTCTTGCAGAGAAGCATTGAACGTTATTTCTTTCAGACTCTTTAAGGATCTTTGTACAGGGAATGGACTTGGAAGATGGAGGGAGGGTCTCTCTCCAGAGTACAGAATCAATTTGTTTAGTGTCCTGTATAATAGTGATAAGATCTTCCTCCAGGGCAAAGGTTAGGCAGGCTTATCGCCCACTATAAAAAATTCAGATTTTCTAACTTTAGGGTTCGTCTCCTGTAATATAACCCACTGTGTGTGGATCTCTTCCCCTCACCCTGTGGGAATCGGGGCTCAGGGGACAGGTACTAATGCTGATACCTTGATTGCTCTCTGTCATTATGAGTAGGAAACTGTCATTTGTTTCTGACTCACAAGTTTTGTGTCTTCTCTCATTCAACTTTGTTAGAAGTAATCGGTCCGTTCAGATTTTCTGTTTCTTCTTGACTCACTTTTGGGAGAGAGTGCATTTCTAGGAATTTATCCACTTCTTCCAGATTTTCCAGTTTTGCCCATAGTATTTTCTTATAATTTTTTGTATTTCTGTGGCATCAGTTGTCACTTCTCTTTTGTTTCTGATTTTATTTATTTGGGGACTCTCCCTTTGTTTCTTAATGATTCTGGTTAAAATTTTATCAATTTTGTTTATCTTTTCGAAGAACCAGCTTTCAATTTCATTGATCTTTCGTATTTTTTTGTAGACTCTATTTCTTTTATTTTCACTCTATATTCCTTCCTTCCTTCCACTCACTTTGGGCTTTGTTTGCTGTTCTTTATCTAGTTCTTTTAAGTGTAAGGTTAGATTGGTTATTTGAGATTTTTCTTGTTTCCTGAGGTAGGCCTGTAATGTTATAAATTTCCCTTGTAGAATTCCTTTAGCTGTGTCCCATGGATTTTGAGTCATTGAATTTTCATTTTCATTTGTCTCCAGCTATATTTTGAATTCTTCTTTGATCTCATTGTTAGTACACTCATTGTTTAGTAGCATCTTCTTTAGCTTCCACGTGTTTGCGTGTTATTCAGTTTTTTCCTTGTAATTAATTTCTAGTTTCATACCATTGTTGTCAGAGAAGACGCTTGATGTGATTTCAGTCTTCTTAAATTTATTGAGACTTGTTTTGTGGCCTAACATGTGGTCTATCCTGAAAAATATTCCATATCTACTTGAGAAGCATGTATATTCTGCTGCTTTGGGGTGAAATGCTCTAAAAATATCAATTAAATCCATCTGATCTAGTGCGTCATTCAAGGCTGCTATTTTTCTGTTGATTCCCTGTCTGGAAGATCTGTCCATTGGTGTCAACGGGGTATTAAAGTCCCCTCCTATGACTGTATTACTGTTAATCTCTCCCTTTATGTCGGTCAATATTCGCTTCATATATGTAGGTGCTCCTATGTTGGGTGTGTGTATATATATATATATATATATAGGGTATATATATATATTGGGTATATATATATATTGGGTATATATATATATATATTGGGTGTATATATATATATATATATTTACTAGGGTTATGTTCTCTTACTGGATTGATCCCTTTATCATTATGTAATGTCTTTCTTTGTCTTGTATTATAGCCTTTGTTTTAAAGTCTATTTTGTCTGATCTAAGTATCGCTACCCCTGCTTTTTTAAATTTTCATTTACATGAAATATCTTTTTCCATCCCTTTCCTTTCGGTCCGTGTGTGTCTTTCGACAGCATATGCCTGGGTCTTTTTTTCTTACCCATTTAGCCACCTTATGTCTTTTGATTGGAGCACTTAATCCATTTACATTTGAAGTGATTATTGATAGGTACATAGTTATTGCCATTTTATTATTCACATTTATATCCCCCCCTTCTTCTTCTTAAAGATTTTTTTTTTTTTAACATTTCTTATAATACTGGCTTGGTGGTGGTAAATTCCTTTAGGTATTTTTTCTGTCAGAAAGGCTTTTTATCTCACCTTTAATTTTAATTCATAGCTTTGTTGGATAGAGTCGTCTTTGCCGAAGGTCCTTGCTTTTCATCACTTTAAATATTTTGTGCCAGTCCCTTCTGGTCTGTAAAGTTTCTGTTGGGGAAACAGCTGACATTCTTATGTAAGTAACTAGCTGTCTTTCTCTTGGCGCCTTTAAGAGTCTCCCTTTGTCTTTAACCCTTGGCATTTTCATTGTGATGTGCCTTAGTCTGAGCCTGTTTGGGCTTCTCTTGTTTGAGACTCTTTGTGCTTCCTGGGCCTGTATGTTATTTCCTTTGCCAGGTTAAGGAAGTTTTTCATCATTATTTCTTCAAATAGGTTTGCTCTCCCTTCTGGTACTTCTATGATGTGAAGCTTGGTATGCTTTATGTTGTCTCAGTGGTCCCTTAAATTTTCCAAATTAAATTTTTTTTTTTCTCTTCTGCTTGGGTGCGGCCCTCTTTGGATCCCTGATTTTTGGAATTTTCTGAGCTTCCTGGGGTTTTATGTCCATTTCCTTCACCAGATTAGGGAAGTTTTCCATGATCATTTCTTCAAAGAGCTGTTCAACATCTTGATTTTCTTCAGTTACACCGATCAGATGGATATTTGGACCCTTAAGAGTGTCCCATATCCTCCTTAAATTATTTTTATAATCTTGGCATCTTTTTTCTTGCCGTTCTGATTGAGTGTCCTTGGCTTTCCTGTCCTCTAGATAGGGCATTTGATCCTTTTCTTTATTCACTTTGTTTATTCCTTTGTTTATTCCATTTAATATACTTCTGATCTCAGATAATGTGTTCTTCATTTCTGACTGGTTCCCTTTTATAATTTCCATTTCTATTTTTATGCATTTTATCTCTTTGTTGGAGTTCTCTACACTTCCCAAGAGATCATTGAGCATCTTTATAACCAGTGTTTTGAACTCTGCATCTGTTAGATTACTTGACTCCATTATACCTGGATCTCTGTTCTGTTCTATCATATGGTTTCTGCTTCTTTGTCTTCTCATTTTGGCTGCCTTTCTGTGTCCGTTTCTATGTACTAAGCAAAGCTCCGAAGTCTCCTTATCTTATTAGTATGGATTTGTGAAGTAGGCGTCCCGTGGCACAGTCCTGAGAAGGGTTAAGCTGCAGGCCAAACTTAGCCCAATCCTCTACACCTCTGGGGCCACGTGTTAAGATTCAGCCAGCAATACACAGATGCTGTGCTTATAGTTGCCTCAAAAGGCCACACCAGAAACTGAGGCCAGCTGCTTCCAGTGTGAGTCTAGGTGCTGCTCAGCAAGGAGCACCTGACTCGCTGAGGATACACCTGGATGTGGCTTGGGTGTGGCCATGAGTTGGAGGAGACGAGTTTCAGGGAATCCTCTGGACGGAGCGACCTCTGTTATCCAGTTTGATGTCTTGGCTATGGTGGTGCTGTGTCCACGCCCTGGGAGGCAGAGGGCACAACAGGTAACAATGGATGCTGCAGGCACCTCTACCCTGCGCATCTCGCTTAGGCCCTCCCTCCGACAGTGTCTTCCTGTAAGTCCCTGGTTCCTCCTGCACACAGCCGAATTGGCACTGGTGCTCAAAGCAGGCAAGTCTGTCACGGCGGAAATCCGCTCCAGGACGCGGCCCCTTAAAGAGGCGTCTGCCACTGCCACAGCCTCCATCTCACTCGGCCACTGGGGACCGGGCAGCTCCGCGTCCTCACCCCGTCTTACCTTCTGCCGTTGCAGGGAGCTTTCTTGGATTTCTCCCTAGTTGTATGGCTGGTTCATCAAGATCCCAGATTTTTCCTTGCTGCTGCTCCTTGTTTCCATCACAACTTTGATTTGGTCGCCAGAGAGATGAACAGAGCCTCTCTGGATAATCTACGCCATTTTTTTCCCTCCGGCACGCCTCTATTTTTTACCTTCTTCTTGGAAATAACAGTAATTAAGATTTTTATGTAATTGTCCAATGGTTTTGGTTTTTTTTTTTTAAATTTCCATTCCTTCCTGGCAAACCACCAGCATGTTATTTATATCTCTGGTCTGTTTTGTTTTTTTTTTCATTTTATTTGTTCATTTATTTTGCTTTTTTAGATTCCACATATAAGTGAGATCATACTGTATTTGTCTTTCTTTGTCTGACTTATTTCAAGTAGCATAATACCCTCTGGGTCCATCTATGTTGTTGCAAACAGCAAGATTTTACCCTTTTTAAAATTATTTTTTACCCTTTTTTATTATTCCATCATATATATGTATATATTTTATATATTTATGATGTATATATATAAACAATCACTTCACAGAGGCATTGGAATTTTAATCGTTTTAAAGGTGGTCTTGTATTGACCACATATTTACCTTTCTAGTATTCTTCATTTCTTCCTACAGATCTGGGGTCCACTCAGACATCATCTCCCTTCACCTTGAAGAACTTCCTTCAGCATTTCTTGTAGGGGATGCCCACCGGCAGCCCAGAAGCCGACTGAGAAGGTGTAGAATTGCTTGCTGGTGTCTGCCACCTGACCAGTCCTCGATGCTGAGCAGGTGTCTCCTGACTAAATAACCTGTTTTCTGGCGCCCTCATGTGGCGAAGGGGGGACATTCACTTTTAAAGTTCCAGTTACACCCCTAGTCTGTCTTTACCAAAGACAGTTTTAACTGACATGACATTGACCCTCCCAGATCAGTCCTTGGTCCAGCCCCTGAGAGGCAGGTAACACGGTAGTGCGTGCGTCAGGGTTAGTGAGGGTTCCGAGGTGAATTTAGACACCCATGTCATTGTTCAAAGGTGGAACAGTTTCTCTTGCATCCTGGAGTTGACCTGTTATTACACGAGCTGTGGTGACTCTCACTCCTGTGGCCTCGTGACTGCTGATTATGTGCTGACCGACTCCTATGCCGGACAGTTTGGGCGATGGGTGTAAAGCACATTTGAAAAGGTGCTCGAAGCCCAGCGTGCCTCTCCTCAGCTCTCTTTACACTGAGGCCCACCACGGACCCCTGGCTGTCCACAACCCCCCAGGGACCACGATTAATGATTTGCAGCTGCCCTCAGCGTCCTGCCTGGCTGGAGACCCACACCCTGGCTGGCCCCTATGGCCTGTCCCACACACCACCCAGATGTCTCTGAGAGTATGCACTGATTTTTCCTCCTTCAATATGTGACACAAGAAAAGCTCTGGTCAATGCAGAGAAAGAAAAACATGACTTTTTTTTTTTTTAACCTGGAGCCGTACCAGCTCCGTTTCCTCCAGTGTCCCTCACAGCAGCCCACGACTTACAAAGACGCGTTCTGTGACCTCCGGCAGCACTGTTGCTGTGACGATGCCGTGGTACCCTCGACGGGACCCAAAGATGTGGAAACTGCACTTGAAGCTCTGCTCCGAGCAGGGCTTATCGCTCCTTCAACGCTGCTGGGTACGTGGCAGCAGCTTCTTCCTCAGCGGACTCAGCCTCTCCAGTGATTTTGACATTTTTCGGTTCACACCTATTCCCGACTCTATCTGCAGCTCTCCCTTACTTGCAGACGATGGCTTGGCATCGTTCGTTTTCTAGGATCCCTTGCCGAAGTCGTTGGATGATGCTTTCTGGAACAACACGCTGCCGTCAGTAGGACATTTTCTGTCCATGTCCCCCACCCACACATTTTATGCCTTTTCCATCCTAACTCACCGTGGCCTCAAATTCTGCAGTTTGTGGGGCGACAGCACAATTAACATGAATTTCTTTTTCCTCTTCTCGCTGTCAAAGGCGGAGATTCGTTCTTACCGTGGATCCTCGTGACCTCAGCATACGATTTTCTTTTCCTTTCCTTATTAAGTCAAGAACTTTCACCTTTTCGCTTAGAAGAAGCACTTCTCTGTGGCATATCCAAATGGCCAGCATCACTACTCTTGAGCTTTGGGGCCGTTATTAAGTAAAATAAGGGTGACTTGAACACAAGCACTGTGACACCGTGACAGTCAGTCTGATAACCGGGACAGCTACTAAGCGACTAACAGGTGAGTAGCTTATACAGTGTATATAAGTTTACCAGTTGCAGCCACAACTCATGCTTAAGGGGACATTTCTTAGCTACCGGATCCAGGGCTAACCTATAATACCCCAGAAGTCTCTAATATGTAAAGTTCAGATATAATATGTTTTGGGGATAATACTCCAAAGTCACGACCCTCTCATTCATGCACAAATGAGGAAAAACAAAGAAAAAATAGGGAGAAATTGGAAAGTCGTGTGTGGGCCATGAAAGGAGAGAGCCCTTAAGGTTCTGGAAAGTATCTTCGGATGGAGAATTTCAGACTCCTTGGTCTGGAGATGACTCTCCACTCATGGGACAAAGGGGTGAAGTAATCATCGAGAAATTAGGGCCTCACATCCTACAATATCCCACAAGATGCCCCCAAACTTCTCAATCGTCATTTAGTTTCCAGGAAGGAAAAACCTTGGATAATAGAGACTCAGTCTGTGAAGACATTTTCCTGTAGCCGAGATATCGTAAAGCAGGTATCAGACACACAGAGCAGAGGGAGCTTTGTCTTTAGTTACTGTGTGTTTTTTGCTATTAGTCCATTGTATTCTTACTATGATTAGTCATCAGTTTCAAAGTGTGTGTTCACTGGGCAGATCAGTAATCCTTCCTACCTGTCGCCTAGCTGGGAACTCCCTCCCTTGGGTCACCACATTGCCCGGGGACATACTGATGAGATGGCCCCTCTCAATAGACACCTTAAAGAAGGCCACTGACTCTCTGAGTCCAGCACAGTAAAATCCTGGACACGCTTTTTAGGAATATATTCTCAAGATGGAACTTTACCCAGAATTCATGACTTGGGAAAGTTGAAAATATTCTCCCTTTTAGCTACAATGCTCTCATGATGTCCATTGTTTTGAAGATTGATTGGTGAGGACAAAGGACTTCCTCATCTTCTCCGAATCTGCTTTTATTTTCTGAAAATGCCCAAATCAGATCTTTTCTGAAAACGCAAGGCCCACGTGGAAATCGAAGAACTGAAAATTATAAAAATCTAAAAGTCATTTTGTTCACTAAGGAGTTTTATGATTATGAAACCAGCAAACCAAACAATGCGACGAAAATTAGAGTTAATATTGTTCTGTTTATTGTCATTTTATTGTTTAGAAACATTTGCTTGATCGTTAAGTATTAGGGTCATCCTATATTTATCATGTTTGCATGAGCATGTCAGGCCCCAGCTTGTAGAGCCAGTTTTAGGAGCCTTTTCGTCCTCGGGACAGCCACATGGAGGAGATGGGACAGGCCCCAGCCACAGGGCTTACGGGCCTGGCTGGGGTTTGGGCCTGGGGACCTGGGATCGGTGGTAACTTGGTAAATGCGTGAAGGTCCCATGTTTCAACATCCACCTCTGTCAGAGGCAGTGATGTGCCCCGGTCACTCAGAGCTGATCCAGGTAAGTATTTGGGTGACACAGGTGCGGGGGGTCAGCAAGTGTACCAGCCTGGGGCCGCCCCACACCCACACCTGGAATCCATCCCAGAGGGTTACCTTGGGCTTCCCGCCCGAACCTCAGCAAGTGTTTCTCATCCTTCCAGGTGTTCAGACTCTCCTGCCGGCCTCAACCAGATAATAACAAAATTGAACATTTATTCAATTTAGCTGACTCAAAGTTCTGTCCTCCTTTCCCGATTGATGTCATACCATAGGAAGCAGAACTGATGGTTCTGTAAAGGGCGGCTTCCTGTCTCCGCCTAGATGCCTGGGGCCCTGTTCGGGCGGGAAGCCCAAGGTAACCCTCTGGGATGGATTCCAGGTGTGGGTGTGGGGCGGCCCCAGGCTGGTAGAGGCTCTGCGTGTCTTGAGGATGCTTGTCCCAGATAAAGTCATCCTTACATCTCTGTACCGTGTGTGGGGGACGAAGGCAAAATGGTCCGGTGGTCCAGGGACTCCAGATCCCTTTAGGATAAAGTACCGCCGCAGCTGGTTGGCCTTAGATGGGCGAGGACTCGACCCGGACTACTGGGCGCATGCGCGAGGTCGGGGACGGGTTGGTGACGTGGGAACTCTTCCCTCCTTCTCCTGGAGGACCCTATTCTCGTCTGGGAGTCGGGTGGGGTCCTGCCGCGTGCGCATTTGCGAGTCGCGGGGAGCACACGCCAGGTGGTGCTCAGGCTTCCTCTCCAGGTGAGTCCTTCCAAAGGTGGCAGGACTCGGTGACCTGGAGAAGACTGTGGGGCACTGAGCGCCTCTGTCCAGGGTACTGAACGTCCCTCATCCCGCCCACGGCCCACTCTTCATCCTGGCTGGGCGGCCCTGGACTCTCCGGTCCTCCGAGGGCGTTTTTTTTTTTTTGCCTCCCGGCCCAGTGCGATCCGCGTGGCGTGTCCTGCAGTCTCGGAACCCGGGTCCCTCTTTCGGAAGTTGATCCTCTGGCGTCACAGAGCCCGACGCCTGTGACGGCAGTTCCCACCCTATGTATTGGAGGTAGGAGAGTCCAAGACCTTAGGAAAGAGTTTCCATCGCGATTTGGGGTGAAAATGGACAATTGGAAGCATCCCAAACTAGGCGACATGAAGGCACGGTGGGACGGGGCGGGGACAAAGATTTGCTGATGCCGAGAGCGGGCATGGGTCTGTGTCCTGGAAGGAGATGGATTTTGAGTAGTTTTTAGGAATCACAAGTAGAGTTCTAAACGTGTGCTCAGGAAATATTTGGAACTACAGATCCAAAAAGTATCAAAGTATTTTTAAGTTGGAGAAACATTGCTTTTTGCCTCCAATTTACTTCCCTTCATGTGAATACTTTTACACGGTATACATTTTTTTTTTTCAGTAAAAACATTTCAAAAATATTTTAAGATCATCTCACAAAATATTTGACCAAAGAGTTTAACCATAGAAATGAATGAGTCACTGGTCCAGGGCACTGAAATCCAGGACATACTTTTGGTAACATATTCTCAACAAGGAACTTTGACCCAGGATTTGTGATTTGGGTAAATTTCAAATATATTGATTTTTTTAGCTACTGTATCAATTGCATCATAATTATTGTTGCTTGAATAACAATGCAGCCTGAAGACACCATGCTGTACAAGAAGCGTGTACCTAAAGCTTTCTCATGATGTCCATTGTTTTGACGTTCTACAGACAAGGACAAAGGACATAATGGGTTTCCCATTTTCTCTACCTCTTCTGTCATATTCCCTCCTATGTTTTTTTCTTAAAGGACTCGAGGACCAAATTGAAATTTAATGGCTGAAAAATACATTCTTAAAGGTGATATCCTTCATTGTGAATTTTATTATCTGTCATGAAAGCCAGGAAAATGACCAAGAGAAAAGCACTTGGTTTTTCAGACTTACAAAGGCCTTTGAATGTTTTCGTTTCGGTGTGAATAGATGACACAGAAGTTCCTTAAAATAATTCCTATCTTTAATATGCCAGATGGACATAGCTATAGCTCTCTCTCCTTCATTCTACTGTAATTAGTTTCAACAATGCTGAGGATCATTTAACCTTGTTCATCAACTGCCCCCTCCCCCCGATTCTTACTCTCACTAATGTTTCGGGTCCCACTGTGTCACACTCTTCAGTCCCCAGAGGCTGTGGAAGAGACAAGGGCTTTCCCCAGCTCCGCAAGATGTGTCAGGTGTGGGTCCTGGCCAAGGGCGGTGAACGCATGAGAGATCCTTGGCATCAGCCTCCTACTCTGTCAATAGCAATGAGCTTTGATCACTCAGAGCTACGGTAAGGATGAAGTAATGTGATTCATGTGAGGAGACGGGGTGCCGTGGGTGCAAGGTCACCTCATCCCCACGCTTGTTCAGACACAGACCCATTCACTGCTCCACCAGCCGCAACCAATAAGATAACTCGATTTTCCATTCGATTTAGCTGACTTTAGCTCCTTCCTCCTTTACCGATCGATCTCACACTTTTAAAAGCAGAGCGAATGATTCTGTGACGGAGGGATTCCTGTCCTTGAAGGAAACGCCCCCTCCAGATGCTGCGTTTGGGTGGGAACCCAAAGATCTGACTCTGGTGGTCAGTCCCAGGTCCAGGTGTGGAGACCGCGTCAGATCTGTAGAGGGACTTTTTTGTGTATTACAGATTCTTGTCCCAGACGAGGTTATGCCCTGAATGCAGAACTCTTTAGAGAAAGTGGGACTTTGGGCGATCGGTACAGACGCACGAGTCGCCTGTAGGGCGAGGTCGGTGCTGAAGATTGTGGGCCTTACATGGGCGGGGCTTGTAAAGAACCGCCGTGCACACGCACGCGGTTTGGGGCGCCTTCTTTCAATTTCCCTGAGAACCCTACGTTCGCCCTCGCGCATGCGCAGTCTCGACTGGAAGCACTAGGCTGTCTGCGCTCAGGGTTCCTCTCCTCTGATCCCCAGACTCGACCGCGTGCTGACAGCGCGACACTTGTGTCCTCGGTCCTGGGTCCCGGGCTCTCTCCTGTTTAAACTGAGATTGACCCTCCAGGCTGGGCTGTCCCCTTGGCCCTCCCGGGGGACATGAATATTCACACTCTAAGGCATTCTCCATTATGATCTCTCTCTCTCTCTCTCTCTCTCTCTATATATATATATATGCTCTCTCTCTCTCTCTCTCTCTCGGAAATCCTGGAATCCAGCTGTTAGGTCAAGTTCTAGAAACTTAGCCATTCTTTGGCATCTCTCCTCGTCCAGTGTGCATTACTGCTGACCTTGAATGCCAACCCCTGTGCAGTCCAAAATCCATATACGACTTTTGACTCACCCCAAACCTCAGTTATCCCTTGGTACTCCAGGCGATTGGTTCCGGGGTGCCTGGTGGATACCATAACCCACCGATGGTCAAGTCCCGTATATAAAATGGCGTGAAATCACGCGTACAGTTGCCCCATCCATGGATTTCCAACTGTGGATCGAAAATACTGTTTTTAATCCACAGTTGACTGAATCAGAGGATGTGAAACCTAGGGATACAGAGGCCCATTGTATATTTATTGAAAAAAAAAATCTGTCTATAAGTTGATCCCAGGAGTTCAAATTTATATTGTTCAAAGGTCAACTGTACTCCCTTCCCAATGGGTTTATTCAGTCCTGGTTTACTGATACCCAGGCTGCCAAGTCAGCTGAAGGCTCACTGGGTGGTGATCAACCCTGCTCTCTGTTTCTCTTGCTCTGTGTCCATCTGCATCTACATTTGCCCCCCGCCCCCCGTGCCTCTCACACTAATCTTGCTAATCATTTTTAGGCCAGGTGCAACTTTTATGGGTGTAAATTTCTGAATTTTCTTTCTTTTAAAAATGACTGATATTCTGCCAACAACCCGTATGAGTGGTGTGCTCTCTCCCAGAATATACGATGTCCAGGAGATGGTCAGTGGAATACACTGAAATTTAGGTTCGTAAAGAGCCAAGATTATCTAATGGCTCAAGAAGATTTTTAGTGAAATCCCCAAAGTCGTCATCTGCACATGTTCCTTACTGTTTATTAATTGATTTTCTATGTCCCTTTGTGAAGAGGGAGCTGGAACCTCTGTTTGCACAGGCCAGACGATGGTGAGAGTGGAGTCTCCTGGACCTGTGTACAGTGTGGTCACTTCAGAGACGTGGCCTCAAGAAAAGGGAACCGAAGTGTCCTATGATAGATGATGGGATAAAGAAGCCGTGGTACATATAGACAATGGATGATTACTCAGCCGTAAGAAGAGATGAGATACTACCATTTGCGACAACACGGATGGACCTTGAGATAATCAGGCTAAGTGAAATAAGCCAGACAGAAAAAGTTGAAGATCACATGATACCACTTATATGTGGGATATAAACCTAAAGCAATAAATGAACAGGACAAACAAACGGAGACTCATGGACATGGACAATAGACTAGTGATTACCGGAGGGGAGGAGGGAGGGGACAGGTAAACGGGGTAAAGGGGGTCAAATATATGAAATATATTTGAAAGAAATCTAACTATGGGAAGTGAACACACAGTGTAAATATATATATGCCTTCCTGTTTAAAAAAAAAAAGAAAAGGAACACTCAGTCATGCCAGCATCCACCTGTTATAGATCATCTATCTAAATCTAGTATCTGATTGGAAATCCTCCATTCAAATTTGAAGGCGAGATTACCCTTGGATTTGGGGTACTTCTGTGTTGTGTATGGCGGATAGTTTCCATTTATATTTTTTACTTAAAAAATGTAAAGTCTCCAGTTCAGAGGTATTGTTACAGGTCATTTCCAGGACCCGGGCATGGGCTCAGCAATGCAGTCCTAGCACAGAGCTGATCTCTACTAAAGCTCCTTCTCTTTGTAGTCATTCGAGTGTTTTTTCTGCCTCCTGAAGTTCTTGCTTCAGCAGCAGAGCATTCGAAGCAGGAAGAGATCTGGCCTGACCAGCATCCAGGTGTTGGCATATGATGAATGGCCCGTTGCCAGTAGCAGGGACCCGCCTGCAAGGTTGAAGTCTACAGGTGAAGCAAAGGGCACTGTCCTACCCAATCAGACAAGGGAGATGGGCCCGCTGGCCCTGGGGGCGGGGCGGGGAGGTCTAGCCCCTCCTCAAACATAACCTACATACCTGACATTCTTTCTGAAAACAGGAAATTCCGCCAAAGGTCTGCCCCGTTCCCTGGAAAGGGACTCTCTGAGGTCAGGTGGAAATTACATCCTATGCAACCTGGAGCACCTGGTGCTCAGGGGAAGCCTGTGACATCACAAAACAGGAGCGTTTTGTCTGTTTCACATTCCAGAGGCACAGATCTGCCAGCACCACCACGGCTGTGGGAATCCTACGAGAGAGCCTGGGCCTGGGGTTGATGGAGGTTCCCTGGCTGGGATTTGAGGTGACTGGGTCCAGTCCAGACTGCCTATGACCTGCAGTGGGGCCTCGTGCCAGAGTTTCCTGACATCCAGGGGACCGCGCAGAGAGAATATGACCAATGAGACTTCCAATAGACTCTTATCTACCACAGCACCCTGAGCATCTATTACAGTGGGAACATCTGGGAACATGATGGTGACTGAGGCAGCCTGGTTCCTGCCCTCATGGAGCTCTAGGTCCAGTAGAAATGCCAGACGTATCCCCCAGACAGAGACAACCAGGATAGGCAGCACGGGGATGGGGTTTGGGGGAGTGTAGAGGCAGCTTGTCGGGGATTGTTTACACTGTAT
>NW_024342475.1:1835715-1864355 GCF_902729225.1 Pteropus medius
TTTCTGAATTTTCTTTCTTTTAAAAATGACTGATATTCTGCCAACAACCCGTATGAGTGGTGTGCTCTCTCCCAGAATATACGATGTCCAGGAGATGGTCAGTGGAATACACTGAAATTTAGGTTCGTAAAGAGCCAAGATTATCTAATGGCTCAAGAAGATTTTTAGTGAAATCCCCAAAGTCGTCATCTGCACATGTTCCTTACTGTTTATTAATTGATTTTCTATGTCCCTTTGTGAAGAGGGAGCTGGAACCTCTGTTTGCACAGGCCAGACGATGGTGAGAGTGGAGTCTCCTGGACCTGTGTACAGTGTGGTCACTTCAGAGACGTGGCCTCAAGAAAAGGGAACCGAAGTGTCCTATGATAGATGATGGGATAAAGAAGCCGTGGTACATATAGACAATGGATGATTACTCAGCCGTAAGAAGAGATGAGATACTACCATTTGCGACAACACGGATGGACCTTGAGATAATCAGGCTAAGTGAAATAAGCCAGACAGAAAAAGTTGAAGATCACATGATACCACTTATATGTGGGATATAAACCTAAAGCAATAAATGAACAGGACAAACAAACGGAGACTCATGGACATGGACAATAGACTAGTGATTACCGGAGGGGAGGAGGGAGGGGACAGGTAAACGGGGTAAAGGGGGTCAAATATATGAAATATATTTGAAAGAAATCTAACTATGGGAAGTGAACACACAGTGTAAATATATATATGCCTTCCTGTTTAAAAAAAAAAAGAAAAGGAACACTCAGTCATGCCAGCATCCACCTGTTATAGATCATCTATCTAAATCTAGTATCTGATTGGAAATCCTCCATTCAAATTTGAAGGCGAGATTACCCTTGGATTTGGGGTACTTCTGTGTTGTGTATGGCGGATAGTTTCCATTTATATTTTTTACTTAAAAAATGTAAAGTCTCCAGTTCAGAGGTATTGTTACAGGTCATTTCCAGGACCCGGGCATGGGCTCAGCAATGCAGTCCTAGCACAGAGCTGATCTCTACTAAAGCTCCTTCTCTTTGTAGTCATTCGAGTGTTTTTTCTGCCTCCTGAAGTTCTTGCTTCAGCAGCAGAGCATTCGAAGCAGGAAGAGATCTGGCCTGACCAGCATCCAGGTGTTGGCATATGATGAATGGCCCGTTGCCAGTAGCAGGGACCCGCCTGCAAGGTTGAAGTCTACAGGTGAAGCAAAGGGCACTGTCCTACCCAATCAGACAAGGGAGATGGGCCCGCTGGCCCTGGGGGCGGGGCGGGGAGGTCTAGCCCCTCCTCAAACATAACCTACATACCTGACATTCTTTCTGAAAACAGGAAATTCCGCCAAAGGTCTGCCCCGTTCCCTGGAAAGGGACTCTCTGAGGTCAGGTGGAAATTACATCCTATGCAACCTGGAGCACCTGGTGCTCAGGGGAAGCCTGTGACATCACAAAACAGGAGCGTTTTGTCTGTTTCACATTCCAGAGGCACAGATCTGCCAGCACCACCACGGCTGTGGGAATCCTACGAGAGAGCCTGGGCCTGGGGTTGATGGAGGTTCCCTGGCTGGGATTTGAGGTGACTGGGTCCAGTCCAGACTGCCTATGACCTGCAGTGGGGCCTCGTGCCAGAGTTTCCTGACATCCAGGGGACCGCGCAGAGAGAATATGACCAATGAGACTTCCAATAGACTCTTATCTACCACAGCACCCTGAGCATCTATTACAGTGGGAACATCTGGGAACATGATGGTGACTGAGGCAGCCTGGTTCCTGCCCTCATGGAGCTCTAGGTCCAGTAGAAATGCCAGACGTATCCCCCAGACAGAGACAACCAGGATAGGCAGCACGGGGATGGGGTTTGGGGGAGTGTAGAGGCAGCTTGTCGGGGATTGTTTACACTGTATGGGCTTTTAGTCTTCTACTGTATAGATGCCCACCCAGGAAATATGACGGATGACACTCAGATACCACTGAATATGAAATAATGTTTATCTTTCATCCAGAAAACAGCACAGGATTCCCTTGGGGGAAAAGACTCAGGTTCAGTCCTGTGTGAAACAAGTATGAAGTGGAAATGTTGACTCTTTTATTTGTTTGTTCTAGGGCCTGGGGCCAAGGTGAGGTTCCTGCACGTGGGCTGGAGTGGAGAATTTGAACTGTGTTCTGCTCTCAAGGGAGGGGGGGCGTAGTCGGCGAAAGTGAGGTGGGTTCACAGCGAGAGTCAGGGTCAGGATCAAGGATGAACAACCGAATCTTCCTCTTAACAGGAAGGTGAACCATACTACTTGTAAATGGCCTCTTTGACCCCTTGAGAAAGTGACAAGATTCTAATTCAACTCTGTTTGACCCCAAACCCTCATCGCTGTCCACTCGGGGGCTCTCAGTGGCCACGGACTGGCCCGCAATGCCCTTTGGCCAGCACAGCCCCCCAAACCCCCTTTCCTGCGCTGAGCGTCCCTCCACTTCTCCACTAAGGTCCTGACTCGGCTGCCTGCAGAGACCAGGATCCAAGCCCAAGAGGGTAGACTGGGCTTCTCCACCCTGGGAGGCGCCATCCCCAGCCCTTCCCCAGGGAACCTGGCGACTCCCCAGGCCGCCTTCACCCCTCTTTTTGGCAGAGACACCAGACTGGGTGCTGAGACCAACTTCTGTCTCCCCTAGAAGCACCTGGGACAGCGAAGGTGGGAGCGGAACCCATTTTTTAGGGGACGTGATTGAGCAGCTAAGACAGTGGCCCTTAGGAAAAAAAGATAGCAAGTCTGTGCTCGGAGCCTCTCCACTCCCACGCTGACTAATCATTTGTCTATGACTCACTAGGAAAAATAGATATTACATCTTCAGGTAGGTCACACACGCTCCAAAAAGAAAGTTTAATTAACCCAGTAATGGTTAATATTCTATGCAGTGTACAGGATTCTGTTTTCAATTGAATCTCTTTTCATCTTAAAAGTACCCATTGTGTCTCACTGAGTGTGAACCAAAAAAAAAAAAAGAAAGAAATAAAAACTAAAGATAAATCAATAAAAGTACCCATTATGACAAACTCGTCGGTTTTACAACTACAGTTTGGAGAATACTTGTCTACCCTGAAGCCGTAGGAGCGGGGAGACTGAAGAGAAGGAGGAGGGCATGCTGGGAGAGGAGCGTGCTGCTCCCTGCCCCCTTGGGAGAGAGCAGACATTTATATCTTTATTTCTGTTTTATTTATGGTAATTGCACCTTTATTTCTGCTTCCAGAAGCCCCCCCGCCCCCCGCCTTGGTCAACCCTGCTGTCCATGATCTCACAGGAGGCGGACCCTGAGATCTTCCACGGACTCAAATCTTGCCACTTCTATCCCCTGTTTAGGACCTGTCTGTGGCTCCCCGTGTACTCAGGTTAAGTCCAGAATCCTCATCAAGGCCCACGAGGGACTAACCCTGTCCTGCCCTCTGCCCTCCTACGGCTGAGCCCCGCCGAAATTGTCACAGTTCTTGCTCGTTCTTAAAAAAATCACAGCTCAAATGTCCCTTCCTCCAGGAAGCCTTCTCTGATGCCTTTGGCCCTCCTTCCAGTCCTACTCACTCTAGAGTGGTCTATGTCCCCCAGTGGATGTGAGAATCAGAAGGACAGGGTCTGGGACTAAGTCACCACTGGGTCCCCAGCATCAACTAGCACAGGACCGACAACAGAGCAGATGCTCAGGGAATATTGAATGAATGAATGAATGAATGAATGAATGAATGAAATAAGAGACGAATGGATGAATGAATGAAAGTTCTGTGTTCAGGATGTATCTAACTCAACATGTCCGTCCTGACATAGTGACTTTCTGAGAACTGGTACTGAAGTTCAAACCTCTCCCTCTGCAAGAAGCCTGCCTGTCCTCCCTGTAATGCACTTGTGGGGTCCCATATGCTGGGAAGGCCAAAGCACCCCTCTGTGCAGAAGAACCTCCTTCCCAGCCTCATCTCCCCTGCTCCCCCCACCACGGGACCCAACCCTGGCTGCCAAAACCAGCACCCTGTTTGGAGTGAGTACTTCGGGCCAGGGCTCGAAGCCTTCTCTAGTCCTGATTGTCGTCAATTTCTTGGCCGCATCTACTAGGAAAAACAGATATTACACCATCGTACAGCTTGCACACAGTTCAAAGGAAAGCGAAATAAAAACATGATAAAATGCACTGTCAGCCTCCCTCTGGGGAGTGGCTCCTTCGGCTTTCGATCCCATGTGGCTTCTGTCAGAGGAAAAGACTTCCCTTGGATGAAGCATATTCAAGCACAAGAAAACACAAATTCCTCTGAAGGACACAAGTGAAAATCTTTCACTCGTTCTGTCATAGCTCTTATGGGGTCACGATCTACTGGGCAGTCACGTGACAGCTGTGGCCTTTATTTTATTTTATTTTGGTCCAGAATGTCAATGAAACAAGTAAGTATGATAATGACATTGGTTACTTCAATCACCTCTAAAGTCATCAGTTGTTTACCGAGTGCCTGGAATAGCTCCTTTCATTCTCTCATTCATATTCTCCCTGCCTCCCTTCCCTCCCCTCCTCCCCTCCTCTCTCCTCCTCCTCCTTCCTCCTCCCTCCCCTCCTCTCACCCTCCCCATGAACCAAATGAAAACCTTGACTTTTCCAGGGAAGCCTCAGCACTGAATCCCAGAGCCTGCAACACTGTCTGAGATGTACAAGTTGTACATCCTTGAATAAATGGTCTAGCGTGATGGACAGAGAGTGCCAAAAATGACACCTGCCAGCACTGTGCTAACAAGGTCCAAGGAAAGCCCAGAGAACGTGCCTGCCAGCACCTCTGGCCCTGCAGAGAGCTCCAGCAGGATCTTGCCCGTCTGTCTGATGCTTTAAGATTAGTTACTGAAACACCTTCACTTACAGTAAAGTCTTACTTTTGCACTGGGTCCTGGGGCAAGTGAGCTCTATAGCAGTGTCTTAGTTTCCTACAGCCCTTTGGGGTTCTTGGACAGACATTTTTAAACAGACATTTTTAGGACTCATCTCTCTAGTGCAGGTCTCAAGGGTTGGGGTGCTTTGTGTGGGGCTTAAACCCCTCGCTGCTCAGGGAAAAGTGCCACGTTTTTTATATTCCCCCCACCCCACCCCCCGGTGAGTCACTGCAGTGGGGGCGGGGATTTTGGCAAGGCTGAGTCTCTGCTTCTCCTACCCATCTCAAAGTGGATGTTTTAATTTTTTGTTTATGGAGGAGCTGTTCAGCTGGTTTCAAGTCTTTTTCATAGAAAATTGTTCCATATGGAGCTGTAGATTTATTGGGTCCATGGCAGGAGGCGAGTTTAGGACCTTGCTGTGCCACCATCTTGAACCATTCCCCTCAAAGTCATTTTAAAAGGGAAATTCAAATCAAAACTACTACCACTTTATATCCACTAGAATAATGGTAATTTTTTAAATTAAAAAAAAAAAAGCGTTGGTAAGGGTGTGGAGAAATCGGAGTCCTCACATTTTTCTAGTGGGAATGTAGAATGGTGAAACCACTGGGGAAAATTGTGTGTTCCTCAAAAAGTCAAACAAAATGACCACGTGAACAAGCAATTCTACTCCTGGGTAGATACCCAGAATTGAAATAGTCAT
This sequence comes from Pteropus medius, assembly GCF_902729225.1. NCBI lineage: Eukaryota > Metazoa > Chordata > Mammalia > Chiroptera > Pteropodidae > Pteropus > Pteropus medius. The sequence goes on from NW_024342475.1 coordinate 1,841,298, forward strand.
TCAAACAATCGCTTGTACGGAAGTGTTCAGAGTGGCGTTATTCAGTAGATTCGAAAGGTGGAAACATCACAGATGTCCCTCAATTGATAAAAAATTAAATGTAGTATATTCGTATAATGAAATATTATTTCTCATAAGAAATAAAGTACGGATACATGCTACAACATGAATCTGGAAAACATTGTGATAAGTTAAAGAAGCCATACACACGAAGCACCACATAGTACATCATTCTATTTATATAAAAGCCCCAAATAGGTAAATACATTGAGACCGAAAGCAGATTCGAGGACTGGGAGGAGAGAGGAATGGGCAGCTGCTTAATGAATCTGGGATTTTCTTTTGGGGTGATGAACATATTCTGGTGATCGTTACATGACGTCTTGCACGTACTAAATGCCACTGAATGGACAATGGTTAAAAACGGTGATGTGTCTTTTATGTCATGTGTGTTCTCCACGTATAAAAATGAAAAATAAAAGCATTTGAATGGGAGTGGGTGTCCAGAGAGCAGAGGGAACTGTCCACACCACTGGTGCTGACCACTTTGATCTGTGTCATTATTTCTGTTGCTGGACTGATACTCTTCCTGAGTCTCTCCACTCTCTAGTGTGCTTCTGAGTCCCGTTGGCTTGTGCAGAGCCGAGGCTGGTCTGGTTCAACTAAACCTAAAACCCTTGATCTACTTGTTTCCTGAAACAACCTGTTCCCTTCTCACTGATGATCAAAAACCACAAGTAGGTCTGATTCTCAAGCTTCCTCCTTGATGGCAAAGCCACAAACAGGTGTGATAAGTGCTCCGTAGAAGACATTCAAAGTGCCGTCAAGATGTAATGGGGTGACTCTCTGAAGCCTCTGGGTTCAGGGATTTCTTTTTAAAGACATTTAAACCAACTGAATGAACAGAATGCATATGAAGAGACCAGGGAGACAGTCAGACGAGAACCATCATGCATGAACACTGGAACATAGGGATGTGGAGTTGGGGTGCAGACACTGAGGTTGAGGAACAGAAAGTGGGGGGAGGGTGCAGCTGTGAGACATGGGGGTTGAGCTATGGGAGATATTTGGGGTTGCAATAAGGAGGTGTAATAAAATAGTGAGCCGTGAAAGGTATACAGGATGCTTGGCACCCATTCCACCCATTCAGGGGCTCCCTGTGTGCAGAGGCTGGACAGCTTCAGACTGCCTTCCCCCGATGGCCTTGCAGCTGGGGTTCTGGAGGCCTTTGAAACTTTGGACGGCACAGCCATGGAGTCACCAGGTGCTTCCCCAGCAGCAACTGTGAGCCCAAGCAGTAGCCTTCGAGGTGACGACAGGCTGCTGGAACTTCAGCAGCTACGTCCAGATCCCCAAGTCACATTGGTGGTACTGCTCTGGATGTCCCCATTTCAAGCCTGCTCCTCCAGCCCCTCCTATGACACCCAGGCTCTTAATTCACTGTTTTCCTTGGAGGATCCAACCAGGGCTGGAGCAGGGCCAGACCGTCCATATTTTGGTCGCCAGAAGTCCCTTTGCAGGAAAAGGGGTCAGTCACTAAAATCTCGATGATGTGCTTAGAACAAAGGAGTGACACAGCTGCCTCTTCAGCCAGCAGAGGAGGACCATCTGGCCCTGGGGAGCCCCAGCCCCTCCTCCTGCATACCTGGCATTCTTTCTCCACTCCCAAAACCACCACATTCCTGCCTGTCCCCTGGGAACGGGGCTCCCTGAGGCCAGATGGAAATAACAGGAGGGATATTTAGTCAATGAATTTCTGGGGAAAAGGATATTTAGTCATTGAATTTAGTCAATGAATTTCACCCAGTGGGGAAGTGGGTGAAAGCAGGAAATGCCAGCGTCCTCCTGGGTTTCAAGCCAGGAGCCCAGCTCTGGTCAGTCCTGACCAGGAGCCTTGGGATATCAATGTAGGTCTTGTCAGGGGTGTCTGTGAGCAGAGCCCGCCTGTCCTTTCCCAGAGGGGCTGAGCCAGGGGGCTTTGGAAGTTCCTGGACTGGAATTCAGGAGTCCTGGGGTCTGTTCCAGCCTGCGTCACGGACCAGGAGGACCTTGGCTCAGGGTCTTGGTTGGATCTAGCGAGCGGAATGAGGGAATAAAACACACGGCTGTTTGAAGTCAGGATCTTACACTTTCTGCCAGGAGAGCCAGAATCTTCTCTAGCCATAAGAAAAGGCAGAATCCCAGCATCTAATGATGGCTTCAACCAAGACAGCTGTGGTCCTGCCTCTGGTGATGGTTACAGATGTGGGCTCTCATGCAGAAGACAGAGCTGCCCACGGACAGTGAGGGCCCACAGAGGACACATTAGGGAGGGGGTCTCTAAGGGGTCTCCGATGGGGCAGGATTGTGTGCAGAGGCTTCTTCGATACTCTGAGAAGGGGCTGAGGCAGGATGCAGATCTCAGCCTGTCTCACCCCAGATTCTCAACGCTGTTGAGTTAGTGGCTCTTGGTGTCCCCAAATCTCAGAACCAGCCACTGCCCTCCCATCAACACAGGCTCCCAGACCCCCTGCCAAGTCCTTATCTCCCTTCATTTTCTCTCCTTTTTTATGACTCAGCTCCAGGCCCAGGAGTGCAGGCTGGAATATCTCTAATCAGACACAACCCCAGCCCTGCCCCTGGGGAATGTACTTTCTGCTTCATATGGCTGGCATCCCAGATTTTGGCAGAGGCAATCAAGCCTGGGTTCCAGCCTGCCTTGAGCCATCTCAGGAAACTTCTGGAACCGAAACCACGAGAAACGAGCACACATCTCCCCCCGCAACACACACACACAACTGGTAAACAAGACTCAGTAACTAAGCCTGTAGGAATTGCCTAGAGCCTATTCTATTAATAAATTTATTAACTAATCGGCTGTTACTCGCCGAGAGTAAAAAAGTTGTACATCCTTACGCGATTTACAACACCTTCAAAGGAAAGTTTCAGTAAACAACTTCGACATAATTCCATTTCCTAATCTATTTTTTCAATTAAACCATAATATAGTTTATGACAAAGTCAAGTGGTTATCCAACGTCCTGAAGTGTTAACCTCACAGTTTGGACAACGCTGCTCCATTCTATGGCTGCAGACGAGGCGGGGTCGCGAAACAGGAGGAAATGTGAACTAGGAGAGGAGCACACTGTGCCTCTGCCCCATGGGAGGAAGAATACATTTAGGGTTCTCGTCGCTGCACAGATGTTTCTGCTATGGCAGGATCTTCCCCGGTCTCCTACTTCCCCGGTCCACGCTCTTCACAGCAGATACAGGGATGTTTGTAGACACGAATCTGAACATTTACCTCCCCTGCTCAGGACCCAGCCATAGTATCCAGTGCACTGAGTATAAAGCTCTGTGAGCCCTCCTTGAGCTTCGCAAGGGACTGACCCTACTCCCCTGCCCTCCACACACCCTCTCTGGGCTCAGCCTTCCTGAAACACTCACAGTTCTGGCTCATCCTTGAAACCTCAGCTCAAATATCCCCTCCTCCAGGAAGCCCTCTGTGAATTTTCAAGATGAGTGGTGACCCACCCACTCACCTCCAGCTCTCATAGCTCCTGGGTTTCCCCAGCTCAGACCTGACCTCTCTGAGCCATCATGCTTTGAGGATGGTCCGTGACCACCAACGATGGGACAGTGTTACTGAGTCACCTCCTAAAATTCAGATTTATGTGCCCAGTGTGCTAGTAGGCCAAGACACTGACACCCGGGTGCTTAACAATAGAGAAAGGTTTATTCGATTTGGCCAAAGTGAAAGGACCCATCTTCCCCCCAAAAGCAAAAGTAACGAGTTTTTACGTAGCTCGGGAGTAGGGGAGGGGAAGTTTCAGGGACCCGAGGAGAAAGTCTGTGTTTCCTGAGTCACACGTAACATTTTGTGCAACCTGACTCCTGGATGTTAACGACTGGTCACAACTTTGTAAAGGCATTTATTCTTTCTGCAAAACAAGCTCATAACTTCTCCTTGTGGCCCTGGAGTTATCTCCTCCTGCTTGACAGAGAAACAGGACATCAGCAACACAAAATTATACGGTGGGAACGAGGGTCGTGGGGTTGAAAACCCAAGATCCTGCAAAATATCTCACAATCGTGAGACTGCGACATTATCTTTAAAGCAAAAAGCAGAAACTGGACTCCTCGCCATTGTTTAAGCTATCTTTGTTTTGCGCTTTGTTTTTCTAGTCTTTCGAGCAAATTGCACTTTTAAACATTTCTTCTGGAGCTTGTTTTGCAGGCGGGTCCTCAGAACATTGGGTCCATTGGGGCTGGTTACTGCCATTTTTCAGGGAAGGAAACTGAGGCTCAGAGAGGCAAAGTCCCTCTCCTGGTTGCCCCTGGAAAAGCCAGTGTATAGGTGCCAGCGGTTACCTCTCCCCCGCAGAGCTGGGCTGTGATGACACCTCTGCCCCCGGTCTGGGATACACCGGAGCTGGCATGGGGGACGACCCGGAGCTGACCTGGATATTTTTTCCTAAACCCTCCGCTTCTGCTGGATCTGCTAGGATTCCCAGCTCCACGTTCCACTCCCGCATCTCTAGGTCCTCACACAGCCCTTCAGTTTAAATGTCACCCTGACATTCAGTTTAAATGTCACCCCCCCAAAAAAAAATCCCATCGAGGGTTTCTGTCGGAAATGGGTGCATTTCACGGAGGAACCTGCATCTGGGCCTGGGCGGAAGTCTGGGTGGGTGCGAGTGTCGGAGGCTCCCTGAGGAGAGCAGAGGCACGGAAGGTGGGAACTTTCGAAGCAGAGGGGCATGGCTGCCCAGAAGAGTGACGGGTCACCTTTGGAGAGAACCTTATCGGTGCTGGGAAGTGACTGAGATGAAATCCCGCAGGAGCTAGGGGCAGGGCCTCCCACGCCTCACTGCACGGGATGACCTGACCCCACGGGGTCCCTCCAGGGAGAGGAGCCTTCACCTTCTGTCTTCACGTCCTGACCTCAACGCGTCTCTCTCTTCTCGGGGGAAATCCCACATCCATCGCCCTCTGAAGATGCATGTTAAGGATCAAAGTCTTTGAGAATCTACTGACCGTGCTGGAATTTCTCTCAGAGAACCTTCCAGACAAGTAATACTGATAAGAACATTGACCGCAACAACCAAACTACGATGTATTATCTCCTCCCTCTCCTTCTTTCTCCCTCCTTCCCTCCCTCCCTCCCTCTTCTGAACCCCATGAAAATTGTGATTGTTGAATGTCCTCCCTCACCTGTGCCTGAAACAAAGCCTGGGCATAGGGGGTGCTAAGTGGATATGTGCTCCTGAGTAAATGGCCCCTAATGAAGAGGCAGAGGACGGGAGGAGGAGAGCGCCCCGGGGGACCGTGAGTCCCAGGGGTCCTGCAGGGCCTCCCCCACATTTGTTTCATGAGCCACCCCAGCATCCTCCCAGCACATTTCCCTTCGCCCCCCCCCACCTTGTTCAATCTGGAATTTCCAAACGTGTAAAAAGCCAGCCTCTTTGACCCCGAATCCCCCTGAGCTGTGGTTGAGCGAGCAGGTCCTGGTCTGGGGCTGTGAGGTCAGGGGGCCGACGGGCGCCCCCGTGAGGATGTAAGAGGTTAACAATGTGCAGAGGAGCGCGAGGAAAGCAGAAGACTCATGTGGCCCGATGGAAAAGCTGCTCGGTGGGTCCGTGGTGGGAGAGAGCATCATCACGCCATCCTGCTGGATGAAGAGGCCACGGCACCGGGCCCGAGAGGGAGGCATTTGGGGAGAGTATCATGGCGGTGGAGGAGGGGGCATCTATGCTCCTGGCTCTGAAAGGATTTCGTGGTGCCAGACATGATGAAATTTCATGTCTGGCACCACGAAATCCTTTGAGAGCCCGGCGTGTCTGTGCAGGCTGGGCCCAAGATAGGAGATCAGATGAGATCACCTGTGCGAGAGACAGGATAAAAGCACCTGCTGAGAACCAGAGACCTTCCTCTGACTCCGCTGCAGCCAACCCAGAGGCATGACTCCCCAGTGCGACGTCCTGGGTAAGGAGGCCCCAACCCTAATTCCCTCGGAATCCATCCCCAATCTCAGCCACTACCACCCGGGACTCACACGGTACCTCATCGCCGAGAGAGCCGACCCACATCCCGATGATGGCTCCATCCACATCCCCGATTCGGTTCCCAAACTCCTGCCCGGTGCCACACGTACCCCGGGTTCCCACTCCAAACCCCAGTCTGCTAAACTTTAATGCCAGTTAAACCCACAACAGGCCACTAGTCCCTGCTCGGTCCCCTTCACCCCGGGTCCCATCTGAGCCGCCTGCTCCAAATTCCTACTTCCAGGAAACCCCGTATTCCCCAGAATCCAAACCCGTTTCTTCCAAGAGTCCCGCCTGCATTCCCTCACCTTCCATGGGCCTGTAATCCCAAGACACCTGAACGCAGGTGGCCAGATCCCACCCTGGACTGGTCCTAGCCTTCCCTGGAAACTTAGTCAGGACAGAGACCCCCTGAGACGTTCCCCTGGCCCAGGCTGGGCCCCCTCCCCAAGGTGGCCCCGTCAGCCGCACCTCACCCCTGCCCTCTCCCACAGCTGTCTCAGCCACTCTCTGCCTCCTCACCCTCCTCTGCTCCCACGGAGCCCCAGGTGAGCCCAGGAGGGACAGGGACATTCGGGGGGGGGCGGGGTGCAGCTTCCAGACGGCCTGAGGCCGGGACCCACCCGCCCTGCTGTCTTTGTCCACCAGTTTCCCCCACGGGCTCCCACCTGATGCTGTGCCAGTCCCACACAAGATGCGGGGACAAGTTCTACGACCCCCAGCAGCACTGTTGCTATGACGACGCTGTGGTACCCTTGGGCAGGACCCGGAAGTGTGGGAACTGCACCTTCAGGGTCTGCTTCGAGCAGTGCTGCCCCTGGTCCCTCCGGCCCCAGGAGGCCTTCGTGGTGAAGGTGAAAGGCCAGAAATGCGCCCTGGCTCCGTCCTTGGACGACAGGGTGTGTAGCAGGTGAGGTCCCATCCCTGCCATGGACTTAGGGGGTGCAGGGGAGTGGGGAGGGTCTGCACGCCGGCACTGTCTAGGATGCAAACTCACACCCTGCTCTTGGTGTCCCTCTGTCCTTGTCTATCCAATCTACCCCTTTCTCTCTCTCCTCATCTGTTCTCTTTCTGTTTTTACGTCTCTCTCGACCTCTTCGCTGTCCCTTCTGTGTCTCTCTTTGCTCTTCCTCTGCCCGTGTTCTGTCTGTCCCAACATTTCTGGCCCTCTCTCTCCTCAGTGTCAGCTGGCAGAGGACCGGATGACCCGATGGATCCTGGATTCTGCTTCCTGAATGAGTCTGGAGAGAGGGCCCTGGCGTCGGTTTAGATCAGGGATGTGGGGTGGATGTTTGGGGACAGGAGACATTCAGACTCGATCCCCCCTTCTCATTCTTTCTCCTTTAACTCTGAATCTGCTCTTGGTAGGGAGACCGGTCCTCTTTCTATAATTCTGGACAGATTATTTTGTTGCTGGAGGGCCCAAGGACCCCGGCCTCTCACAGTTACCCCCGTATCCAATATCGCGAAGCAGAATCCTCGGGCTGGCATTGGGGACCCTTCTCTGAGATAATTCCTTACTTTAGGCCCTTTTCCTCACCAGGTGCCAAACACCAGGCACTTAATAAATCTGGCAATTTTATATCTACTGTCGTAGTGGTCGTCTGAAGGGTTGGGAAGGGTCATGAAGGGTGGACAGGGGGTTCTTTCTCGATAGGCGTGTCCGCTTTTCCCACTTGTGAACCATTTTAAGATGTCCACCATGATCTCCTGGTTTCGTTGAATAAAAATTTCATCTCAGACACAGGGCTCCAGTTCTTGCTTCGACCTCACCAGGGTGTGGGACCGGGAGGTGGGTGCAGCCCGCTGGGAAAGATGGGGTTTGCGCGTTGGACCTGAGTCCCCACCTGTGCGCTCTGGTGGTCGACGGTGACAGGGCGTGGCGGGGCTGCCCTGAGTGCAGACCAGCGACGGGTTGGGAGCTAGTGACAGACAAGTCGCCTCTCCTGCGTCGCAACCCCGGGCCTGGGTTTTCCACTTGACCCCACCAGCCAGTAAGTTGCAGTGAGGGAGGTTGGGACTCTCACACAGGAAGACTTGACTCACCTCGGAAAACATTTCCTCTGAATAAATCAAAAAAGATGACAGCATGATAAGATTCTGGAAAGCGACGGGTCTAGATTTAGTGACACAAAGTAGAGAAAAAGGTCAGAGTGGACACATCTGTAAGACTCTAACCCTCCTCCCCTCGGTCACTCAGCGATGACGGATGGGGGACGCTGACGACACGGTGATGGTCGAACCTTCTGCCAAAGGCCATTTCAGCTCAGGCCCCGCCCCCCAGCATGGGCCACACCCCGCGACACCAAGGTTTCCCTAAGGTCTGAAACAGGGACGCAGGGGCGTGTTTGTCTGACGCCCGTTTTGGAACACATCGCCACAGTGACCCAGAAGCCCCTGCCTTTTCTGTCCAATTTTCATGTAAAATCGTTTAAAAATAAAATTGTTTAAAAATAAAATTAATACATAGAATATAATGTGTGTTTCTTTCACAAATTAAGAAGCGTCGGAGGACAGGAGGCATATCCGACCTCTGTCCAGGGTCGTGGAAGTCCCTCGTCCAGCCGGCATCGCGACTCCCTCGGCTCCGGGTGACCCTCAGGCGTACCCTGGACGCCCCTCCTCCCTGAACTCGGGTCCCTCTTTCAGAAGCTGGGCTTCTGGCGTCCCAGAGCCCGACGCCTATGACCGCGATCCCCTCCCCGTGCATTGCAGTTGGGAGAGTCCAGGACCTCGGAGAGGAGTTCCCACTGCGGTTCGAGGTGAAAGTGGACAAGTGGAAACGTCCTACATTAGGTGACATGAAGACGAGTGACAAGCCGGTGGAGGGACAGGGCAAGGACACGAATTTGCTGATGCAGAGGGCGGGCACGGTCCGTTTCCTGGGGTAAAGCGGGTTTTGAGTAGCATTTAGATAGAGATCCCTGGACTAAGGTTTCTGGTATTTTTTTTTTACTTTAATTCAGATTATACGTAGCATTCTAAGTGTGTGCTCAGGACACATTTGGCACTACAGACCTCAACAGTTTCGAAATACTTTTAGGTTGTGAAAAATAGATTTTGCCCTCAACTTACTTCCCTTCATATCTGTAAGTGATTTTCGAGTTAAAACATTTTGAAATATTTTAAATATCTTCACAGAAAATATTTGTTGAAAGCATTTAACCAAAAAATTAACTCACATAGTGACCGGATACGATGCTCTGTGACCAGGGAAATTGACTATATGTAGGTGTCTGCTTCCCGTCATTTTATTCTTCTTGCTCATAAACGATGGAGTCTTTACAAATATTTGGTTAAACGATCTGCTTGTTTTTCTTTTGTAATCTTATTTCATGTTTTACTTTCGATCTTTAAATTTTTTTCCTTATGGATTTCCATACTGGCATAGCTCATCTTTCATGTGTTGTAGTTCCATTATTTCATTTTGGACTTATGTCATTTATAAGTACACATTGTAAATGTTAGCAACACAGAAATAAAAAAAATTAAAAACATCCCCATCTTCAGCCCTTGTCTTCCTCCCCTCAAATAACATACCCCGGAAGTGTCTGGTGTGACACTAATTCCAGAATATTCCCATCAGCCCAACAAGATGTGCTAGCTAATTACTGCTTGGTTAATTAGGAACATAAGTCATCGCCCATGGGAACATAGGTCATCATCCATGGTAACACAGGCTGTCACCCATGGAAACATAACATTCTAACAATAAGCTTTCTGCTTCTGTACCCCCACTTGCACAACTGACCTGTGGGTTGACAATAAATAGAAGAAAAATAGACCTTTGTGTTTAAGATAGAATGAGGAATGGGGTTTAGGGCTTAAAAACTCTGTACCTCTACATTTCGGGGCTGCTTAATTTGGGGTCTGCGTATCCCTGGCAGACCCAGCTGGCTGAATAAAGAGGGTGTTTCCTATAACTCACTGGTTTCTGGTGGTCTGTGTGTCTATCGGGGGCTGGCAGCTACAACAAAGAAACCCCATCCCTATTAGCAGTCACCCCCAATTTGCCCTTCCTCTAACCCCTTCAACAACCACTAATCTGCTTTGTATTTCTATGAATTAGACTATTCTGGATATTGCATAGAAATAAAATCACCTTATGTGGTCATTCGTGTTTTTTATTTAGTGTAAGGTTTTGGGGGTTTTGTCTGCGTTGCAATATGTATCGGTGTGCCACCTCTTTTTACTGACCATAATCTTCCATTGTATGGTTAACCACATTTTGTTTACCCATTGTAGTACAAGTGCTTGACAAGCTTTTGATTGTAACGCAAATAATACCCGGCATTAAGCTTTTGATTGCTGAGTCATCCACATCCGATATCCATCTCCGGTAAACAAATTGCAAGCTGTAGGATGAAACAACTAGATAAGAAGCCAGGCCGCCCTCACCATCAGTGAGGTCCCCCTTTTGAAAGCCCTGGGTAACCTAGGTAACCGACAGCTTAAGTGATCCACTTCTCCCTTCCTGGGCCCTCATTCCTGCTGTTAGGTTTTATGCACCCTCCAAACCCTAGACAACCACCTCCCAAAAGGCAGAGCCCTAGCTCCACGCTTCCTCCCCTTTCGTCTACTGGCAGCCTTGCTGTGGGGCCCTCTTGTGTGCTGTGCACCCTACAGAACCTCCAAGTAATAAATCTTGTTCTTAAAAGTTCTCTGATGGTTTTTGCTGAGGTGGGTCCTGCAAACATAGTAAGAAACGTGAGGGCCAGTCCAGGCGCAACATGACTCAGGCAGGGGAAATGTCTGTGGGGGGCTCGCCACAGGAATATGACCTAGATAAGCGCCCCAGGCAGCTCCATCCTATAGCATCATTATCAACACGGGGAGACCCACACAATGCCCATTCATCAGCTGATAGACATTTGGGTTATTTCCAATTTTAGGCTGTTATGAATAATTCTGCCATGGATATTCTTGTACAACAGAGTGTGAAGAGATATTTCATTGTGGGTTTGATTCATATTTCCCTAATGACTAAACATGTTGATCATCTTTTCATGGGCTTAATGGTTATTCGTATAACATCTTTGGAGAAACGCCGGTAAATCCTTTGCCCACTTTTTAATTGGTGGTTTGGCTTTTTATCGTTGACTGGTAAGAATTTGTATTATGTTCTGGATATGGTTCCCTTATCGGGCGTATGATTTGCAAATATTTTCTGTTATACTGGAAACCATCTTTTCACTTTCTTTGTTTTTTGAAGTACGAAGTTATTAATTTTGATGAATTCCAATTTATCTGTGTTTCCATGGCCTCTCTTTCTCGTCAGGGAGCATTACTCCATTCTCCATACTTGCCTACAGGGTTGAGAGGATTTGGGATGAAATGTTCGAGATCGTCATCGACCTGTAGCTTGAAGTCCCTCTAGGAGGGAGCTGGGATCTCTCTGTGCCCAGACCTGGGGCTGAGTTCAGGTTATAGTGATAGTGAAGATTATCTGAACCCGTGCATAATGTGGCCGCTGCTAAGACATGTGCCCGAGGATGGGACACCCAGTCACCCCATGGTCCCCACCTGGTGCAGTCTCCACCACATCTGCCATCTTCTCGTGATGTCCCAACCTCCGTGGAAAGGTGGGATGACTCATGCACTTGAGTACTTCTCTATGTTTTTGCTGGATAGATTCCAATACTATTTTTTAGTACTACAATATTTTAAAACAACAGAAAGCAGCTGGAAATACTACATGCTAACAGAAAATATGATACACAACCTGGGGGAGAGGAGTCGGTGGGAGACTGTGGCAGAGGCCACCGGTTTAGACTGAGAGCCTTTCCATGGACTGCTGAATGGACTGGATCTGTTGCTTCAGCTGTGAGCCTTCTTCAATGGTGGCAGAACAGGCGATGACAGGCCCGGAGGCCCCACAAGCCCGCCCCAGGGCCTGCTTGGAGCCCTCGAACACATAGGGGACATTCTTGTCCTCACAAGGCAGCGGGAGATGCAGAATGATCTTCAGGGCCTCGGAGTCTGCAGCCATCACAGTGAACTCAGAGATGGCTCTGTGGAGGGTTTTGGTGCCCTCGTTAGCTCCTTTCTGAAGCTGCTTATAGTTGCAAGACTGTTGAACAGCATCTAATAGTTCTTTGGTGAGGCGGGCATCTATCTGCGAGAGGGTAGGCCTTAGGATTCACATGGGCCTCAGTCATGGCTGCGGTTCCGCTGGCTCGCCTCTCCTCACGGAGGGCCGCCAATGTCAGAACAGGAGCACTGCCCTCAGCCGAAAAGTAGCAAAGGAAAAAGGGAAAAAAAAGCTCCAATTCTTTTTCAATGAAAAAAAAAAAAAATTTCCCTGTTCAGCAGTATTGTTCTGTGGTATCTCTGGAGTCCTAGCACGGAGCCTGCACGGCCAGCCCTGCCAGAGAACTTGTCAACTCCATCTTGTGAGAAGCAAGGAAGGGCCCTGGTGAGCCCATCCAGGTAGTGGTCACCTAACGCCCTGTTGCAGGTAGCAGCGATCAGGCCTGAAACCCTGAAGTACGATGGGACCTCCCCAGTCAGCATGTGCAGTCCGGCCCTCTGGCCCTGGGAGTCCCAGCCCCACCGATGACATCCTGCATGCCTGACTCTTTCCCTGCTCAGTTAATATGCCACCAAATTCCTGCTCTTCTCCTTGAAGGGCCTTCTGAGGACCGATGGAAATAACAGCCTCATGTTTCCAGGAAGAAGCGTCAGCCCGTTTGCTCCTGGAACAAAAGGGGAAGCCAGCGAGGAAGCAGGTGACAAACGGAAACACCAATTTCCTGCTCTGTTTCACATTCCGGAAGCACAGACTTGTTGACACCGTGCAGAAGCTGTGGCAACATGGGAGCTAGGGCCTCTCTAGGGCTGTCTCACCTCACTCAGGCCAGGGCCTTCTTGCATTTTCTGGAGGGGTTGGCCAGGGACTGATGGGGTTGGGCTGGGAGTGAGGGTGTCTGTGACATGGCCGTGACCTGCAGTGGCGTCTCCTGCCAGGGTTCTTTCCTTGTATCTTGGGACATGGGGAAAGAATACAGCCAGTGGTGATTTGGGGGAGACTTATTTCCTGTGAGACCCTGAGCATCCTTTGAGTGGGAAGAGACAGAGTCTCCAGCAACTGGGCACATGTGATGGCCATAGCAGCCCCGGTGCCTGTCCTCACAGAGCTCTAGGACCAGAACAGATGGCCGACTTGTCCCTGGGCGCACGTGCCACTGGCCCCCTTGGTCTTTGATCTCTGCCAGAGTGTCTGCTTCAGGTCTTCAGTCTCTCCTGGAGGGTTGGGCCCAGGACTGCTAGAGGTGGCCTGGGACACAGCCACTGCACTGATTGTTAGTTAGGGTGGGAAGTTTTAGATATTGCTTGGACTTATAGATTTCATTTATCATTTATAAGCCTAATGTTTGCTTTGTGGGATTCTTTCCTTTACATACTGCTAGGATACTTCTAGTCTCAGGGTTGCCATTATTTCTAGTTAATGTCCTTTCGTAGTTTCATTTACTCATATTTCTTGCATTTTTGATTACATTTTTGATTCTTTCGCTTTTGCTCTCTTTCAGTTTCTAGAGATTCCTTTGGCATTATCCCTTTATCATGCGCTTTCAGTTTCCTTTTCCTTTATTATCGGGATTTCATTTTCATTTGAATTTTATGGATATTCTTAGGCTTTAGAGATTTGTCTCATCACTGCCTCTATTGCTCTGGGGAACACTTCACCACTTCTATCGTGAGGTCTGCAGGTCCTACAACACTCACGGCCCCTCTCACCCTCATGGCTCCCTGAAACTCACCTGCGTCCTGCAGACCCAGGAAACACAACACCCACACCATCACTCTGAGGGGACCCGCCAGACACTCTCCACATATCCGCTTCCCCCACTGCACCCCTCAAACTCTCTCCACCTCCTTGCGTGGAGCCTCCGTTCTCAACACAAACGAGCTGTCTGCAGGCACCTAACGGTCCGCTCTCCCTCCTGCCAGCCCCACACAAAGTACGGTCCCTGGTTTATAGCCCTGACACCCCAATATTCCATCAGCACCCAGGAGCCCAGCGGCGTGTGACCCCCGCGACTCCGCCACTAATGGGAGCAGCAAGTGATTCACTGTTTGGGGAACCTGGACAACCCCATCCCCACCCCTATCCAGGGGTCTTGGCGGGCTTCATTATTATTTTATTATTATTATTAATTATTATTATTACTTATGCCTACAGGGTCTGGACTTCCTAGGTGGTCTCCCATCCAAGTACTAACCAGGCCCGACCCTGCTTATTTTCTGAGACCAGACCTCGGGCTTGTCCAGGGTGGCATGGCCGTAGACCATGGACCGTGGCTCCACTGGGGCGCGAACCCAGGACCTTCTGCGTGTAAAGCAGACGGGCTGACCGCTACACTATGGAACCACGTCCTTGGCAGGCTTTTTGAAAGCCTAACGTTTCCAGCATTCCCAGTCACTTTCGGTTCTGCAAAATTTGGCAGCCAGCGTTTCCAGTGTTTCTTGACTTTGCATTCTGTAAATGCCTTACTCTAATTAGAGTCAGCGGTACAGCTCCAGATCCTCCCAAGGACCTGACTTTGCCTGGAAGGAGATCAGCTCAGCCCAGGATCCGAGAGGACCCCAAATATGTGCTTCAAGGGCCTCAGATTCCCTTTGCCTGAGGAGGTGGAGGGGCTAACGTCCATCTGGTCTTGAGAGTGCAGGGTCTCTGCCCACCCCACCCCACCCCAAACCCAGGGGTACAATCCGAATCTTCCCTATGTCTGCACAGTTGTGGCTGCTCGGCTCAGGAGAGACCCCATCACACAACGGGGTGCAGTGACCGTGCAGAAGACACCCATGTGGGCTCCTTTGGTAACGGGGGTGGGAGGGTCCCAGCCTCCTAGGGAGGTCCCCAGTGGGGTCTGAGGCTTTCTCTGCAGCAAAGTGGGCCAGACTGCGGTAGCAGAAATGAAAGTGCATCTGCGTGCAGTTTCTCTCAGTGAGGAGTGAGCTCCTTGAGCCTCCTGTCTCTATAGCCACAGGCTGGACCAGTCGTTTCCTAATCTCTGGGAGGCTGCAAAAGTAATGGACCAGTTCATAACTATTGTTTTTTAAATTTGAAAGAAAACAAAATTAGGAAATAGTGTGGTGTTCACACAGAATCTTATCGATGATTGTGTAATGCAACTTTCTTTTGGACTGTGTGTAATCCACGTAACGACGTAATATCAATTTTTCCTAGTGAGTCGAAGCCAGTTAGCAGAGGAATGTAGGAAAAATTCCAGCCACCGCCTCGCTGCCTCCTTTCCTGAGAGCCAGTGACTTCAGCTACCTATCATGCCATCCAGTAAGGAATCCAGCTGTCACGTCCTTGGTTCCAGGTGTTTCCTGGGGAGGCCGAAGGCAGGCTTGGCACCCAGCCTGGCCGTCTCTGCCAGGAACGAGGTAAGATCGAGCCAGAGCCGGGGTGAGAGAGAGGAGCGTGGTCCCTGGGGGGCAGGGCTGAGGCTGGAGTTTCTGAGGCAGGAGAAACCTCATCTCTCAGGATAGCTGAGTCAGGTTCTGGGGCAGGAAAGTGGAGGGAGATCAGGGCAGGGCAGGGGTGTCTGGGAGGCTGCGACAGCTGAAGGGCAGTGGCTGGTCCTGAGATGGCTGGACGCTGAGAGCCTCTAACTCAACAGCTTGAGGCTTTGGGGTTGGACGACCCTGGTTTGGAATCCGACCTCTGCCCCTTCACGAGGTCTTAAAAAACGTGTCTGGTATTTTTGTCATCGACATCTTTGCTGCAAACATTTTTTTTTTTTGCCCTATAACTAATTGGCCTTAAGGCAATTTTGCTATAAAAAAAGATAAAATTGCAAAAAAAAAATAATAAAAGAAGGACATTTAAAAGGACATAACAAATATAAAAAGACTTTATTGTAAAATACGAAATACCTGAATACACTGAAAATGTGTGTAGATTCTCAGCAATACTGCCACCAGAAAGAAATGCTAACTCTTTCAAGACCAACAGAAGCATGTCTACTCATCCCTCTGTAGACCATTATGAGGGCTAGCTCGGATTTCCATACAGTAATGTATAAAGGGGAGTGAATGCACAGACTTCGTCAATGGAGAAATGAAGCCAAACTGCAAACTAGCTTAAGTACATTAAGTCCGCCATGGATAAATGAAACAGTAGAGACAGAGAAACCCTTTACACATAGCCCTATTCAGCTCCCTGGAATCAAGGAGCTATTTGACTCTGACATCCTTCAAGACCCATCCCCCATTTCAACCCCACAGCTGGGCTAGCCCTTAAGAAAGACCTCAGGTTCTTTCCCTTTGCCCCTACAGGAAGTTCAAACCTCGAAAAAACGAGACTTCGCGGACTCCTAGCCAAGAGAAAAGCCACGGCTAACCACCTTGCTTCCCAAGAGACCCTGGCATGTGATCCCTCTGCCGGTTACAGACACCATCTGGACTGGACTCAGACACCCACCCAGTCCTCAGCCAGGGATCTCCATTGGGCCCAGGCCCAGACCCTCCAGAAAGGGCCAGCAGGCCCTGGTGTCAGGCATCCCTGACTTACTGGGACAAACTCCAAGTAAGACGTCCCGACAGTTGCCAGCTGGTGCTGATGTATCTGTGCTTCTGGAATGTGAAAGGGAAGGAAACCAGCATTTCCCCTTGTCACTGGCTTTCCCACTGGCTTTCCCTCTGCCCCGGAGGCTAAACAGGCTGAATCCTCATCTGACAGTATTGGGGTGTTATTTCCACTTGGCCTCAGGGGAGCCCCTTCCTGGGGATAGGCAGGGACGTGGAGGAATGTCAGCTATGCCCCGAGAATGTCAGGTATGCAGGATGGGGACTCCCCGGTGCCACAGGCCCTGTCCTGGGCTTGCTGCCTGGGTGAGTACGCTGATCCTTTGCTCCACCTGAATTCTTCCTGGTTTCGGTCCCGCTTCCTGTTACCTGCAACCGGGCACTAGGTGATCGCCACCTGGAGGAGATCCTTTCCCTGCTGAAAACACTCAGCGGCAGCAAAGAGAAACCACTCAATAAAATATGAGTGGAAGGGGCTTTTAGTATGGGGGATGAGAAGCAGGGCTGGACATGCTTCATGCTGGGACTCCAGACATGTCTCAGCACGACACTGTCAAACTGGAAAGATTTAACATTTTTAATTAAAAAAAAAAAAATTGGACTCTATCCAGCAAAACCATAGAGAAGTATCCAAGTACATGGGTCATTCTGCCTTCACTTGTGGTTGGAGCAACAACAGTTAGATGTCTGATTTGGTAGAGGATGCACCAGGTGGGGACCAGGGGTGACTGAGGGTCCCATCCTTGGGCACGTGTCTTGAAGGTGACCACATGGTGCACAAGTTCAGATAACCTTCATTATCACTATCACTTGAACTCAGCCCACGTCTGTACAATGACAGATTCTCAACTCCTTCCTTCTAGAGGGACATAAGGAAATACAGGTAGGAGTTGACAGTGATGCGGGAGAACACGGGCGGAGAATGACCTTGAACATTTCACCCCAAACCTTCTCAAGCTTGTAGGTTAAGTATGGAGAGTGGAGTATTGCTCCCTGACAAGAAAGAGGAACCAAAAACTAACTGCATGTTTAGACCGCAACCTAACAGCTGGATTCCACAGTTAACATTGGAGGAAAGAGGTCATCATGGGAACCTCCCAATCTTAGAGTGAATTGGAAGGGAATAGAGAGCATATTGAAGACTCAGAGACAGTGTGACTATCTTGGACTAGTTAATCATGACCTATTTATGTCCCAAATTGATTTACGTATCAATACCTTCTTGGCCATAACAGAAAAAGAGACTTCAGAATATTTTATTTTATTCTTACAATACAAAAGGCTACCTAGATAATGTCATGTGACATGTTTTATGAAGTAAAACTATTTTTCTATGTGCATGGAACAGATGATTTAATATTAAGATGGAAATAACTCAGAATTGATTTACGGATTCGACAGGACCCCTATCAAAAGCCACCTATCCGTTGTGCAGAAATTGGCCACCTGATCCTGATTTATAAGGAAATGTAGGGGACCCAGAATAACCAACAAACGCTTGAAAAAGAAGAGAAGTTGGAGAACTTAAACATCTCAATTTCAAAATTCACTATCAAACTACCATAAATGAGGATGGTGTGGACTTGTATAATGATTGGCATATATATCGATTGAGTAGAATTGAGATTCGAGAAATATACCCTCGCATGAATGGTCAATTGACTTGTAACAGGGGTGTCAAGGCGATTCAATGGGAAAAGAATCGTATTTTCGACAAATGGTGCTGGTACAACTGGATATCCACATGCAGAAGAATAAAGTTGAACTTTTCCTCAAATCATACAAAAAGTTATCTCAAAATGGATCACAGAACTAAATGAAAGGCTAAAAATATAAAATTCTTAGCGAAAACTAGGAATAAAGCTTCATGACCCAGAGTTAGGCAATGGGTTGTTAAACCAAAATCAGAAGAGAAAAAAATAAAAATAGATGAACTAGATTTCGTCAAAATTCAAAACAAAGAACATCATCAAGAAAGTGAGAAGACAACTTGCACTATGGGAGAAGATATTTGCCAATCACGTGCCTGATAAAAAAATTTCTATCCAGAATATAACAAGAACTTTTACATAGCAATGATAAAAAGTAAAATAAATAAGAAATAGTAAGGTTCAAATACATTTTTCTAAATAATAAGAGCATATCCAATCAGTAGGTGACTTTACACTTCTATGGTTAAATGCTATCCCCCAATTTTTTGCAAGAAGTTTTAAAAATGTTTTTGAAATGCCTTCACTGAAAATTCTACTGTGTAAAAGTATGCATATAAAGGTAAGCAAATTGGGGGCAAAATTCAATGTTTCCGAACTTAAAAGTACTTTAACATTTGGGAGGTCAAAGTATGTCCTGAGCACACATTTACAACTGTACATATAATCTGAATTAAAAATTTTTTAAATCGAAAACCTCAGTCTGATGATCTCTAAATGCTACTCAAAACCCACCTTATCCCAGGACACGGACCATGTCCGCCCTCTGCATCATCAAATCCTTGTCCCCGCCCCGTCCCTCTACGGCCTGGTCATCCTCCTTCATGTCACCTTATTTAGGACGTTTCCACTGTCATTATTCACCCCAAACCGCAGTGGGAACTCCCTCGCGAGCTCCTGGACTCTCCCAACTACAATTCGACAGGGAGGGAACCGCGGTCACAGGCGTCGGGCTGTGACACCAGAGACCCAACTTCCAAAAGAGGGACCCAGGTTCGGAGAGGACAGTCTGGGCGTCCAGGACACACCGCGCGGATCACACGGGGCCCGGAGGAAAAGACGCCGCAGAGGCCACGAGAGTTGAGGGCCGCCCAGCCAGGATGAAGGGTGGGCCGTG
Source organism: Pteropus medius (assembly GCF_902729225.1). Lineage (NCBI taxonomy): Eukaryota > Metazoa > Chordata > Mammalia > Chiroptera > Pteropodidae > Pteropus > Pteropus medius. The sequence goes on from NW_024342475.1 coordinate 1,860,683, forward strand.
GGCGCGACGAGAGACGTTCAGTACCCTGGACAGAGGCGCTCAGTGCCGCACAGTCTTCTCCAGGTCCTGCCACCTTTGGGCTTCCCTGAATTGGAAGCCTGAGCGCCACCTGCCGTGTGCTCCCCGCGACTCGCAAATGCGCGCAGCAGGTGCGGATCCTCTCCCCGCCTCCCCCAACTCCCAGACCAGAATGAGGTCCTCCAGGAGAAGGCGAGAAGAGTTCCCACGTCACCAACCCGTCCCCGACCTCGCGCATGCGCCCAGTAGTCCGGGTCGAGTCCTCGCCCATCTAAGGCCAGCCAACCAGCTGCGGCGGTGCTTTGTCCTAAAGGGATCTGGAGTCCCTGGACCACCGGACCATTTTGCCTTCGTCCCCCACACACGGTACAGAGATGTAAGGACGACTTTATCTGGGACAAGCATCCTGAAGACATGCAGAGCCTCTACCAGCCTGGGGCCGCCCCACACCCACACCTGGAATCCATCCCAGAGGGTTACCTTGGGCTTCCCGCCCGAACAGGGCCCCAGGCATCTAGGCGGAGACAGGAAGCCGCCCTTTACAGAATCATCAGTTCTGCTGCATTTGGTATGACACCAATCCGGAAAGGAAGACAGAACTTTGAGAGTCAGCCAAACTGAATAAAATGTTCCACTTTGTTATTGTCTGGTTCAGAGACTCCCCTGATTGTCAGCAAGAGAATCTGTCTGAACACCTGTCAGGATGGGGGACACTTGCTGAGGTGACTCTGCACCCATGTCACCCGAATCCTCACATGACTCTGCTCTGACTGACCAGAGCTAATCCCCGCCTCTGACAGAGGTGGAAGCTGAAGCACAGGACCTTCACGCGTTTACCAAATCACCACTGATCCCAGGTCCCCAAGCCCAAACCCCAGCCAGGCCCATGAGCCCTGGGCTGGGGACTGTCCTGTCTCTACGCAGCTGTCCTGAGGACGAAGTGGCTCTTAAAACTTTACAAACCGGAGCCCAACATGCTCATGCAATCTTGAATTTAGGATGACCATAATACTTTATGATCAAGTAAATGTTTCTGAACAATAAAATGACATTAAACAGAACAATAGCATCAACTCTAATATTTGAAGCATTGTTTGGTTTGCTGGTTTCATACCAAATCATAAACTGCCTAAGTAATAAAATAACCTTTCAGAATTTAATAATTTTCAGTTCTTTAATTTCCACTTGGGCCCTGTGTCTTTTAGGAAAAGATCTTTTGAAGCATTTTCAGAAAATGAAAGAAGTCAGAGAAAATGAAGAACCCATAATGCCCTTTGTCCTCACCAATCAAACTTCAGAACAATGGACATCATGAGAGGTACATACTTTCTATACTGTATCCTGTCTTCAGGCTACAATGTTATACAAGCAACATGCTGTGTTGCTATTGTTGTAAGAACTTCAGCAGCTAAAAGGAAGAATATCTGAAATTTGCCCAAGTCTTGAATCCTGCGTAAAGTTCCATCTGGAGACTATGTTCCTATAAAGTATGTTTGGGATTTCACTGCCTGGGACCCTGAGAGTCAATGTTCTCCATCAATCATCTCTTGAGAAGGGCCATCTCTTCGGTGTGTCCCCAGGTAGTGCAATGACCCTGGGGAAGAGGTCCCCAGGCAGCTGCAGCATAGGAAGAATTACTGATCCAACTAATAAGCTCAAATTTAAAAATTGACCACTACTCGTAGTAATAACAGAATGGACTAATACTTTTAAATTGTTGGAGAGAATTTTACTTTCCCCATCCCTTCCACGTTCATTCCATGGTGGTGATATCAGCATCAGCCAGGGTCTGGATAATAGAGATTTTAACCCTCAGGAATTTTAGCAATGAACTGTAATTTATATATGGGGTTTCAGTGGGGAGAGGGTGTAAAGGAGACAGGGCAGAAAGTTGGGTGGAGAGTAAAGCTCGGGGTGGGGGACAGAAAGAATCCAGGGTAGAGCACAGTAGGGTTGGTACTCAGAGCAGACGAGCTTGGGGTTGGTAGTGCCAGGTGGGTACCAGACTAGTCAGGGGGATCGCTTCGTAAATTCTACAAATGTCTAACCACTAGGCCGTACACCTGAAACTAATATAAAATAATGTTGAATGAAAATTGAAATTAAAATTTTTTTAAAGGGAAGAAAAAATGAAGTGGAACAAGAGGTTCAAATTTCCATGTATAAAATGAATAAGTCATGGGTTCGTGGCGTACGGCGTAAGGAGTTTAGTCAATAATGCTTGATAGCGTCGGACGGTGTCAGATGGTTGCTGTCTGGACTTATCATGGTGATCACTACTTTAGGTATATAAATGTCGAATACCAATGGTGTATATCTGAAAAATGCAGTACTGTACGTTAGCTATATTTTAATAAAGATCTTTAAAAAAAAATAAATAAAGCTGCTACCAAAAAAAAAATGAAGAAGAAGAAAGGAAAGAGGCAGAAAGATATACGTTGGTTGGGAAGGCTCAAGGTCATGGTTTCAGGAAGGGAATCAGATAATGGGTCTAACAGAAGGAACGAGGAGTGGGACTCAGAGAATGGGAAACAATAAGAGATGGGGCACGAAACGGGTGTGTGACAAATGGGAGGAAAGATGGAGGGAGAGAGGATAGGGAGGAGAAAGGGACCCTGGAAGGGTAGAAAGGCAGGAGTAAAATGATGAAAGAGACAGTAGCGAGTGAGAAAAGAGAAGACAGGGATATAAAACGAAGAAAGGGGGACTTAGGAAGATTCATAGAGACGATGTGTGGGAACAGAAAGGACGAGAGTAGAGATGCAGACGCGGACGGAGAGAGAGGAACAGCGGAGACGGAGGGACGGGCACGCAGAGACTTCTATTCCCTGGAATAGAGAGAAAAGGCCTAGCCTCGGGCCGGGCACGGAGGCGGTGATGGACCACATCGGAGAGGGGCCAGGGCAGGGGGAGAGCAGAGCGTGGAAGGGCCCTCGGCCCGACAGCGGAAAGCCGAATGCGGAGGGAGGTGGTTTCAAATGGCGAGACGCTGGGAGGCTGAGAAGTCGTGTGAAGGGGGAAGAGACAGGGTGATTATTTATCACCTTTTTTTTCTACCAGAAGGTTATATATAAGCTAGGGGGTCCCTCTAGCAGTGAAGCACCGGGGAGACATGGGGTCACCGTCGTCTGCAACGTCGCCCACAAGGACGCAGGCAAGCTGGGGGGTCGCGCTGGCGTGGTCGCCAGCAGCAGGGTCGTCGGCAGGCAGGAGGCTCACGATGCACAGCTGAGGGGTGACAATGGCCAGGGCGGTGAAGTCGGCCATTCGAAGTGTCTCTCCTGAGAGCGAGCGTGTGGCAATAGCAAGTAGAAGGGCAGGGGTGTGGGTGAGGGCCGGACGCAGGAGGGTCTCTCCTGCAGCTGGTTGTGTGACTATGACCAGAGACGTGGAGAAGTAAACAAGACCCTGGTTCATGTTGGCCCCTACCTTGGCCTGTACGTGTTGGGGTAAAAGGACAATGGACAGTAGCCGTGAGGCCCTGGGTATGCCCGACTGTGAAAGAAGATGAGTATGGGAACGCTGGAGGATGTCTGGGAGACAACGCGATGTAAACGCGAGAGTAAAACCCTGAGGTCTGCGAGTTACCCGGTGCTTCCTGTGGGGGATGGGCGGACTCTCGCGGGAACCTAGGGATGGTGGGGGAGTAGCTGGG